>NC_050579.1:264144593-264475555 GCF_011100635.1 Trichosurus vulpecula | reverse complement strand
ATACTTAGTTTTGTTGGACTGCTTTGTAATTTTCCCAACAATTTTTCAAGAGTGAGTTCATGCCCCAATACATTTTGATTCATTGGGTTTATCAATCCTAAGTTATTATGGTCTTTTACTTCTGCATAACATGTGCATAGGCTGTTCCATTGATCAACAACTCAGTTTCTTATCCAATGCTAAATTATTTTGATAATTATAGCATTGTAGTGCAGTTTCAGCTATGGCACTGCTAAATGCTCTTCCTTCCCATTATTTTTCTTTTGATTCTTCAATATACTTGGACATTTTTCCTCTATATAAATTTTGTCATTATTTTTCTAGCTTCATGAAGAATTTTTAGGTAGTTCAAAAAGTATTGCACTAAATAAGTAAATTAATTTTAAGTGTTTTTTTTATTATTTTAATTTGGTCTTTGAGTAACTAATATGTGTCTCATTATTTCATTCTGTCTTGATTTCTGTGAAGAATGTTTTGTCATACTGTTCATATAGTTTCTCCATATTTGTTACAAGGTAAATTTCCAAATATTTTATACCATCTTTAGTTATTTTAAATGGAATTTCTCTTTCTATCACTTTCTGCTGGGTTTTGTTGGTAGCTAACAGAAATGCTAATTGTTTTTATGAGTTTCTTTTATATACTTCAACTTGGTTAAAGATATTATTTGTTTTGAGTTGCTTTTTAGTTGACTCTCTAGGGTTCTCTCTTTTTATTTAATTAATTATTTATCTATTTATCGATCGATCTATTTATTTGTTTATTCATTCATTCATTCATTTATGTATTTACGCATTTATTTGTTTGTTTGTTTGTTTGTTGAGTTATCCAATCAGAGTTGATTGTTACCCCTTAGGAAAACCTACTCTTTGAAAGGACTATAAACTGTGAGCTAACTACCATGATTGCCTTTAGTCTAAAAGAGATAGTCAAATGACTATCCTTTTTATCAACGATTGTGCTGGCTGCATTAATAAAATGATTAAATTATCCAGAAACTTTATCTCTAGAACTTTTTTTTAATCATCACAGTGTGAACTTAGGTGGAGTCGAGAAAATTTGGAAACAAATCTGATTCTTGAACTAAAGAACCATCCCAAAATTTATGAAAAGGATTCCAATAAGAACCAACACTGTCATTTAAAACCAAACTGATATGTACTAGGAATTATTTAAAATCAGCCTGTATACTTTTTTCATTCCCAACAGGGTATATAACAAAGATGCATGTGGTAGAAAATTATCCATTCACTGCTCCTTTTTTAACTCAATTCCTTGTCATTCACATAGGTTGCCTGACAATCCGGCTTCCAGTCATGGGTTCATATATCCAGTAGAGCTAGTAGCAGTAATAATAAGAGTAAAAAAATAGTAGAGATAACTCAAAGACCTCGGTATGTCTCAGTTTGCTGCTAGTTTGTTTCTCATGTAGTATTGGTCTTAGGGGGATAAGCAAAATGGAACAAAATTACTAGATAGAATCGTGTGTGATCTATGTCAGCTGCCTTATTTTTTTTCTAGCTTTAAATGTGGCAGTGTTCATATTACAGGGCTTTAGAGATACAGGGGATGTTAGCAATTATTCAATCAAAGTACACAGTGTGTTATTTTTTTTCAAAATGTAGGCATTCAAATAGTCAGGGCTTAGAACTAAAACTGGAAAAGACTTGAAAGTAGTCTTGCCAAATTCTCTGATTCTATCCACAAGGAAAGTAGGACCACAGAGGTTCAGTGATTTGCCCTAGGTCACATACCATATAGCCATGTATCACATAGTTTATATCAGCAGAGGTGGGATTTGAACCCAAATATCCCAAACTCCTCTGTTCATGCCCATTATATTGTATCACCTTACTACCCACACAGAGATGTCAAAGGTCATATACCCAGTTAGAGACAAGGAGGGGTGAAAATCAGTAGTTCATAGAAAAGCAATATTTCAATTGGAATTTACCTTAAAGGTCACTTTTCACCCTCCTTGGATAGTTCCTGTGTTGGGGGATTCACTAATTCCTGAAGATGTACAATTTAAAGTTTGCATAGCTCTAATTTCTAGGAATTTCTTTATTTTCTTCAGTAGAAATGTCTTCCTTATTCCTCCTATTTCTCTTCTCTGTAGGAATGCCAACTTTCACTTTCAAGTGACAGCTTTTCAAACATTTGAAAACTATTGTCATTCCACATTACTCTAAAAACTAGCTGTACTCAGATCAGCATCTCAAATTCCTTGAAAAATCTCAGAAAAATATGAGTTGGAGTTCCAATTTTCTAGCCATTCCCTTCTAGAGATTGAACAGTTTGTCAACAGCTTTCCTAAAGAGTCATACTCAGAAGTGAATGAAATAATCAAAAGGGATGGTATGGCGTATAGCCTCGGGACTTGAACTCTGGAGAGCCTGAGTTCAAATACCACTGAAAATTACTATTTTATTGTCTAAAAAAGTGCTTTTATTATTTATCTCATAAGGCTGTAGTGAGGCTCAAGTGAGATGATATATGCAATGATCAGAGAATTTGAGAATTGGAAAGGAACTCAGTTACTATCTAATCCAATCCATACACAAAATCCCACTCTGACATAATTGACAAGCTGTCATCTAGCCTTGGTCTGTAGAATCCCAAGCAGGAAGAACAAATCACCTCCTGCAAAAACCTATTATACTTTTGAACAGTTCAGTCACTAGGGAGTTTTCTTTTTGTTTTTTTCTGACATCAAGCCTAACTTTGGTTCTTCATCACTTTCATTTGATACTCATATTTCTGCTCTGTAGAGCCAGAGTAAATGTAGTCCCTTTTCCAAATAATAGATCTGCAAATACTTGAAGACAGCTATCATTTCTGCCATCAGTCTTCTTTCCTAGGACTAGATGTCACTAGTTCATTCAAGAGATTCTCATGTCAGAGATTTAAGGCTCTTCTCCACCTTGAATACCATTCTCTACTGCTTATAAGTATCTTTTTATTGTGTTGCTCAGAACTGAACAAAATAGTCTACATAAATTCCGATGAGAGCAGAGTACAGCAGGCCTGTCCTCTCTCTATTCCAAAAAAGCTGTGATCTTCTTAATTTGGCCCAAGATCACATTAGAGTTTTTGTGTTTTGTGTTTTTGTTTTTTATGTTTGACTGCCACATCACACTGACGACTCATATTGAGTTTGGAGTCAGGTAAATCTCAATCTTAGTTATTTGTTTGAGAAAAACTATTATTCCTTCATTTGTCTCCCATCTTACACTTGTGAAGTTGATTTTTTGTAATGAAGTTTTGTGTAATGATTTCTATTTCCCCCTACTTTTTCCTTTATCCCGCTTAAGAATTCTTCAGGTTCTGTTCCTTTTTTATACTCCTAAATTTTCTTATATCTTGCTTCTCATACAACACAGAAATGGAATAATGACCAGTATCTAGGACTAGAGCTAATTTTTCAAATTAACTATAATTTCTCCCCAATTTTTCCAAATTTCTTCTCCCTTAATTCATCCTATGGTCCACTTCACTAGTCCAAACTGCTCCATGTCCCCTATTCCATTTCCTTCTTCTTATCCGGCACATGTACTTCTCTCTTCTGCTCTTTCTCTGAAAACCTTCTTTCATGAAGTCTGAAATAGATAAGAGGGTATAAAAAAGAATGTTGTTAGCTGACAACAGAATATCACATGTTGCAGTTATTTTGGATAAATCCAATTTAAATTTTTTAATAATTTAGGGAGACAAGTGTCACAAGCTTCCAAAGCCTCGTGACTATGCTCGGGGTTCCCCCCAAGCTCCAGGCCTCTGCCTAAGCAAAGGACCTGATCTCGCGGACAGTGTACGGGGCGGGAGCTGAACAAGATGGTGAATGACTCCGTTTATTATTTCAGCAAGCAGCACATTTATACCTTTAGTGACGTAGGTACACTCTTTGGTTACGTGTGTGAAAGACAGGTAAAGCTAATACACCTGGGTCTTAGGACCATCCTGACTCCGCCTACTCTCCTCCCCTTCTCTTCCCGTGCTACCCGAAGCTCCCTGCGGTCAGGCAGTCACCGGAAAAGAACCAGAAGTTCCACATGCTCTGCCAGAGAGCCGGAAGTTCCACGTGGTCAGGCAGGTCCGACCTGGAATCGCTAGGGAGGCAACAAAGGCAAGACCCCTCCTCCTGGTTCCACCCACATCCCAAAGCCCTGAGTTTATCTCAGCAGGCCCCTGGGCCTGGAGGTCCAAGGAGGACAGGGCTCAGCTCTAACTCGGCCCGTAACAGACAAGATTTTGGGAAGATGGTGGAATGCAGGAAATTACCAGACTCTCCCAAATTCCCCCACAAATAACTCATACTAACACCTCAAAGTGAATTCTGAGTAACAGAAGTAACTGCAAGTCAGTGTAAAGCAGCTCTCCACCTAAGACAACTTGGCAGGACATCTAACCTTCCAGAACAGTGGTCTGGCCTGAATGAAGGACAGATACCCCTGAACTGACAAACAACAAGCCTTTGGGGCAGCTTCATAATCCAGGTTGTTAGTAACCATGAAAGGCTCCTAAAGAAAATAGAGGCAAGGCTTCAGTGAGGTATAGTTAGGTCACATGAAACTATCTTTTTTCAATACTATTATTCTTAGATGAAGGAATGCTATTAATATAGTTTACCTAGTTTTTTCCTCCTGAAGTAACTGATTGGTATGTTATACAATTGTTGTGGAGAAGATGGAAATATGTAAACTACATAAAAATATTACACTAGTATGTAATGGCATTAGATAGATTGACTTCCAAATATGCAATGCATTTTAT
The DNA here is from genome assembly GCF_011100635.1 of Trichosurus vulpecula. NCBI lineage: Eukaryota > Metazoa > Chordata > Mammalia > Diprotodontia > Phalangeridae > Trichosurus > Trichosurus vulpecula. The sequence goes on along the minus strand of NC_050579.1, from coordinate 264,470,785 downwards.
AGTTATTTTGAAGGAATCTGCCCCTTTATTACTGCCTCCCCTATTATGTTATTTGATGTTATTATTATCATTAATATCTCAATGATGACTTTCATGAGTTTATTTCTTAACTCATACTGTTGCCAAAAATGTGCATTGCCTCTAATAGCTTTTTTCATTTATTCCCAACAATATTATAAGTGAGACATAATGTTTTGAGCAAAGAGGGATAGATTTCTCTCTTCTTTGTCTATATTCTTTAGTGTTTCTCTTATAGTGAGTGGCATTAGTTCTAGAACAATCGCTAAGATTAATAAACAAGGCAGACACCATTGCTTTACTCTTTTATGTACTGAGACAACTTCTAGTGTTTTCTCATTGCTTATAATGTTTGCTTTGGGTTTCAGATAGGTCCTTTATATCATATTTTAAAAGGTCCTTCTTTTATGTTTTTAAGGCTCTTAAAAATCTTAGTATAACTGGGTGTTGTAATTTGTAATATATGTATATATATGTATATATATATATATACACATACACACAGACACACACACATATATATGTTTCTATACAGTTAATCATGTGGGTATAGATGTTTTCATTTATTCCTATTAAAAATGACAATAATGATATTAATATGTTGATAGCCTTCTGGAAGCTGATTCATTCTTGTATCCCTAATATAAATATAATTTATTCAGAATATTTTGGGGTATATTGCTGGAGTCTTTTTGACAAGAATTATTTGAAAGTTTTTACTTTATATGGATTAATGTTATTTATCTGTAATTCTCCCTTTTTTAATTTTTTTTTGCTTTTTTCTTCTTTATTTTACATAATAGGAATGTGCATTTGGCTCATGAAAGGAATTTAGTTGAGTGTTTTTCAGTATTTTGAGGATAATTTTTGTAGAAGGGATACTTTTGTTTTTTGCTTTCATGAACATCATTTAGATCAATCAGCAACAGGATTTACCCTTTTCTCCTCCCTTTAGTAGTCCTTGTGCAAGTAGTTCTATTCAATTTCTGAGACTGGATTAATTAAAACCTATGTTTTCATTGTTAATTTTCTTTGTTTTGTCATATCGCTGCACAAAGTAAGTTCTGATATTTCCTTTTATTTCTTGTCTTTTAGATGTAATTTCTTCTTTTTCTTTTTTTTTTTCTTGTCTGTTATTTGACTTCCTGCCTTTTTAAAAAGTCAGGTTAGTTAAATAAAGTCTGATAAATTTTGTGAATTTTTTTTTAAAAAAACCAGCTTAAATTTTTGGTTTTTTTCTCAACTATTTTTCCTTTTTACTTATATTATTCTGGATGATTTTCAAGATTTCTGTTTTTATTCTTACTTAAGATTTGTTTATTTGATGTATTTCTATTTTTAAATCTCTTAAATTCATCAATCCTTTCTTTTCCTACTTTGTGAACTTGAGTGTTTGGAAAAATGATTTTCCTCTGACTTCTATTTCAGCTATACCCCGTTTTTTGAGGTATAGCCAAATCATATATTTGACAAAGTTATTTAATATAACTTAATATGGATATGTATACATATTTGATGTAGCCATTTGAAATAATTATTTGATTGATATATTTGATATATATTGTGTGCATATCGAAAATTTATTGTGTACTCTCATCATTTTCTTACACACAATTATTGATTACTTCTATGGTTTGTTCTTTAATGTTCTTGTAATTTCTTAATTCCTGATTTTGAACAGTGTCTTTTGTTTTTGTTCTCACTTTAATTGTGTTGCAGTCTTGAAATTTCTACATTTTTACCTTTATTTTTAATTTCTCTGTGCATGGTCAATTAATGTAAAAGTTCTATGTGGTGCCAAAAAATGTAATATTTTTAGTAGTCTCATTGAGAGAGCTCCAATTTTTCTGCATTTCCTAAAGTTTATTTTTCCTTAATTTCCATAGTGCTATATTTATATTATGAAGTTACACTTTTGATCTTTCTGATAGCTTGATTATAGTTCTTGCTTTTTTTAACCTTCTCTTGATGAAATTTTGTCCCAGCTTCTAACTTTTTATCTGTGTGTATCTTTGTTTTCAAAATATATTTCCTATGAGAAAGAGATAATCATTTTGTTTTCCTATCCAATCTTTGCCTGTGTTTCATTTTATTGTATTGTTTAATCTACTCCCATTTAAAGTTATGAGAATTAGGCTTATACTTTCCTTCTTTTATGCTTATATTTTCTTTCTAATTAGAATATTTTGTTTCTCCTTTACATCAGTACTTTGTCCCCTTAAAGTTTTGCTAAACCTATTCTTACAGGCTTCTCTTTCCCACTCCACCGCTCATCTCTCATTGCACCATTCTAGTAATTACCTCGTGTTCCAACTCATATGATCCAATTTAATTTCCTTCCCTCTCCATTGCCATTTTTCTTTCTCATTTATCATCAAATCTCTTTACTGAGTTCAGGTCCTCCAAATCATACCTTTTCTAGTTAGCACTGGACCTCTGCTTTCCTTTACATTAGGGCAGCATGTGCATGGAAGAATAATGCTCTCTCAGAGCAAAGATCCTCCCTCTGCACTGTTGTTGGTGTTGTTCAGTCATTCAGTCATATCCAGCTCTACATGACCCTATGGAGCATGCCAGGATCTTGTTTCCTTCACTGTCTCCTGAAGTCTGTCCAAGTCCCTATTCGTTGTGTCTATGACTATCTATCCATCGCATCCTCTGTTACCCCCTTCTCCTTTTACCTTCAATCTTTCCCAGCATCAAAGTTTTTTACAATAACTCATGTTTTCTCATTATACAGCCAAAGTATTTAGGCTCCAGCTTCAGTATTTGTCCTTCCAATGAATAGTCGGAGTTAATTTCTTAAATATTGACTGGCTTAATCTCCTTGCTGTCCAAAGGTCTTTCAAAAGTCTTCTTCAACATCACAACTCAAAATTCCCTATGCACTGACTCTCCCTCTATTGTGCCTATTCTATGGTTTCTTTCTTTCATTGGAAACATATCTTTATTCCCTTAAAGAGTGCTGTTAACTTAAACTGCGTTTTCTCAAATCTGCTATTTCATACTTTCAATCTAGTCATCTTTTTCTCTTCTTTATATCATCATTCCTCTTCTACCCAAGTTGATATGTTGATATATGTGTGTATGTAAGCATATATATGTGTGTGTGTGTGTGTGTGTGTGTCTGTGTGTGTGTGTCTGTGTGTGTGTGTGTGTTATTTCTTTTGCTGGTTTACCCAGGGTTTGATTAGAGTACATTCCCCAGTGACAATTACCCTCAGTGATACACCTTTGGGAGTAGGGGTTGTGGTGTTTTCAGTTGCATTTCAGTACTTCACCTTCATTGTTGTCTTTTTCTGTAAATTCTGCTTTCACCCTTTCTCCTTGTGTGCTTAAAATAGAAATTACTATTTTACTTTCTGGATTATTATCATTATCATTATTATTCCCTTCAGTTAACATTTTCTCTCCCTTAAAAATAATCTATATAGATGGAATATTATATGATCAATTACCTTTCCCATTTTAGTGATATTTATTTATCGTTTTTATTTTTCTTCCCTGTAGAAAATTTACTAATTGAGGGTTATGTTTTAGAAAAATATAATTTCTTGCAATTCTAGATACATTTGTTTACCTGGACATAGATCTTTTTCACACTTATTTATACTTAAGAATCCATGTGTGGCATTTTCTGTTCTATCTTTAGCTCCCTTGATTATCAGATTATCTCATTCCATCCTTTTCTATGGGGTTGGTGGTGGAGTATACAATATTGTTTTGGTATTTGAATATTTTTTCCTGTATATTTGTCCTATATAGGCATTCCAATATATTTGGAGCTCTTGCTCTTGATAATTTAAAGACTTCACTCTTTTTCAATAGAATTATTAAACTTAAACACTATTTATTTTGGAGTCTAATGAAAACAATTTTGTTTTTGTTTTTCAACATCTAATTTTAAATTCTTTTAATTGATCTTTGTTTGATTCTATATTTAGAAATTCCAATCCCTTTTAATAAATTATTTCCTATGATGTAGCATTCAGGTTTTTCATTTTGCCATATTTTTTTTCTAGGAGACATGATTTTATTTTGCCTCTCTGGACCCTAGGCTTTGAGATTAATGGCATTTACCTATAGAGATATCAGATAATCTTTTATCAACATGCTATACTTTATCAAAGTGCTATAAAGTCAAAAGAAAGAGACGTCTTATAGGAAGGTGAATTAGGAAAAGATTAATGCATATAATATTTGAGTTGAGACTTAAAATAAGAAAGAGGAAGATAGCAGGAATTATTCAAAATTCACTTACTGAATATATACTATGTGTGAGAAAATAGAAGAAAATGAAGACACAGAGAATAAATGAAATGATGAAAATTAAAATTGATAATTTTGATTACATTAAATTAAAACAGCTTTGCATGTTTTGGCATGAAGCCAATGCAACCAAGATGAGAAGGGAAGCCTGATAAAGGCCTCATTTCTAAAATTTTTAGAGAACTGAGTCAAGTTTGTAAGAACCCAAGTCATTCCCCAATTGATACATGATCAAAGGATATGAACAGGCAGTTTTCAGGTGAAGAAATTAAAACTATTTATAGGCATATGAAAAATTGCTCTAAATCACTATTGATTAGAGAAATACAAATCAATACAATTCTGACATTCTGATGAACAGGTTGTGGTATATGAATGTAATAGAACACAATTGTTCCATAGGAAATGATGAGCAGGTGCACTTCAGAAAAACCTACATTAACAGCAACAGTAACATTGTGCAATGACCAACTTTGATAAACCTAATTCTTCTCAGAAACACAAGGATCTAAGACAATTCCAAAGACTCATGAAGAAAAATGCTATCCACATCCAAAGAAATAAATATGGAATCTGAATGCAGATTGAAGTATATTATTTTCTCTTTATTGTTTGTTTGTTTCTTCTTTTTCATCATTTCCTCCTTTGATTCTAATTCTTCTTTACAATATGACAAATTCAGAAATATATATACATATATATAAATATATATTATCAATAATAATATATAATAATATTATTATATAATATATAATAAATTATATATATATAATTGTACAGGTATAGCCCATATCTGATTTTTGTGTCATCTTGGGAAGGGGTAGTAGGAGGAGGGATAGAAAATTTATAACTCAAAATCATATAAAAGTGAATGTTGAATAAAAAAATTTATAATTAAAAATAATACAATAAGAATGTGCAAAAGATGTAAGATGAATTCTTGGTCAGGTGGAAGGCAAGATTGAAAACTAGGTATTTTCTCTCATCATCATAACTTTTGAAACCTCTCTAGAACAGAAACTATGCACCAAAGATAAAGGAACTTCAACTGTCTTTATGGCCTAGACACCACGAATTCAAAATAAGGTTAACAATTCCACTAACTAATGCCTAAATTGTTGTAACTTAGCAACCCATCTTCCACCACTCACCAAGTTACTGGCAGTAAGTCTGTACTAGCCACCCAACTCATGGGTTTGCAGTAAAATTCCACCCCATACCCTGGCTCTTTCTCCCTTTTTCCCGTGCCATTGAGGTCCAAGCTCCAAATAGCAGAAGTTTGTTGAGGTTTCAAGAGACAGTAAGGCAAATGCATTTTGTGCTGTGACAGAGAGCTGAAGAACAGAAGAAAAGGGACAGGACATGGGTCTTAGCTTGCCATAGAGCTCAAACCCATACCCCAATCTATCCTCTCCCACTGCCAAGATATCCACACTCTAAATTACAAACATACACCAAGTCTGCATAAACACCAAGTATGGCAGCTCTGACGAAGTAGAAAATTGAGTGAATGGAAGAAGACATCACCTGTGGAATGGGAGGGAATGAGTGATTAGGTAGCACTCTACTAAACCTGAGGGAAAGAGCCAGGATCTAGGTGGGGCCAGTTCTTTACTCATGAAGGTCAGTTGGGGCAGAAACCCAAGCTGATGAACTACTAACCCAGTGTGAGAGAAGGCCAAGACACTCTGAGATTCAATCCCCAGGAAACTCATGGAGGGAGAAAGACAGACAGAGAAATAAATCAGAAATGGACAATATGAGAAAATAAGGAAGTATAAATGGCCTCATGGGCAAGAAAACTCAAAGACCTTGTGCAAATAAACCATCAGGGAAGACAATAGAAAACAATGTATGATCTAATAAATGAATGCAGCCATAATGCAAATACTATGAATCAAAAGGAAATGATTCAGCATTTGATAAAGTGAAACCACAAAACTCTGTTTCTGTTTAAATGAGAAATAAGAACTGTGGGAACAGAATTTACAAACCGCAGAACAGAAATAATTGGCAAAAGAGAAACATTTCAATCTATAACAGAAACTTTTCTTTCAAGGATAGGAAAGAGAAGACAAGTGATTTGAATGCAAATACACAGGAATGAAAGAATCTGGAAAATTCAATCAATAACCATGACATCGAAATAAAACAATCCCATCAAAACATTGATTTTGAAGACAGGATGAGTAGAGGCAGCCTAAGAATTATAGGGACCCCAGAAGAAAATGAGAAGTCAAAAAACCTGAACATACAAACAAAATAATACAAGAAAGCAGCCTGGAACTTCAGAACACAGGAAACAAAGTGTCAATTGAAAGTGCCCATAGATAACCTCCAGGAAAAATAGGAAATGGGGGCGGGGCTGGAAACTCCAGGAATAAGAGTGGTTAAATTTAACAATTCAGTTGGGAAACAAGTTCTGTAAGCAACTAGCAGAAAATCTTTCAAATACACAAGAAAGGCTTTTTTTTTATTTTTACTTTATGGAGGGGGGAAGGCAGAGCAATTGGGGATAAGTCACTTGCCCGAGGTCACACAGCTATTAAGTGTGTCAAGTATGTGAGGCCAGATTTGAATTCAGGTCCTCCTGACTTCGGGGCTGGTGTGCTGCTCTCTGTGCCATCTAGCTGCCCCTAAAGGAAAGGAAATTTGAGTAACAAACATCTATTCTGCATCTGTTAGAAAGAGGAATAAGAATGGAAAATGAATGGACTAAAGGAGACAACAATTCTCTGTTCCAAATACCAGTGCAGCTCAGGATGAAACCCAGAGTAATGTACCCTATAAACTCTATAAGTCTGAGCTTCACTATAAAAGAAAAAAATGGATTTTCAACAAAAAAGAAAATGCATTAAAAGTATTCTAATGAAAAACCACAGACCTGAAGAGATTATTTGCCTCTCAAATAGCACGTAACACAGAAAACAGATGTAGAGGAGGGGTGAACAAACGTAGCAGCCAAGCGTAGCAACTGCAACGGAGGGACAGCAGAGAAAAGGTAAGAGATTACTTTATAGCTTTACACAAAATAGACAGGGGTGAAAGTGGAAACAACTTTAGATCATGATGGATAGGCAGACCTGTGATATTGTGGACAGAACCTGGCAACACCCCTCCTGCAAGTGGGTTAATGTTTGTGTGGGACTAAAATATAAAACAGGAGGACATGTGGAAGGGAGTAGGAAAGGAGAAGGATAGAGGGGAATATGTCACATTCTCTGCTCAAGTTAAGGGCTAGCAATGCATTGAAGATGACTTCTATGATTTCTAAGGAATAAAGAAGCCTGCATAGGAGTAAGTGAGGAGGTGGGGGAAGGAAATGTGAAGGGGTTAAGGAAAGGGGAGATCTCATTCTGGTAATGAGAGTGGGATGCTATTGATGAATGCTCCCATGGTTGAAGAGATATGTTCTGTGAAGGGACATGAGGACTGTGTGTCCACCCAAAATACCCAAAACTGAGCTTACTATCTTTCTTCCCAAATTTTCCTCTTTTACTCCATAATACTATTGAGGACAACACCATCTTCCCTGTTAGCCAGTCTTTTAAGCCATATTATCCATTATTTCACTCTCTCACACATCCCATATATGAACTGTTGCCAAATCCTTTAATTTTTCTTTGAATATCTGTTGAATATTTCCCCTTCTCCCCTCTGAAAAGGTGCCACTGTGATGCAGGTATGGATCACATCATGCCTGTACTACTGGAGTGTACTACTGCTCAGTCTCTTTATCCCAAGTCTGTGCCTATACTAGTCTTTCAGCCACTCAGCTATCAAATTTATCTTCCTAAAGTACAGGTCTGATCATGTAATCCATATAGTCAATAAACTCCATTGCCTCCCTATCCCCCTCAGGATCAGATACAAATTCCTCTGATTGGCATTCAAAGTTCTTCAAAACCTAAGCCTTTCCTCTTTCCAGATTTTTAAAATCCTTTACTCCTATTCACTTACAAGTCACTCTAGGTATCTTATTATTCCTCACTCAAAAAATACATTTCCAGGTGGTGTTCCTTTTCCCTGGTTCTTCCCTGATCCTTGAATTCTCTCCCTTCTTAATTTTACCTCCTTGCTACTCTGTCCTCCCTCAGGACTCAGTGTAACAACAATGCTACTTGCCTTGCTACTGTGGCTGTGCAAGGCTGATAACACCAGCACACAGAAGGGCTGCTAGCACAGGTTCTTTGATCTGCTTTTCTAAGGAAAACAACTTTAAGGGGTTAACAATCTCACTTTAATTAGGCATACATATATTATTCACTTAGTTCAGAGGAAAAAGTTGGGACCCTGAATTTCAAAGCAAATTCAAACAGAGATTACCAACAGAGAAAATATAAACAGATCAATAGACAGGCTTTTGTCTGACTATATCAATACATAAACAGTTAACAGAGAGAGAAAATATAACATCTGAGCTTTTCAAAGCTGTGGGCCTCCTTAACAATGGCTACCCAGAGTCTCATCGAGTCAAATCACAAAACACTCTTTCAGTGAGTGAGAGCCCCTAAAACAAAATGCCAACCTTAGATCACACATACACTTCTCAGGGTGAGAGGTCATCACAACCATGGGACTCAAACCTATGTGATCTAGACCTTCCTGTGACTTAAGCAGGTCATCAAAGACTCCAAATTCAAAGACCCTTGGTTAAAACAAAGGCAAGACTCAATCAAAGGCACTTGATTACCTCAGTACTGAGAATCATTCCAGAACAAAAGACAGCAATAAGTCCCACTTTGCTTGCCATTACATTTGAAAGTCAAGACTCATAACAGGTACTTGAGTGCCTTACTGCTGAGAAGCACTCAAACAAAAAACAGTGAAGAGTCCCACACCGCTTGGCATTATACTTACCTGCAATCCCATGCTCTCTGCAAGAGACCATTCCAAGTCTGCTCTGCTGCTAATATCTTCCTTTTGCCATTGCCCCTATTTACATTGAATATTTATTTTATATAATTCAATAGCTGTTTAAATGTTGTCTCTGCTTAAGGTAACGAATGATATTTTTGTCTTTGTATCCTTTGCACTTACCTCAGTGCCTGGCATTTACTAAGAAATTCTAAGCCTTATTATTAGTGATATCCATGAGAGCAAGGAAACAAACCCAGTACTGATGACATTAATCCCAATGTTCTTAATACAATGTTCATGTAGCCTCCATGGAAGTGACATTATACATTTCATCCAAATCTTTCATATTACAAAGAAGCATAATGTGGTCAGTAATGGTATTATGACTTACCCAAGATAAAACAATTATCTAATATGACGATATGGAAAAGAGCCTGAGTCTTCCTCCTGATCTTTCTAAAACTGAAGGATGCAAGGGAAAGAAATTTCCTTTCAAATTTGATAATAAGATGCTAAATCTTTGTGGGGTATTTTTGAGATTCCTGATTGTTGAATTATACATTTTTCCAGCAATGGGACATAGAAATTCATAGAGTTGTAGAGGGAAAATTAAATTCATGGGTTGACCAATCTATCCATAAAATCCTTATGAGGTCTTTGTGCCTTTCCAGGCATACAATGAAACTTTGGGATACGACTCTCACTGCCGATAAGCAATAAGGGACAGAGGGCAGGGTAACATCCACCAAAAAAGCTGGCAATGGTTTCCAACTCAACATCTTTTTCAAATTTAAAAGTTTCATATAAAGTGATACAGTTGTTGAGCCAGTAGAATAAAACAAAACAGGTTACAAGCAAGAGGATGGTCTGTGTGGCCTTGACCTCTGGGAAGGATCTAGGGGAATGACTATTGCTATAAATATGCTTCACTTGCTTGCTATGTCTATAGAGGAGAAGCACCATGTGGGTACTGGACAAGCACATAAGGAAGTGAAAGATAAGGTCATGAAGAGTCATACCAAACATAAATGCAGCAGTAAGTTCATTGTCATCTCCTACTGATCTTACTACGAAAATATGTGAGGCATAACGATAGGTAGAAATTGTGTCATTTTTGGTTGCTTCAGTGAGTTCAATGACCCTAATGTAGATCAATGCGTTGGTGACCCAGAAAAAGAGGAAATAATGTGAAATGTATTTAGGGGCTCTGACTTTGATGCTTACCCACACAGAGCTGTGGGGACTGATGATGAGGGCCTGGAACATACTCAGAAGACTTGTTGTGCAGACAGAAAGTCCCCGGGAAATTCTGTAAATGTACATGAGTGCCTTACACCATAAATCATCTAAAATATGTCTCATCCCAAAACAAAACAGGATTTCTGGGATGCCCCTGGTAAAAAGTGTTACCATATTGGCCAAAGTCAAATGAGCAAGAATCAAATCCATGGACTTCTTCTGTTGAGGCTTTTTGAAGGAGATACAAATATAGAGCATGAGCAGCAGTGAATTGCCTACAAGACCAATGGCACATTGAAAGAAGAATGCCACACCAAAGATCAACTCACTAATAACCATTTGTCTTCAGAGATTCAGTAGATGTGATGGAACAATTAATGGAAGAGCCTAAAAAAAGGAAGCAGTAGATAATCTGAACACTAAAGTGATGGAGTTGCATGATGTCCACAAACATTACAATAATGTCCTATTTCTTCCACCTGGTGATACATTGAGAATCAATGGTATCCTATGTCAAAAGTCATATGCTCATATATCTAGAACTGGACATTTCCAAAGTGATAATGCACTCTAATCCTACCACTTTGTAGTTGAGGAATCTAAGGTATGGGGCAGTGAAGTGAAACGACAACTCTCACCAGAAGAGCAGTAAAATGGTTTTTACAATACACTGTTCTACTTTTCTTATATTTCCAGGAAAGTACATTCCATACCCATTGGACTTCCTGGATTCATCAAATAAGAGCTGAATACTTACTTTAGAGTTGATATGAGATGAAAGATTTTCTTGATGAAAACACATATAAAAGGCCACTGCAGTAAGAGCTTTCAAATTTCACAACACATGGAGCTCACCACAGAAAAAATGTTATTGGGTTTTCCTCTCTAAAAGACTTTCCCTTTGCTCATGATTGTTTCTCTATTTCTCTACCGGAGGCTCTCCTCATCTTGAATAGTCTATCCTTTTGGTCTTCACAGTGGTCAGATAATTAATTGCTATGTGTGGAATGCTGTAATCTGGATTTTTGTTTTCACCATACTCTCCTGAAATCATTTAATGTCAGTAACTTGTTTGAAGTGGTATTCACTGTATCTGTATCATTCTATTTTTCTCCTGAAGAAGTTGAGCAAGGAAGTTATAGTGGCACTGAATCAAATACGAGGGTTTATCAGATTTGACAGAACAAGATAGATTTTATTTATTGTAATCCATTTTATTTCACTTAAATTATATGTATAGAGTGACTGTGCTATTCTAAATCATTTCCTGACTGTTTTGCAAAAGTTCAGTACCAAAGAATTGTCCTGATTTGTATTATCCTATTAATCTACAAAAAGTTTCTCCCTATATTGGTATTTTGCATACAACTCACATTTGTATTTGATTTTCATGCTAACAGTTAACACTTGAAAAAAAGTTCTGTAATGATGCTAATTCCTTGCAGATTTCTCAAATTCTTGATTATGTCGAGTGGTCATTGGAAAAATAGAACATGTGAAATCACCTTGTTAACTTTTGTTACTGTGTCAATAAACCTTTTCGAATGCCTACTGTGTGATGATGCACTAAGTTTTGGGGACAAAAAAGTCAAAGACTTGTCCTTGCTCTCAAGAACTTTAGAATCTAATTGGAAACAATATGTTAAAAACAATGTGCAAGCAAGCCATATGTCGGATAATGCCCAGAGTTGGAAATTTCAATGTGTTATTCAAGAAAAACCAAGAGGGCCAATGTCACTGGACTAGAGAGTGCCTGGGGAAGTTAAGTATAAGTTTTAAGAATCTTGGAGAGGAGAAATGAGATAAATTATAAAGAGCACTAAATGTCCTTGTGATGGAAAGCCAGTAGGTTTTATGGAGCAGGGGAGGGGAAGATGACATGGTCAGATCTGTACTTTGAAAGTTTATTTTGACAATTAAGTAGAGCATGGGCTGAAACTGAGAGGCTATTGAAATAGTGAAGTCATGAGATGATGAAAGCCCACCCCCAAAAGTTGGCAATGACAGAAAAGAGCAGATATGTATGCAACTGAAGTCATGAAGGTAAAATCTAAAGGATTTCACCACAGATTACACACGGGATGTAAGACCAAGGAAGTGAGTGTGACACATAAGTGACCATCCTGGGTGCCTAGAAGAATGGTGTTAGCTCCAAAAGTAAGTGAGAAATTACAAAGAGGGGTGAGTCTTGTGTAAAAGTAATAATTTCAGCTTTGGAAATCTTGAGTTTAATGTCTATAGAAGAACCAGTTTCAGATCATTAATAAGCAATTAGAGATAGAGGACTGCAGATCAGGAGAGAAGATAGGGTTGGATAAGTAGATGTGAGAAACATTAGCTTACAGATGCTAATTGACTCACTGTTGTCTGAAGAGATAATCAATTGAAACAATATAGAGGGAACAGAGAATATGGTTCAGAAACAGAGCCCTATGGACTGTCCAAGGTGAGGGGGCATGACTTGGATGAAGACCTAAGAAAAAAGACCAAGAAGGGTGATTACATAGTTCAAAAGAGAACCAGCTTCCTGAAAACTTAGAGAAGAGAATGTATCAAGAAAATGATCAACATTGTCAATGGCCGCAGAGAGGTCAAGAAAGAAGGATTGAGAAAAAAACCATTCATTTTGGCAATTAAGAAATTGTTAATTACTTTGAGAAGAGCACATTTCATTGGATGATGAAGTAAGAAGTCAGATTGTAGTGATGTAAAAAGAGATTTTAAAAAAAAGGGGGGAAAAAGACACATTTAGAAAAAAAGGGAATGTTAGAGAGCCTTTTGATGCACTGAGTAAGGGATTTTTTAGCATTTGGAAGACACAGATATGTTTTTAGGCATTAAAGAAATAGCCAGTGGATAGGGAGAGACACAAGTGAGAAACTATAATGATTGGGGGAAATCTGCTAGAGAAGATATGATGGGAAAGGGCCATCTCATTAAGTGAAATTAAGATGAAAAAGTGGCAGAAAGCATATGAATGATATGAAATTAGGATGAGAGAATGAAGTAATGCCTTCAAATTTTTCAATAAAATATGAAAAAAATGTCTCTGCTGTGAGGAGAAGGAATGGGACACCAGAAGGAGATCCAAAAGGACAAAAAGGTTTAGAAGAGCTGCTATGGTGAGTTAGATAGTGAATTAATCAGGGAGGAATAAAGGATTGCCATTCAGCAATGAAGGCCTAGTTGAGTTTATTGACCAAATTTATAATGGGTCCAATCAATACAATTTCCCCATTTTTTTGTTTGGTTTTCACAGCTTTCTTCAGGAGCGTGTTTGTAGGAAGGAAGGCAGCAGATTTGGGGAGCAATGCACTATAAAGGCTTGGGACAGCAATATCAGAGATAAGCAAAGGTGCAAGGGACTCGAGAGAAAAGCACGGCATAGAATTAAGTTGGTTCCTCATGGAGTTAGTGTGGTAAAGGGAGGATAGTGTAACTAGAGAAGGGATGATTCTCTCAGAAAGAATAGAGGGGTCACGGGCCTGGTGGTCATGGTATGGATGAGGAACTACATCTTTCCCACAAAGTACATTATAATAAGGATGGGTGTAAACTGCCAATTTCATGAATAAGGTAACCCCTTCTACACTTGTAAATCAGAATATATAAGGCATTGAAAGGAGTTGCTTAGTCAGTTTGCATGTTGAGTCATTTAAGGTTACATAGCAAGTATGTCACAGTAGCAAGACTTGTTCCCAAATCTTTATGGCTCCAAATCAAACTCCCTATACGCCAAGCTGAAAACAAAACTATTTCAAACCATGGGACAAATATTAGCCTATTTAACACAAAGTAACTTGTTTTTTGAAAATATACTGATGGACAAAGCATCTCCTGTGAGTGGAGAGGATGGAAGAAAGGGAACAAGAAGAAGGAAAAAATAAAAGGAGAGGATCACAATTCATGAATGAAAGGAGAGGAGAGAATGATAGAGGACTGCCATGTAGAAGCATTAACAATGGCAAGAGGGGAAAGGAATGAAGAAAATATAAGATGCATTGGTCAAGAAGGAAAGAAAGGAAGGGGAGTAATAATGGAAAAAACCATAAGTAAAAGCAGCAGTAGGATGAATGGAGGAGAGAAATGCTAAAACATGACTTCTTAATGATTCAAGTTATTTTTGTTTGATGAGTTATGTAAGGCTTCCTTAGATTAGTACAGCAATATCAGTAACATAGTGAAAATCTATTAATAAATTTAATTAATTGGCTAAAGCATTTGCTCCTCTAAGAATACTATTGATGAAGAATAAAGAATGACAAGAAAAAGGAAAAGGAAAAACAAAAAAGGGTAATAATGGGGTACAGGGAGTGATAAAACAATAATGAACAAGGAAAATATACACAACCTGTATTAGGTTTCTGTAGAAAGAAAAAAAAATATATGAACTATTACCTTTCAGGGAAGAAATGGACAATATTGGGTGGAGGTGGGGGAATTCCATCAAAAGCAACATTTTTGACAGTTATAAAATTCCCCAAGAGATGCTGTACAAGTTAATTTGAGACTCACAACTTCGTTTTCAAGCAATCATTAAAGCAGCATAAAAAGTGATGGGTAAATTGGAAAAGGAAAATAATGAAAAATCAAAGCACACTGTATTTCTGGTTCATACACAATTCTCCTTGTGTGAAGCATGAAGAAATGGAAGAAGACATTTCTAAAATATGTTGGATGTTATAAACTGTCTAGTTAGCTTTAAAAAAATCTAAACTTCTTAGAAATAAGAGTTTGAATAAGAGAACTATACTAAGAGTAAAGGAACTTGGATTCTTTTCATAACTCTTGAAAACTGTCTCTGTAATCCTGAGCTAGTCATTTGCCTGCCCTTTCTGGGTCTGATTTCCTGACCTCTTAAATGGAAAAAAAAACAGTTTTCATTTGATTTTCTCTTTATACATGCTGCCTAAGGAGAAAGCAAAGTTTGACCCATGCTAAAAAAAAGGAACTCACAGTTTTTCACATTGTAAATAAAACCTTTTTTTCCTTTAGGAAGGGTCTTGGGAGGTATGTCAAATGGAAAAGAACTCACATGCAGAGTTGAGAAACTCACAATTAAAAACTAGAAATGACCAATGTGATTATCCCATATACTGCCAGCACTGTTTTTTAGGGAAGGGGGGCAGTGGAAAGGGGGTTATCAAACAATCAGTCCATTAACCTAACGATGAGAAAAGAAAAATAATTATTAAAGGGGAAATAAATATAAGAAAGGAGAAACAAGTTAGATGAGAAAGTGGTCAGAGTGGTGGCAATATTTGGTGGATTTATGACTTGGAGGAGTGGGGACATCAGGGAAGTGAGAGAAAAAGACAGAGTGGAGTCAAAGAAACTGAAAGAAAAATGTAAAAAAAAAGGAAAGAAAAAAAAGAAATAAAATACTCCATGATAAATAATTAAAGGGGTAGAGACAGTTAAAAGGGGAAAATTTTTAAAATGTCTCTTTTATTTCCTGAATGAGAAAGAGACAGAAAAAATGTTGAAAAAAGAAAATAAATAGGGTATAGCCAAATATATGTAGAAGAATAAAAAAGAAAAAACAAAGTAGCAAATGAGGAGAAACAAAGAGAAAACATATAGAATGTGAGAGAACATGCAGAGAAACATACATATATCCACATGTACCTATGTATATATTATATAGAAACAAAAGATACATATATCAAGAAACATAAATGGAGTTTATATGATATATTCCCATTGTTAATAGTCACTCCCACATATATGTTATGTTGAGAAAATATGAAGAAAGACAAAAAAGCACAACAAAATAAAAGAACATATATATTATACACAGACATGTAGGGGTAGCAATAAAATATGAGGAGACCAAAAAAGAGCTTCTTACAGATATCTTGCCTAACCTTTCCTTATCTCAAAACCTGAGGAATCAAGAGCCACTTACTGAATCCTTGTGGTCTCCTTGCTATAGTGGTGAAGACTGACATCCAATAGGCTTAAAGGAACTCCTAGGATTCAGGTCACATGAACTTGGGTCCTGTCTTATTGAGGTACCTGAAAGCCTGGATCTGGAGAACAATAACTGGGCCCAAATTATATAGAAGCAAACTACATGAACTCATCCCTCAACAGGGCTGTGATTATCATGTCACCTGCTAGGGCTTTGACACCATCTGCAGGGGGATTCTCCAGTCTATTCCCAATAATAAGCATCACGTAATATGTGCAAATCATGTACACCATCAACTCACTGAAATTGCTTATTTCAAATGAAAAGTTGCTCTCTGGGAGATAAGTCATTTGAAGCTTAATTACTATAAATGAGGAGTTTGGTTTTACCTAGGGAAAATTGAGTCCGTAGTAATTAGGGCACACAATCAACTGTCACCTTAGTTACTCTTAAGGAATAGTGAGCAGAACAAAAATGAAAATTGTATATCTAATTGGAATGACTCAAGAAATCTATTCTCTTAGTCTGGTCTTTCTCCTGACCATATGTCCGCTATCATCCCTATGATCCCAAAAAAGTGAAACTGAAAGATACATCAAAGCTGTTTAAGTCAAACTACTTCATTTGAGTGGTGAAGAAATTGAAGATAATGAGGTTAAGTGGGCACACTGGTAAGAAGCATCAGAGACAGGATTTGAACCTAAGTCCATTTACTCTTGAACCACTTGTGGAGTGAATATCAATAGTTTGTTTTGGTCTGTGCCTGGCCAACCCACTGTGTTCCCACAAACTATTGCTTGCCTTTTCATGCTTCTCCTGATTGTTTTGTTTGAAAGTCAAATTTTCTATTCAGCTCTGGTCTTTTCACTGAGAAAGCTCGAAAGTCCTCTATTTTATTGAAAATCCATATTTTGCCATGGAGCATGATGCTCAGTTTTGCTGGGCAGGTGATTCTTGATTTTAATCCTAGCTCCACTGACCTCCAGAATGTCGTTTTCCAAGCCCTTCGATCTCTTAATATAGAAGCTGCCAGATCTTGGGTTATTCTGATTGGGTTTCCACAATACTCAAATTGTTTCTTTCTGACTGCTTTCAGTAATTTCTCCTTGATCTGGGAGCTCTGGAATTTGGTGACAATATTCCTAGGAGATTTCTTTTTGGGATCTATTTGAGGTAGCAATCGGTGGACTCTTTCAATTTCTATTTTGCCCTCTGGCTCTAGAATATCAGGGCAGTTCTCCTTGATAATTTCTTGAAAGATGATATCTAGGCTCTTTTTTTGATCATGGCTTTCAGGTAGTCCAATAATTTTTAAATTATCTCTCCTGGGTCTATTTTCTAGGTCAGTGGTTTTTCCAATGAGATATTTCACATTGTCTTCCATTTTTTCATTCCTTTGGTTCTGGTTTATAATATCTTGATTTCTCATCAAGTCACTAGCTTTCACTTGCTCCAATCTAATTTTTAAGGTAGTATTTTCTTCAGTAGTTTTTTGGACCTCTTTTTCCATTTGACTAATTCTGCCTTTCATGGCATTCTTCTCCTCATTGGCATTTTGGAGCTCTTTTGCCATTTCAGTTAGTCTATTTTTTAAGGTGTTGTTTTCTTCAGTACTTTTTTGGGTCTCCTTTTAGCAAGTTATTGACTTGTTTTTCATGGTTTTCTCACGTCTTTCTCATTTCTCTTCCAAATTTTTCCTCTACTTGTCTAGTTTGCTTTTCCAACTCCTTTTTGAGCTCTTCCATGGCCTGATACCAGTTCATGTTTTTCTTGGAGGCTTCTGGTGTAGGCTCTTTGACTTTGTTGACATCTTCTGGCTGTATGTTTTGGTCTTCTTTGTCACCAAAGAAAGATTCCAAAGTCTGAGACTGAATCTGGGTGCGTTTTCGCTGCCTGGCCATATTCCCAACCGACTAACTTGACCCCTGAGTTTTTCAGCAGAGTATGACTGCTTGTAGACTAAAGAGTTCTATGTTCAAAGCTTGGGGGGATGCGCCAGCTCTGCCACATCAGCACTCCTCCTTCCCCAAGAACCCCCAACCCGGAATGGACTTAGATCTTCAGCAGGCTCTGCACTCCTGCTCTGATCTGCCACTTAATTCCTCCCACCAGGTGGGCCTGGGGCTGGAAGCAACTGCAGCTATAGTTCTGTAGCTGCTCCACCTCCGCTGCCCCCGGGGCGGTAGCCGAACTGGGAACTCCTTCCACTCCAGCAGCTTTTCCCACTAACCTTTTCTGTTGTCTTTCGTGTTTGTGGGTTGAGAAGTCAGGTAACTGCTGCAGCTCACTGATTGAGGGCACTAGGGCTCCACCCGGCTCCTGTTCTGGTTGGTCTGCGCCGCCCACGCTGGGCTCTGCTCTGCTCCTCTCCCAGCTCCATGTGGGTTAGACCTCACCCAGAGACCATCCAGGCTGTCCTGGGCTGGAGCCCTGCTTCCCTCTGCTGTTTTGTGGGTTCTGCAGTTCTAGAATTGGTTCAGAGCCATTTTTTATAGGTTTTTGGAGGGACTCAGCAGGGAGCTCATGCTAGTCCCTGCTTTCCAGCCGCCATCTTTGCTCTGCCCGAAATCCTGGAAAGACTTAACATGGACTGATGCTGAGTGAATTGAACAGAACCAGGAGCACAGTGTACACAGTAACAGCAACATTGTATGATGACCAATTTTAATAAACTTACCTCTTCTCATCAATGCAAGGATCTAAGACAATTCTAAAAGACTCAGGATGGAAAATGCAATCCACATACAGAGAAAGAAACATGGAGTCTGAATGCAGATCAAAGTATACCATTTTCTCTTGTTGTTTGTTTCTTCTTTCTCAAGTTTTTCCCCCTTTGGTTCTAATTCTTCTTCATAATATGACTAATGTGGAAACATGTTTATTAGGATTGTACATGTATAGCCTATATCATCTTGGGGAAGGGGAGCACAAGGAGGGGGAGATATTTAGAACTTAAAATCTTAGGGAAGTGATTGTTGAAAACAAAAAACAAATAAATAAATAATTTTTTTAAAAAAATTATAAAATAAGAACTTGGAAAATATAGTTAAGATTACTTCTTGGTCAGGTGATCAACAAGATAGAGAACTCATCATTTTCTCTCATCTTCATATCCCCTTAAACCTCTCTAGAACAGAAATTATGCACCAAAGATAAAGGAACTTTAACTTTCTTTATGGTCTAAGACACCAGGAACTCAAAAGAAGGTTAAAACTTCACTAATGAATGCCTAATTTATTCTAAGTCAGCTCCCCAAACTCCACCACTCACCAGATTACTGACAGAAAGCCTGTACTAGACACTCACCCTATGGATTTGAAATAAATTGCAACCCCATACTTCGACTCCTTCTCCCTCTTTCCAGTGCCCTTGAGGTCCAAGTTCCAAAGAGCTGAAATCTGAGGTTTCAATAGTCAGGGAAGCAGCTGCATTTTGTGCTGTGACAGAGAGCAGATAAACAGAAGGCAAAAAGCATGGTATGGGTCTTAGCTTTCAATAAAGCTCAAACCCATATCCCAATCTATCCCTTCCAACTGCCTCATCCGAATTCCAAATAGCAAACCTATTCCCAGGCTGGGAAACTACCAAGTGTGGAAGCACTTTGTAATGAGGAAGTAGAGAACTGAGTGAATGGGAGAAAACATCACCTATGGGATAGGAGGAAAGGAGTGATTATATAACATTTTACTAACCCTGAGGAAAAGAGCCCAGGATCTAGGTAGCACCAGTTCTTTACTAATGAAGGTCACCTGGAGCAGAGACCCAAGCTGATGGCCAACTAATTACACAATGTGGCAGAAGGCCAAACACTTAGAGATTCAATCCCCAGGAAATCATGGATGGAGATAGACCAAGAAAGAAATTAGAAATGGGCAATAGAAGAAAATAAGGAAGTATAAAAGGTTATGGGGGGGAAGAAAACTCAAAGAACTTGTGCAGAAGCAAATTGTTGTGTTTGTCCTTTGTTCTTGAAGAGAACCATGACATCAGGGAAATGATGACATGACTTGCACTTGACTTTGATTTGAGTGAGGGAGGGTTGTGCAAGGTCAGCAGCCTCACTTTCTCTTCCAGAGCCATCCAAGTCCAGTGGCCTGAAATTCACCAGGATGACTAGAGATGGCTCAGGATGCATTGGGAGCCCCTTACCCTTTTAGGATAAGGTCTTTTTAGGTGCTCACTGTGAGTGAGGTAATGCCCATTCAGTGAATACACCTCTTTAAAAAGTTAATCAAGGCATGGCCCCTTTAATCAAAACTCAAAAAAAAAATCAAACTGGGAGGGGAAGAACTTCAGGATTCCTGGCCAAAAGAGAAAGTTGCTATTTAGTATTTACAAGCACTCTCTGCAATGAGGGCAGGGACCTATTGTCCAATCTATGATCTCCAGAGTGAGGTGGGTTTAAGGCTTGCTTTTGGAGAAAGAAATCTAGCCAGTAAACCCAAAGTAAAGAAGTCAGCCTGCTGCAATTGAAATGTGCCCTCAGAAGCAGATAAACCACCAGGGAAGACCATAGAAAAAGGAAGTATGATCTAGTAAATGAACACAGCCATAGTACAAATACTATAAAATAAAAGAAAATGATTTAAGACTTGATGATAGACCACAAAACACTGTTTCTGAGGGGTTTAAATGAGAAATAAGAATTGTGAGAGCAGAATTTATAAAGTGCAGGATGGAAATGATTGGCAGAAGAGAAAAACTACAATCTATGATGGTGACTTTTGTTTCAAAGTTAGGAAAGAGCAGATAACTGATTGTGAATGCAAATACACAGATGTGAAAGAATCTGGAAGATTCAATCAAAAACCATGACATCAAAATAAAACAATAAGTGTATTCAATCAAAACATTGATTTTGGAGATAGGATGAGTAAAGTCAACCTAAGAACTATAGATATGCCAGAAGAAAACAAGTCAAAAAACATGAACACCACAAAGCAAGAAACAGTACAAGATAGCATCCTTGAACTTCTGAACACAGGAAAAAGGTGCCAACTGAAAGAATCCATAGATTAGCTTGATGAAACAAAGGAAAATAATTGTGGGGGTGGGGGTGGGAGGCTACAAACTCCAAGACTAAGAGTGTTTAAATTCAACAATTCAGTTGGGAAACAAGTTCTATAAACAACTAGCAGACTTTCAAATACACAAGGTAAAAAATTTGAGTAACAAAAATCTATTCTGCACTTTGCAGAAAGAGGAATAAGGAAGGAAAATGGATTGGATAGACTAAAGGATACAACAGAATACTGTGTTACAAAGACCAGTGGAGTTCAGGATGGAACCCAGAGTAAACTACTCTGCAAATCTCAGCCTCACTATAAATGGAAACAAAAATATGGAGGTTCAATAATAAAAAAAATGCCTTAAAAGTATTCTTTTTTGTTTAAATTTTTATTTTTATAATCAAAATCAAATATACATTTAACCCAAATTTGGTTGCAAGTTCCTTAGCTTTTGCCTTTTCCAGCTTGGCAATACGAGCCACC
Organism: Trichosurus vulpecula; assembly: GCF_011100635.1. Lineage (NCBI taxonomy): Eukaryota > Metazoa > Chordata > Mammalia > Diprotodontia > Phalangeridae > Trichosurus > Trichosurus vulpecula. Next base: position 264,448,993 of record NC_050579.1, on the reverse strand, counting down.
GATTTTGGACCCAGAACATTGCCACCCCGGTGACGACGCATCTCATCATATCTGTCATTGTAATTGGTTTTGATGATTTCTACCAGCTTAGCCAGGGCTCCCTTATCTTCAGGATTAACCTGTGTGAAGGCAAGGCTTATGCAGGTCTTTCTGTGAACTAAGTGACCCAGTCTGGCTTTACCTTTGATAATACAATAAGGAACCCCAATTTTTTGGCACAAGGCAGGTAGGAAGACCACTAGCTCAATGGGATGCATGTCATGTGCAATCACTACCAACTGTGCTTTCTTGTTTTCTACCAGGGTAGTAAGAGTGTTAACACCTGCTCTCAGGACAGGTGGTCTCTTAGTGGGGACATCTCCTTTGCCTGCAGCCTTTTGTTCAGCCTGAGCCAGAAGCCTTTGCTTCTTACCTTGCTTTGTCTTGGGTCTATACTTATGAGCCAGTTTCAGCAGTTCAGTAGCTGTCTTATGATCCAAAGCCTGGGTGAACTGGTTAATTGCTGGTGGAACTTTCAAACACTTATAAAGGATAGACCTTTGACGCTGCAGTCTGATGTACCGAGGCCATTTGACAAATCGAGTAATGTCCCTTTTGGGCTGGATGTCCTGACCAATGCCAAACTTCTTGGGCCACTTCTCAAACAAAGGATTGACTGCTTTCTTGGCCTCCTGCTTCTTTACTACAGCAGGGGCCGGAGCCACCTTCTTCCCCTTGGCCTCCTTCCCTTTTGGCATCTTGGCCGGCTGAACCCTTAAAAGTATTCCAATGAAAAATAGTGCATAACACAGAAAAAGACATACAGTAGGGGTGAACAGTTGCAGCAGATAAGCATAGCAACTGCAGGAGAAAGTCAACAGAAGAAAGTTAAGAGACCACTTTATAGCTTTATATAAAGAGATAGGGCTGAAAGTGGATATCTAGTTTAGATGGTGATACATAGGTAGGCCTGTGATATAGTGGATAGAACCTAACAATACCCCTCCTACTAGTGAATCAGTGTTTGTAGGACTATAATATAAAATGGGCATGTGGAAAGTAGAAGGGAAGGAGGATGATAAAGGGGAAGATGTAATGTGCCCTGCTCAAGTAAAGGGATAGCAATGAAGGGAAGATGATTTCTATGATTTCTCAAGAAGAAAGGAGACTGCCTAGGAGTAGGTGAGGAGGTAGGAGAAGGAATTGAAAAGGGGTTAAGGAAAGTGGAGGTCTTGTTCTGGTAATGGGAGGGGGATGCTATTGATGAATTCTTCTGTGGTTGAGAAGAGATGTTCTGCGAACAGAGATAGGGAATTTGTGCTGGACCTCTTGTCCATCTCCATCTGGTGATAAAATACTTGAGAACATATGAGAACAGTTTACCTGCCTGAGAGCATGAAGAATGGGATTAGAGACTCCTAATAAAAGGGTCATGGACCTAAGGAGGAAATTTTGAGGCAAATTGGGAAGGCAGATGATCTGGTGAAGGGTATAAGATGATACTCCCGACCAAATCCTTCACGGATTTTGGAAATCCACACTATTGCAAATTGCATGTTTTTGGACTTTTTCAATGTATTGAGCAGATGTATTGATTCTTTCTTCTTTTATTTTTGGTCTTTACAAAATAGTATTTATTTTTGGTCTATAAAAATAATATTTGTTATGGGCGACTCTCTAGGAGAGGTAAGAGAAGGGATATTAGGGGAAGCTATGATCATAAGAAAAGATCAATAAAAACTTATTCAAAATTAAATACATTTTAGGCAACTTAGGGGTAAGAGGCAAAGTTCTTAGGGGCAAACTTAGTTCTCTAAGTTTGAGAAGTTGTAAAAGGTTCATGTAACAGAAAGCACAAGCTAAGCTAAGAATGTAGTTAGAGATTCTAAGAAACATAGTCAAGGAAAAGGTGGATTGCAGGCATGGAGGGGAAGAGCATTTTGTACGTAGTGATAGAAGATGGAAGGTTTCATATGAAAATCAGCAAGAAGTCCCCAGTAACTACCTGTTACCTAAAGGATCAAATGCACTCCTCAGTTTAGCGTTTGGAAATTTTTCAAAACATTGCGCAAATCAGTTTTTCCATCATCACTAAATTTTACAAAAAATCATGATTTCTACTGTTCAGTCAAACTGGCACACAGACTTTTTTCCATATCCTGAACCCCACTTCCCATCCCCATGTCTTTTACACAGCCTGTTCACTAAGCCTATACTCATTACCTCCTCATATCAATCTTTTTGAGCTCCATATTTCCTTTGAGATACACCTCAAATATGATCTTCCACCACAGGGCTTGCGGATACTCCATCCCCTCCTTCAGCTGCTCTCCAACTCATGAAATCATCTGGTATGTTTGTTTTGTACATACCTTCTAATTTTATATTACGTTTTTAAAAAGAATTTAAACTCCTTGAGGACTAGAATTACTTGAGTTTTCTGTATCCTTAAGAGTGCCTCATACATATGGCTAAAAAGGTCAATGATCAAATGATTGTAGAATTTGTAAAGGTAAGGTAGGAGTAAGCTAGGTATGAATGGATATTTGTATTTTAATTAGGTTTGATTTGGATTTGTATATGATCTCAGAGTTAAAGGCAACCGCTGCATAGTTTTATTCATTAGTTTCTTTTAGTAGGTCACAGTGATACTGTCAAACCTATACTTTAGGAATATTACCCTGGCAGTGATCCATGTTTGGTTGGTTGTTATCCTATGTTCTTGAAGAGGACCAAAATGACATCACTATTTCTGAGAAAAGATTCAACATGTCTGACTGGATGATCAGGCCAATATGAACTCAGAATGCTCTACCACAAGTCAGGCACAAATATTCTGTGTGAGCATTTGGGGTCAATACTCCAAACTTGTACATTCTATATTTCCTTTGACCTATTTCAATTCTGCTTTGCTCATAGAGTACAGCACCTTCTCTGATATGGTTTTGTGTCAGTGTCTCCCATGTCACACCATCAATTCCAAAGTTTTTGAGAGAGACTTTGAGAATATCCCTGTATCGCTTCTTCTGACCACCATGTGAACCTGTGAGAGTTCTCCGTAAAATAGTCTTTTTTTTGGCAAGCAGACGTTTTGCATTCAAACAACGTGGCCAGCCCATCAGAGTTGTGCTCTCTGGAGCAGTGTTTGAGTGCTTGGCAGTTTAGTTTGAGTAAAGACCTCAGTGTCTGGTATTTTATCCTGCCAGGTGATCTTCAGAATCTTCCTAAGACAATTCAAATGGAAGTGATTCAGTTTCCTGGCATGGTGCTGATTGACTGTTCAGGTTTCATAGGCATACAACAGTGAGTTCAGTACCACAGCTCTGTAGACCTTCAGTTTGATAATCAGTCTAATAAGTCTTCTCTCCCATACTTTCCTTCAGAGCCTCCCAAACACTGAGCTAGCTCTGGCAATGCATGTGTCAAGCTCTTTATCAATGGGAACATTCCTTCAAAGTACACTGCCAAGGTAAGTGAACTTATCCACAGCATTCAAAACTTCTCCACTTGCTGTAACTGATTTTTCCATGTATGAATAGTGTGGCGGTGGCTGATGGAGCACCTGTGTTTCCTTGGTGTTAATTGTTAGGGCAAAATTAGCACAAGCAGCTGAGAAGTGATCCATGCTTCATTGCATCTGAGCTTCAGAGGCTGCACTGAGCGCACAATCATCTTCAAACAGGAAATCATGCACCAACACTCGCTCCACTTTGGTCTTGCTTGTATCCTTTTCAAGTTGAAGAATTTAACAAGAGTGTGGTAGTTGACCTTGATGCCATGTTCATCCTCATTGAAACCATTAGATAACATGCCTGAAACTATCATACTAAAAAGTACGGGAGCAAGCACACAGCCTTGATTCACTCCACTAGTGACTCAGAACGTACAGGAGCATTGTCCATTATCTAGAACAAAGGCAAGCTTGCCGTCATGAAATTCATGTACAATGGTGATGAACTTTTCTGGGCAACCATTTTTTTTTGAGGTGAATTTTAGATTTTATTTTTATTTTATTTTATTCATTTGTTTATTAGATTTTTAAAAAAATTATTTAATACATTTAGTTTTCAGCATTGATTTTCACAAAAGTTTGAATTACAGATTTTTTCTCCATTTCTACTCTCCCCCCACTCCAAGATGGCGTATATTCTGGTTGCCCTGTTCCCCAGTCAGCCCTCCCATCAGTCACCCCATTCCCTTCCCATCCCCCTTTCCCTTCTTCTCTTGTAGGGCAAGATAAATTGCTATGCCCCATTGTCTGTGTGTCTTATTTCCTAGTTGCATGCAAAAACTTTTTTTAGTTGTTGTTTTTGAACTTCTGTTTTTAAAACTTTGAGTTCCAAATTCTCTCCCCTCTTCCCTCCCCACCCACCCTCCCTAAGAAGGCAAGCAATTCAACATAGGCCACATGCGTATCATTATGTAAAACCCTTCCACAATACTCATGTTGTGAAAGATTAACTATGTTTTGCTCCTTCCTAACCTATCCCCCTTTATTGAATTTTCTCCCTTGACCCTGTCCCTTTTTGAAAGTGTTTGTTTTTGATTACCTCCTCCCCCCATCTGCCCTCCCTTCTATCATCCCCCCTTTTTTATCTTCTTCCTCCTTCTTTCCTGTGGGGTAAGATACCCAATTGAGTGTGTATGGTATTCCCTTCTTAGGTCAAATCCAATGAGAGCAAGATTTACTCATTCCCCCTCACCTGCCCCCTCTTCCCTTCCTACAGAACCACTTTTTCTGCCACTTTTATGTGAGATAATTTACCCCATTCTATCTCTCCTTTTCTCCCTCTCTCAATATATTCCTCTCTTATCCCTTAAATTGATTTTGTTTTTTAGATATCATCCCTTCATATTCAACTCACCCTGTGCCCTTTGTGTGTGTGTATATATATACATATATATGTACATATACATGTATATATACGTACATAGATACACACGCATATATATATATGTATACACACACACACAAACACACACACACACGCACACACACACACACACATATATATATATAAATGCATATTCCTTTCAGCTACTATGATATTGAGGTCTCATGAATCATACACATCATCTTTCTATGTAGGAATGTAAACAAAACAGTTCAACTTTAGTAAGTCCCTTATGATTTCTCTTTCTTGTTTATCTTTCCATGCTTCTCTTGATTGTTGAGTTTGAAAGTCAAATTTTCTATTCAGCTCTGGTCTTTTCACTGAGAACACTTGAAAGTCCTCTATTTTATTGAAAATCCGTATTTTGCCTTGGAGCGTGATACTCAGTTTTGCTGGGTAGGTGATTCTTGGTTTTAATCCTAGCTCCGTTGACCTCTGGAATATCATATTCCAAGCCCTTCGATCCCTTAATGTGGAAGCTGCTAGATCCTGTGTTATCCTGATTGTTTTTCCACAATATTCAAATTGTTTCTTTCTGGCTGCTTGCAATATTTTCTCCTTGACCTGGGAGCTCTGGAATTTGGTGACAATGTTCCTAGGAGTTTTCTTTTTGGGATCTATTTGAGGAGGCGATCTGTGGATTCTTTCAATTTCTATTTTACCCTCTGGCTCTAGAATATCAGGGCAGTTCTCCTTGATAATTTCTTGAAAGATGATATCTAGGCTCTTTTTTTGATCATGGCTTCCAGGTAGTCCAATAAGCTTTAAATTATCTCTCCTGGATCTATTTTCTAGGTCAGTGGTTTTTCCAATGAGATATTTCACATTGTCTTCCATTTTTTCATTCCTTTGATTCTGTTTCATAATATCTTGATTTCTCATAAAGTCACTAGCTTCCACTTGCTCCAATCTCATTTTTAAGGTAGTATTTTCTTCAGTGGTCTTTTGGACCTCCTTTTCCATTTGTCTAATTCTACCTTTCAAGGCATTCTTCTCCTCATTGGCTTTTTGGAGCTCTTTTGCCATTTGAGTTAGTCTATTTTTTAAGGTGTTGTTTTCTTCAATATATTTTTCAGTATTTTTTGGGGTCTCCTTAAGCAAGTCATTGACTTGTTTTTCATGGTTTTCTCGCATCCTTCTCATTTCTCTTCCCAATTTTTCTTCTACTTCTCTAACTTGCTTTTCTAACTCCTTTTTGAGCTCTTCCATGGCCTGAGACCAGTTCATGTTTTTCTTGGAGGCTTTTGGTGTAGGCTCTTGCACTTTGTTGACTTCTTCTGGCTGTACATTTTGGTCTTCTTTGTCACCAAAGAAAGATTCCAGAGTCTGAGACTGAATCTGGGTGTGTTTTAGCTGCCTGGCCATGTTTCAACCAACTTACTTGACTGCTTGTAGAGCAAAGAGTACTTTGTTCCAAACTTAAGGGGATGCACCATTGATTTCAGAACTATTTCCATATAGCCAGCTCTGCCACCCCAGCACTCCTCCTTCCTCAAGAACCACCAACCTGGACCTGATGCAAATCTTCAGCAGGCTCTTCACTCCCGGGCCTGGGGCTGGAAGTAACTGCAGCTATAGTTCTGTAGCTGCACGTCCCCTGCTGCCCCTGGGGCAGTGGCCGAACTGCAAACTCTGTCCCCCGCAGCTTTTCCCACTAACCTTCTCTGTTGTCTTTGGTGTTTGTGGGTTGAGAAGTCTGGTAACTGCCACAGCTCACTGATTCAGGGTGCTAGGGCCTGTTCTGCCCAGCTCCTGGTCTGGCTGGTCCTGCTGCCTCCCACGCTGAACTCTGCTCTGCTCCACTTCGTGCAGGATAGATCTCATCCAGCAACCATCCAGGCTGTCCTGGGCTGGACCCCTGCTTCCCTCTGCTATTTTGTGGGTTCTACAGTTCTAGAATTTGTTCAGAGCCATTTTTTATAGGTTTTTGGAGGGACATGGTGGGGAGCTCACGCAAGTCCCTGCTTTCCAGCCGCCATCTAGGGGCAACCAAATTTTGACATAATTTTTCATAAGCCCTCATGACTAACAGTATCAAAGGCCTTGGTCAGATCTGCAAACATTGTATACAGACCTTTGTTCTGCTCCTGTCATTTCTCCTGGAGTTGTCCAGCAGCACATACCATATCGACTGTTCCTCCACCCTTTCTGAAGCCACACTGGCTCTCAGGTAGATGACCATCTTCCAGGTGAAGGCTCAGCCTTTTAAAGAGGACTCTGGCAAGAATCTTGCCAGCAATGACTAACAGCGAGACCCTCCTGTAATTGTCACAGGACCATCTATTTCCTTTACCTTTATAGAGATGGAAAATGGAAGCCCCCTTGAACTCCTGAGGGATAACCTCCTCTTTCCATATAACCTGGAAAATTTCAGTCAGCTTTTGTGTGAGCAATGGAACCCCTACCTTGAATATCTCAGCTGGAATAGAATCAGCACTAGCTGCTTTGCCACATGAATGAAGCCTAATGACATTCAAAACTCTTCTTCAGTTGGAGCTTCAACTAGGGAGGAATTGACTTCAACCTGAGGTAAAGGGTCAGGGGCTTCAGTATTGATTGATGATGGTCTGTTGAGAACACTTTGAAAGTGTTCAGCCCACCTCTCCAGTATTTTGTCCATATCACTAATCAATGTGGCTCAGTCAGCACTGAGTAGTTGAGATGCACCATGGGTCTTCAGCACATAACTAGCCTTCACGGCATCACAAAAGTGCTTTCGATTATTACTAACAACATAAAACTGAATTTCATCTGCCTTCTCACTGAGCCAAGAATCCTGCATCTCTCTAAACTTTGCTTGTACTTTACTTTTGATTCAATTAAATACTGCCTTCTATGAGATGGATGAGTTATCCTGCTGGTACATCCTGTGGAGTTCCCATTTTTATTTATTAGCTTCTGAATTTCTCCATCATTTTCATCAAACCAGTCTTGGTGTTTGTGAGTGTTCTCACTCACATGAGAAATGTCATGCTTTAAACCAAATCTCTGAAAGCTGCTCACTCCTTTTCTGCTCCACTGTTGCCAAGTGTGTCTTGGCTCAACTTTTCCTCCAAGTTAGCAACAAACTGTTCCTGCTCAAAGAAGAGCTCTAATTTGTTGACATTAATTCTTCTGATAATCATTTTACCTTGGCAGGGGGTGTCGCTTTTGCTGAATGCAAATATTTAGCTTGGAAATGGCGTCTAAGATCAGTCCAGCACTCTCCACCACACATTGCCTTCATCACTGTCACATTCTATCTGTCTCTTCTCCTTACAATTACACAGTCTATTAAATGCCAGTGTTTGCTGTGAAGGTGAACCCATGAAGTTTTATTGTGTTTAGGTAAGCAGGAGACAGTTTTGGTAATGAGAAGGTCATGAGATGCACAAGTCTTTAGTAGTAAGTGACCATTACTGTTGCTGTTTCCAGTTCTATTACTCCCTAGGACTCCCTGCCAAGTCTGGTGGTCTGGTAATCTAAGCACACTCTAGCATTAAACTCACCCAGAATTATAAGCACGTCCTTTACCTTTATAGAGATGGACAATGGAGGCACATCAAAAACAAACCGAATCAACTTGTATGTTTGTTTTGTATGTACCTTCTGAGTTTGTGTTACTCTCTCTGAAAAAAATTAAACTGCTTGAGGACTAGAATTGTTTGACTTTTCTGTATCCTTAAGAGTTTTTGCATGCAGCTAGAAAATAAGATATACAGGCAATGGGGCATAAACGTCTATCTTGCCCTACGAGGAAGTGAAGGAAAAGGGGATGGGGGCAGAGTGGGGTGATGGAAGGGAGGGCTGACTGGGGAATGGGGCAATCAGAATATATGCCATCTCAGAGTGGGGGCAGAGGGTAGAAATGGGGAGAAAATTTGTAATTCAAACTCTTGTGAAAATTAGTGCTGAAAACTAAAAATATTAAGTAAATAAATAATGATTAATCTTTTAATAAATAAATAAATAATAGAAGAAACTCTACCAAAATAAAAATATCTTCCTATCACAAAAAAGAGTGCCTAACCTATGTGGTTAGAGTTCAATGATCTAATGATTATAGAATTTGTAAAGGTGAGGTAGGTATGAGCTATCTATGAATGGATATTTGTATTTTAATTAGATTTGATTTGGATTTGGATATTATCTTAGAGTTAAAGGCGACCACTGGATATTTTTATTCATTAGTTTGTTTTAGCAGGTCAGTGATACTGTCAAAACTATACTTTAGGAATATCACCCTAGCAGCTATCTATAAGCAATCCATTACAAAGGTTCAAATGCACATGGATGAGGTAAGTTGTGATACATACTCTACATGTATGTAAACTTTACACGGCTTCAAAAGTATTAATATTCTTTGTCTTGTTTTTCTTTATCCATATTTATCTGTGAGATAATAAGATCATAAGACTATATTTTTGTTCTAAATTATGGGTATACAATTTCTTTTCTCTAAGCAACTGAGGCATATGAACTTAAAACCACATTATTTTGAAACATATGATAAATAGAAAAAGCAACAGTTGCAGGAAGCATCTCTTAAATGGACTACTCTACTCCCATCTCCCTTCCTGGGCATTCAGATATGGTCCTCACAAAAGATTCATGATAGTAATTGGTGAAAAACAGAAGCATGAGTACCCTACTATTCATGATTCTAAGATCAGTTGAATGTCAGTTGCCTTCTCCCTATAACTTGAGGCTGGCACCCCCTTTGTGAATAAGAAAGCACTGTTGTACCACCACATAACTTAAAACAGACACCTTCAATGGTGGCCATAGCTGTTGATTTTTGTTCAATAGCCACTGGTTTGACTCAGACACATCTGGTTGTTCATCTCACAACTTTGAGTCAGCAGTTGGCTTGCTTTACTCACAAATAACATCTCAGTGAAATCACTTTAGTATGCACACAGTAGAATGAAATGTATGTTATAAATTTTTGATTTTGTTTTGTCTGACAGAATGGTTTCAAATCCTGGTTTTTTGTGTTAACTTGATGCAGAATAAAATTTTTAGAATATGTTAAAATGAAAAGGTTTTGTACAAACAATGCCAATGAAACAAAGATTAGCAAGGAAGCAGAAAATTGGGAAAGAATCTTTATATCCAGTAACTCCAATAAAGGCCTCATCTTTAAAATATACAGGCAACTGAGTCAAATTTATATGAATACAAGTCATTCCCCAATTGATAAATGGTCAAATATATGAACAGGCAGTTTTCAGAGGAAGAAATTAAAGATATCTATAGTCATATGAAAAAATGCTCTAAATTACTATAGATTAGAGAAATACAAATCAAAACAACTCTTAGATACCATATCTCTCCTATCAGATTGGCTTACATGACCAAAAAGGAGAATTATAATTACTGGAGAAAATGTGGGAAAATAGAGGACACATAAGTGTTCTCTATAAATCTTTTAATTGCCAAATCCACTAGCCTTTTCTCAATATTCATTCTTTTAGACCCCTCTGCAGCTTTTGACATACTCAATCATCTTCTTTTCCTTGACACTCTCTTCTCTCCAGGTTTTCATGACCTTCTCTCCTGGTTCTCATCTTATATATCTGACCATTTTTTTAACCTCTTTTCCTGAATCTTCATCCAGGTCTTCTTCAATCACCTTGCCTATATCACAGGACTCTGTCCTGGGACTTCTTCTATTCACTCTGTGTTTTATTTCATTGATGATCTCAGTTCCCTGTGATTCAATTTTGACATCTAATGCCAACATCTGTCAGTGTGACTTATCCAGCCATAACCTTTTCCTTAACATCCAGACTCACATCTCCAGCTACTTATTAGACATCTTGAATTGGGTGTCAAAATAGATACTTTAAATCCAACATGTCCAAAACTGAACTTACTATCTTTCTTGCCAAACTTTCCTTCTTTCTCCTTATTACTATTGAAGACACCACCATCCTCCCCGTTAGCCTTATAGGCTACCATTACATAATATCCAAGACTCCTCACTCTCTCACACCTCCCATATACAATATGTTGCCAAATCCTTGAAGTTTTATTTTAATATTTCTTGAATGTCCCCTTCTCTCCTCTGAAAATCTATCAGCTTGATTCAGGTGTGGATCATCTCATGCCTGTACCATTGCAGTAAACTACTGTTTAGCCTCCTTACTCCAAGTCTATCGCTACACTAGTCTATCATCCACTCAGCTATCAAATTTATCTTCCTATGGTACAGATCACGTAATACTTCTATTCAATAAACTCCATTGTCTCCCTATCACCTTCAGGATCAGATACAAAACACTCTGCTTGACATTCAAAGCTCTTCAAAACCTAGGCCCTTCCTACCTTTCCAGATTTATAAAAACCTTCACTCCAATGCACTTACAAATGACACTAGATATCTTGCAGTTCCTCTCTCAAAATACTATATTTTCTGTCCCTTTCCTCTTATTCTTCTCCTATCCTTTAATTCTCTCCCTTCTTACTTCTACCACCTGGCTACTCTATCCTCCCTCAATACTGAGCTGCAATCCCATCCACTCCACAAGAGACCATTCAAAGTCTACCAGACTAATATCTTCTTTCTGAGATTGAACCTATTCACATTGAATACTTACTTTGAATAATTCAAGAGTTGTCTAAATGTTTTCTCTGCTTAATGTAACACATAATATTTTGGCTCTTGTTTGTATCCTTTGCACTTACCACAGTGGCTGGCATTTGCTAAGCAATTCTAAGTCTTATTATTAGTGATGCTTATGAGAACAAGGAAACAAACCAATACCGATGACATCAATTCCAATGTACTTAATATAATATTCAAGTAGCCTCCAAAGAAATTATATTATGCAATTCATCCAAGCCTTTCATGTTACAAAGAAGGATAATGTGGCCTGTAATGGTGACATGACTTACCCAAGACAGAAAAGTTATCTAATATGAGTATATGTAACAGGGCCTGAGTCTTCCTGATGACCGTTCACATTCTGAGGGGTGAAAGAAAATTTCCTTTCCAATTTGATCATAGTATGCTAAATTTTCAAGTGGTATTTTATCAAATTCCCAGTTGTTGAACTATACATTTTTCCAGCACTAGAACTCTGAAATTCATAGAGTTGTTGCGGGGAGATTAGATTAATGGTTTGACTTATTCATCAATAAAATTCTTATGAGGCCTGTGTGTCTTTCCAGACATACAATGAAGCTTTGTGATATGACTCTCACTGCCAATCAGCAATAAGGGAGAGAGATCAGGGTAACATCCACCAAAAACACTTGTGATAGTCTCCGACTCAACATCTTTTTCAATATTAAAAGTTTCATGTAAGGTGATACAGTTGTTGAGCCAGTAGAATAAAACAAAACAAGTCACAAGCAAGAGGATAGTCTGTGTGGCCTTGACCTCAGGGAAGGATTTAGAGGAATGACTACTGCTATAAATGTGCTGCACTTGTTTACTATGTTGATAGAGGAGAAACACCATGTAGGTGCTAGACAAGGCCATAAGGAAGTGAAAAATAAGGTCGTGAAAAGTCATACCAAACATCAATGCAACATTAAGTTGACTATCATTTCTTGTTGATCTTACTATGTAAATATGTGAAACATAATGGTACTTAGAAAATGTAACATTTTCAGCTGCTTCATTGGATTCAATGACACAAATGTAGATCAATGCACTGGTGATCCAGAAAAAGAGGAAATAATATACAATGTGTTTGGGGGCTCTAACTTTGATGGTTGCCCACACAGAGTTGTTGGGACTGGTGATGAGGGCCTGGAACATACTCAGAAGACTTGTTGTGCAGATAAAAAGTCCCTGGGAAACTCTGTAAATGTACATGAGGCCCTTACATACTAAATCATCAAAAAAATACCTCATCCCAAAACAAAACATGATTTCTGGGATGCCTCTGGCAAAAAGTGCTGCCATATTGGCCATAGTCAAATGAACAAGAATCAAATTCATGGGTTTCTTCTGCTGAGGCTTTTTGAATGAGATGCAAACATAAAGCATTAGCAGCAGTGAATTGCCTACAAAAGCAATGGCACATTGAAAGAAGAATGTCACACCAAATATCAGCTCACTGGATACCATTTGTCTTTAGAGATTCATAAGATATGATCGCACAATTAATGGAAGAGCCTTAAAAAAAGGAAGCAGTAGATAATCTGAACACTACAGTGATGAAGGTACATGATGTCCACAAACATTACAATGATGTCTCATTTCTTTCAGGAGGTTGAACATTGAGAATCAATGGTATCCTATGCTACAAGTTCATAGGATCATATATCTAGAACTGGGCATTACCACAGTGACAATGTACTCCAATCCCATCACTTTGTAGATGAGGAATCTGAGGTAGGGGGTAGTGAAGTGAATTGACAACAGTCACCAGAAAAGAAGTGTATTTAAATGGTTGTACAATACAATATCTTACTTCTTTTTTATTCCCAGGAAAGTACATTCTATATCATTGGACTTCCCTGGATTCTTCAATTAAGTGTTTATACTTATTTTAGAGTTTAAAATGGATCAAAGATTTTCTTGATGAAAAAAATATAAAAAGCCACTTTATCAATACTTGGCAAGTTTCACACTACATAGAGCTCACCACAGAAGAAAAGTTGTTGGATTTTCCTCTCTTACAGGACTTTGACTTTGCTCATGACTAGCTCTGCATTACTCTACCTAAGGCCCTTCTCATCGGAAACAGTCCACCTTGCAGTGATCACAATTGTCATATAATTATTTCCTATGTGGAATGCTGTCATCTGGATTTTTGTTTCCACCATACTCTCTTGAAAATATTCGATATCAGTAACATATTTCAGGTGACATTAATAGTATCTGCATCATTCTAAATATCTTTTGGGGAAATAGATGAAGGTGGGTATAGTGGCAGTGAAGCAAATAGAAGGGTTTATCAAACTCCACAGAACAAGTTGGATTTTATTTAATTCGATCCATTTTATTTCACTTAAATTATATGTATAGAGAGACTGTCCTAAACCATTTCCTGACTCTTTTTTCAAAAGTTCAGTACCAAAGGATTGTTCTGACTGGTATTATCTAATTAATCTACAAAAATTTCTCTCAATATTCATACCTTGCCTCCAAATCACATCTATGTTTGATTTTTATTCTACTACTGACTATTTGAAATAGTCCTGTGATGATGTGACTTCCTCGCAGATTTTTCTTTTTCTTAATTATGTTGAATGGTCATTAGAATAACAGAACTTGTGAAATCACCTTATTAACTTTTCTTGGTGTGTCAATAAACCTTTTCATATGCCTACTGTGTTTCAATGTGCTAAGTGCTGGGGATAAAAAAATAAATAAGTCAATAGCTAGCCCTTGCTCTCAATAACTTAAGATTCTAATGGGAAACAAATGTAAAAATCACAGTTTCCTTATATTTTGTTTAGTTTTTCACAGCTTTCTCCAGGAGCACGTGCATAGGAAGGAAGGCATCAGACTTTGTGAACAATGCACGGCAAAGGTTTGAGACAGCCATATCAGAGAAAACCTAAGGGGCAAGGGACTCAAGAGAAAAGCACAGCATAGAGTTAAGCAGGTTCTTCAAGGGGTTAGGGTGGTAAAGAGAGGATAGTGTAACTAGGGCAGAGATGATTCTCTGGGAAGGAAATGAGGGGTCAAGGGCCTGGAGGTCATGACATGGAGAAGGAACTATATCTTTCCTACAAAGTACATTACAATAGGGAAGGGTGTAAACTGCCGCTTTCATGAATAAGACAACCACTTCTGCACTTGCAAATCAGAACTTCTAGTGTAGTGAAAGGAACTGTTTAGTGCATTTGAGGTTGAGTGAATTGTTTAAGGTTACATAGCCAGTATGTTACAGTAGCAAGACTTGTTCCCAGATTTTTATGTCTCCAAATTAAACTCTCTATACACTAAGCTGAAAACCAAAAAAAAAAAAAAAGTATTTCAAGCTATGAGGTAAAAATTAGACTATTTAATGTAAAATAAGTTCTTATTTTGAAAATATACTGATGGACAAAGCATCTTCTGTGAGTGGAGAGGAGAGAAAAAAGAGAATAGGAAGAAAGGAAAATAAAAGGAAGGGTTCACAATTCATGAATGAAAGGAGGGAAGAGAATGATAGAGGATTGTAGTGTAGAAGGATTAACAATGGCAAGAGGGAAAATAATTCAAGAAAATATAAGAAGAATTGGTCAAAGAAGGAAAGGAAGATCAGGAAACAATCATAGAAAGAACAATAAGAAAAAGGAGAAAATTGAGGAGAGAAATGCTAAAACATGATTCTGGTTATTTTTGTTTGATGAAATGAGTAAGGATACCTAAAATTAGTACAGGAATATCACAATATTATAAAAATCAATTAATAAATTGAATTGGTTAAAGTGTTTGCTATGTTCAGGGCACTATGGTTGAAGAAAATAAGAACAACAGGAAAAAGAAAAAAAAGGATAATAATATACAAGATGGATTAATAAAGCAGTGATGAAAAATAAAATATATAGAGCCTATATTGGGTTGCTACAAAAAGAAAAAAATATATCAACAACTATTTTCTTTCAGGGAAGAAAGGAACAGTGTTGGAGGAGGGGAGTTTCATCAGAAGCAGCATATATGACATTTAAAATTCCCCAATTGATAATGTACGAGTTAATACGTGACTCTTAACTTCTTATCCTATTCCAATTTCTCCTGTCATTCAGGGTAGAAGCTGAAAGATCCTGTGTGATCCTGACTGTAGTTACACAGCATTGGAATTGTTTCTTTCAGGATTCTTCTGGTATTTTCTCCTTGACCTGATAATTCTAGAATTTGGCTACAAAATTTCTTGGGGTTTTCAATTTGGAATGTCTTTCAGTGGGTGATTGGTGGATTCTTTAAATGACTTTTTATCCTTTGGTTCTAAGACCTTGTGGCAGTTATCCTTGACGATTTCTTAGAAGATACTGTTTAGGCTCTTTTTTTTTTCATAGCTTTCTGGTAGACCAATAATTATTAGATTTTTCTCTCTTGGATCTATTTTCCAGGTCAGTTGTTTTTCCAAACAGATATTTTATGTTTTCTTCTATTTTTTTTCATTCTTTAGATTTTGTTTAACTGATTCTTGATGCCTCATAGAGTCATTAGCTTCCACTTGCTCAATTCTAATTTTTAATGAATTGTTGTCTTCAGTTCACTTCTGAGCCTCATTTTCCATTTTGTTAATTTTACTTTTCAGTGTGTCATTCTTTCTAATTAGATTCTGAATCTCCTTATCCATTTCACCAATTCTAGTTTTTAAAGATTTGTTCTCATCAGTGAACTTTTTTTTTCCATTTTTTTCTTTTACCTCTGTAACTTGGTTTTTAAAACCTTCCTTGAGCTCTTGCAGGAATGCTTTTTGGCCTTGAGACCAGTTCACATTCCCTTTTGAGGTTTCAGATGTGTTTATGCTGTCCCCTTCTGAAGTGGTATTTTGATATTCCCTGTCTCCATAAAAAGAATCAATGGTCTTTGGTTTTCTCAAGTGTTTCTTCATGTTGGTTAGCTTTTTTTTCCTGGCTTTGAAATGAATTTCTGCTCCTGAGGTTCAGTGGACTCTGTCTCAGGCCTCTTGTTCTGGTAATTATGGGCCTAGTTTTCTGGGATAGGGCCTCTGGTTTTGTGAGGTGTGGGGGAGGAGTGGTCTGGCTGCTGGAAGTCTCCTCTTCCCCAGTGCTGCTCTAGAGCATTGGTGGTCTCATCTATTTTCTGTGCTGTTGTCTGCCACTTCCCCTAGCTGTACAAAAAGGCACCTCTGGGTTCCTGGTATTGACGCTTAATGGCTCCACCTCCCTGGAGCTCAGGAACTCCAGCTGTTTGGCTACTGAAGCCCTATTTCTGGCTCCTCTATTTCAGGGTTTCTCTGAAGGAAGTGGTGAGGAAGGGAGGGATGAGAGCCATTTTACCTTGTCATTATGGCTCCCAGAAGTTCAAGAAGGAGAGTTTCAAACTTTTACACTGTGGGCTGCAAGCCTCAGGAGTAGTTGTTCTTGTGGCCTCTGGCACTGTGCTGATGCCCCCCATAGCTCCAACAGACTCCCATCCTGGGCTGGGGTGCCTGGGGATCACCACTGGTTTTTCGCCCCAGCTTTCTCCCAGCATGGATCACTGGCTGGGTTCTGTAGCTACTTCAGCTTTTGTGTGGTCTGGTGTAGCTCCATGCACATGCCACTCTCCCAGCCTACAGATCCATCCTGCAGACTCTTCTGGCTTGGAAATTTGCCCCACTCAGTCTACCAGTGGCTTCTAATTCTCTCAAATCAGCTCAGATGCCCTTTTTTAGAGGTGTCTGAAAGAACTTGTGAGAGAGCTCAGGTAAGATGCTGTATTCACGTGGTCATCTTGGCTCCACCATCCTCAGTTGGTCATCTTAATATAGCTCACCTCCTATTGACTTATCCAATCAGAGTTGATTGCCATCCCTTAGGAACACCTACTCTTTGAATGGAATAAAAACTGTGAGCTAATAAACATGGTTGACTTTGGTTTAAAAGAAAAATCTGAATGAGTATGCTTTTATCAATGATTGTGCTGGTCTTATTAATAAAATGACTAAATTACCCAGAAACTATGTCTAGAACCTTTTTTTAATCTTCAGTGTGAACTTGGGTGAGGTAAGGAAAACTTGGAAACAAGTCTGATTCTTGAGCTGGAGAGCCACACCAATATTTATCCAAAGAATACCTATAACTACTAACACTTTCATTGAAAACCAAACTGATATATACTAGGAATTCTGAAAAATCAGAGTTATATATTTTTGTATCTTTCCCTACATGGTATAACAAAGATGTATGTGGTAGAAAATTATCCATTCACTGTTCCTTTTTTACCAAATTCCTTGGCATTCATATAGGTTTCTTGACAATCTGGCTTCCACTTGTGTATTCATATTCAGAAAAGCTAGCATCAATAATAGTAAGAGTAAAAAACGAAATGGTAGGGAAAACAATGATTCCAGGATAATTTCTATGACAAAGTCTTATGAGAGCAGAGTACAGTGGGCAGTCATCTCCTTATTCCAAGAAGCTGTGTCCCTCCTAATTCAGCCCAAGATCATATTAGAGTTTTTTGGGTTGTTGTTGGTTTTGGGGTTTTGTTTTTTTTTTTGGCTGCCACAGGACACTGAAGACTCATAATAAGCTTGTGGTCAGCTAAATCCCAGTGCTATTTTTTTTTTTTCAGAAAAACTGCTGTTCCTGCATGTAAAGCCAATTAGTAAATGAAAAGATCTTTCCCACCTACTAAATAGGCTTCAGGCAGGGCCAACAAAGAGAGGTCTGATTAGAGACAGGCCCACACCCTTTCACTAATTAACTGTGAGGCCCCAGGCTGGTTAGCAAACTAGTTTTGAGAGAGGCATGAAGTCCTGAGGGCCCTAAGAGGAGTTGCTAAAACCAGAGCCCATGATGTGTGCCTGAATTCTAGTCAATCAGATGATGTTCTTTTCAATCAGATGACTTCTAAGGACTGTATAAAAAGACAGAACAGAACATGGAAACAGCAAGAAACTGAGGACTGAGGATGAGGATTAGCTGAGAAAACTTAGGACTGAAGGAGGAACCCAGCAGGATTCAGAAGCTGAAGGCCAGCTTCCAGAGTGTGCAGAGCAGAGAGTGCTGAACACAAAGAGGGAGTTTCCAAACTTGGAGTCAGGGGAGCTGTAGGAGAGAGTACTGATCAGAGACTTAAGATTCATGAGCGATCTTCTTATAGGAGTACCCTAGCATTGAGGGAAAGCACAAATATGATTTGGTTTGCTGCTATAATATTTTATTGTAATCTCTTTGTCACTATAGTGAGGTGCACTTATCAATTTTTGAATGTTATTGCCACAATATCAGATTGGGGCCATTGGTCCTTGAGTTTAAATAAATGTTGTACTTCCTCTGCCTTCTACCTAGAGAATTCATTATACTTTGTGATTCCAAACCATTCAGGCATGCTCATGGTCCTCTCCAAGGTCATGAATTTTGCCTTATTCATGTACTGTACTCTTCTCCCATCTTATGCTTGTGAAGTTGGGAGTTTGTTTTCTTATGCTCATAAATTGTCTTATATTTTGCTTCTCATGCAACTCAGAATTGGAATAATGACCTGCATCTAGGTCTAGAGCTAGTTTTTTTTTTCAAATTAACTACAATTTCTCTATATTGTTTCCAAATTTCTTCTCCCCAAATTTACCCTGTGGTCCACTTCACCAGTCCAAATTGTTTCATGTCCCTTATTCAATTTCCTTCTTCTTATGCAACACATGTAATTCTCTCTTCTCCTCCTTCTCTGACAACCTTCTTTCATGAAGTCTGAAATAGACAACAAGAGGCTAGAAAAACTAATGTTTGTTAGCTAACAACAGAATATCAAGTGTTGCACTTATTTTGGATAAATCAAATTTCAATTTATTAATAATTTAGGGAGACAGGATTCTTGGAAGATCTTGGATTACAGCTGGAAATTACCAGGCTCTCCCAAATTCTCTTGTACACAATTCCTACTTACACCTCAAAGTGAATTTCGAGTAGCAGAAATAACTGAAAGTCAGGGTAAAGCAGCTGTCCACCTAACACAGCTTGGGAGGACATTTGGAAAGACCTGACCTTCCAGAGTGGTGGTCTGACCTGGGTGAAGGGCAGATACCACTGAACTGAAAAACAACAAGCCGTGGGGACAGCTCCATACTCCAGGCTTTTAGTGAGCATGAAAGGCTCCTAAAGGGAATAGAGGCAAAGCTTCAGTGAAATATATTTAGGTCATATCAGACTACCCTATTTTTTTTTTACTATAGCTAGTAGATGAGGGATTTCTATGAATATAGTTTAACCAGGTTTTTTCCCCAAAAGTTACTGATAAATATAATACAATTGTTGTGGAGAAGATGAAAATGTATAAACTCCATAAAAATATACTGGTATATAGTGGTCTTTGACAAGTTGTCTTCCAAATAGTTAATGCATTTTTTATTTATTTTGAATGAACTTGACCTGTTATTGCCTCCTATATTTTGTTATATTATATTATTATTTGCATATAAGTGATGAGTTTATTTCTTAGTTCATTCTGTTGCTAAGCCATGCAATGCCTCTAATAGTTTTTTTTTTTCATTTATTCCTAACAATATTCTAAGTGAAACACCATGTCTTGAGCAAAAGGGGATAGATAGCTTTTTCTCCTCTTTACCTATCTATATTGTTTAGTGTTTCTCTTGCCATATAGTGACTGGGATTATTTCTAGAACAGTAGCTAAGAGAGGTAAACAAGGCTGATACTATTGCTTTACTCTCTTATGTACTGAGAAAACTTCTAGTGTTTTCCTATTGCTTATGATGTTTACTTTGTGATTTAGATAGATAATTTATGTCCAATTTGCAAAGGTCCCTTTTTAATTTTTTAAGACTTTTAAAAAACTTTAGTATAACTGGGTATTGTAATTTGTAAAAAAAAAAAAAAGGTTTTTTTTTCAATTTTTTTGGAGGGGAGAAGGCCAGGCAATTGGAGTTAAGTGACTTACTCAAGGTTGCACAGCTAGTAAGTGTGTCAAGTGTCTGAGGCCTGATTTGAACTCAAGTCCTCCCAACTCCAGGGCCAGTGCTCCACTCACTGCCCCACCTAGCTACCCCTTTTTTTCTATTTTTATAGAGATAATCATGGGGTTTTAGATGTTTTCATTTATCCTTAATAATAATAATAATAACAATAATAATATGTTGATAACTTTCCTGAAGATGAACCATTCTTATATCCATAATATAAATATCATTTGTTCAAATAATTTTTTGGATACATTTCTGGAGTCTTTTGCCAAATTTTATTTGAAAGTTTGTACTTTATGCGGATTAACGATATGTATAATTCTCTTTTTTATTTGCTTTCTTCTTCTTTATTTTGGATTATAGGAATATATTTGGCTCATAAAAGGAATTTAACTGAGTGCTTTGTTTTTCAATATTTTGAGAATAATTTTTGTAATAGGGATATTATTATTATTATTATTATTATTATTATTATTATTGTTTTGCTTTGAAAACCACCCTTTAAATCCTTCAGGAAGAGGATGTACCCTTTTTTCCTCCCTTTAGTAGTCCCTACACAGGTATTTCATTTCCCAAGATTGGATTATTTAAAATCTGTCTTTTGGTATATTAATTTTCTTTGTTCTCTCTTACTTTAGTTGTCATATAACTGCTATTTATATACCTTCCAATTCTAAAACTTTGTCCAACAGAATACATTGACACAGCTATGGGACTGGAGGTGGTGTTTTGGTGTTTTCTGTTGCAGTTCAGTACTGGCCTTCATTGTTCTCTTTTTCTTTAAATTCAGTTTTCATCCTTTTCTCCTTGTGTGCATAAAAGGAAAATTATTACTTTTTCCTCTGGATTATTATTGTTATCATTATCATAATTATTCCCTTTAATCAAATTTTCTCTTTCTTAAATATAATGTATATAAATGAAGTATTTATGTGATTAATTATTTTTCTCTTTTTAGTGATATTTGTTTTCCTTTCTTATTTTTTTCCTTTAGAGAATTTACAAATTGAAGGTTATGCTTCAGAATGAATTTATTTCCTCCAATTCTAGGTACTTTTGTTTACCTGGACATAGATCAATTTTTCATTCTTATTTACACATGGAATTCCATGTTTGTCATTTTGTGTTCTATCTTTAGCTCCCATGATAATCAGAATTTATTATTTCATTCCTTTCTCTGGGGTTGTGGATAGGGTATAAATTATTGTTTTGCTATTTGAATTTCTTTTCTATTAACTTGTCCTATGTAGCCATTCCTCCATATTTGGAGATCTTTCTCTTGATTATTTAAAGAATTTCTTCTTTGTCAAAAAAATTATTAAATGTAAACACTTTGTGTCTTGAAGTTTGAAGAAAACAATTTTTTTTGTTTTGTTTTGCTTTTCAATATCTAATTTTGGATTCTTTTAATTGATGCTTTTTCTGTATTCAGAAATTCTAGGCTCTTTTAGTATATTATTTCCTGTCATGTGGTATTCAGGTTTTTCAATTTGACACATTTTTTTCTGGGAGATGTGCAATTTTATTTTGTCTCTATGCACCTTAGGCTTTGAGATCAGTCATAGACCAGAGCACAGACCAGGAGAGGAGTAAACATTTCTCCTTGGATCATACCACCTCAGAAGAACTGAAAATTTACAGGCACCTAGAAGTAGTTCTAAAAAGAGCTGCACAGAACCACTGAAGCTTGGGACAGAGCACTTTCCACTCTGGAAGCAGAGTTCTACCTTGCCAAACAGCTCAAAAGTCAAATAATTAGCAACAAAAATGAGAAGACAGCATAAAAAAAATCAGACTGTAGAATCTTACTTTGGTGACAAAGATCAAAACATACAACCAGAAGAAAACAAGAAAGTTAAAGATCCTACATCAAAAGCCTCCAAGAAAAATATGAATTCATCTCAGGCCATGGAAAACTCACAAAGAATTTTGAAAATCAAGTAAAAGAAATAGAGGAAAAATTATGACAAGAAATGAGAGTGATGCAAGAAAATCATGAAAAATGATTCAACTGCTCACTAACAGCGACCCAAAAAATGCTGAAGAAAATAATACCTTTAAAAATAGACTAACCCAAATGGCAAAAGAGATCCCAAAAGTCAATAAGGAGAAGAATGCCTTCAAAAGCAGAATTTGCCAAATAGAAAAGGAGGTCCAAAAGCGCAATAACTAAAGGATTCCTTAAAAATTTGAATGGAGCAAATGAAAGCTCATGACTTAATGAGAAATCAAGAAATTATAAAACAGAACCAAAAGAATAAAAAAAATAGAACACAATGTGAAATATTTCACTGGAAAAACCACTGACCTAGAAAATAGATTCATGAAAGATAATTTAAAAATTATTTGGCTATGTGAAAGCCATGATAAAAAAAGAACCTAGACATCATCTTTCCAGAAATCATCAAGGAAAATTGCCCTGATATTCTAGAATGAGAGGGTAAAATAGAAATGAAAAGAATCCACTGATTATATCTTGAGAAAGTTCCCAAAATGAAAACTCCTAGGAATATTGTCGACAAATTCTGGAGTTCCCAAGTCATGTAGAAAATACGGCAAGCAGACAGGAAGAAATAATTTAAGTATTGTGGAAACACAATCAGGATAACACAAAATCTAGCAGCTTCTACATTCAGGGATTAAAGGACTTGGAATATGATATTGTGGAGGTCAAAGAAGCTAGGATTAAAATCAGGAATCACTTACCCAGTCAAACTAAATATAATACCTCAGAGGGAAAAAAATGGATTTTCAATGAAATAGAGGACTTTCAAGCATTCTTAATGAAAAGACCAGAGCTGAATAGAAAATTTAATTTTCAAATGCAAGAATCAAGAGAAGCATGAAAAGGTAAACAGGAAAGAGAAATCATAAGTGACTTATTAAAGTTGAAATGTTTACGTTCATACGTAGAAAGATGATATTTGGGGAGCCAAGATGGCGGCTGGAAAGCAGGGACTTGCATGAGCTCCCCACCACATCCCTCCAAAAACCTATAAAAAATAGCTCTGAACAAATTCTAGAACTGCAGAACCCACAAAATAGCAGAGGGAAGCATGGATCCAGCCCAGGACAGCCTGGATGGTTGCTGGATGAGGTCTATCACCCATAGAGTGGAGGGAGCAGAACTCAGTGTGGGTGGTGGCAGGATCAACCAGACAGGGAGCCAAGCAGAACAGGCCCTAGCACCCTGAATCAGTGAGCTGTGGCAGTTACCAGACTTCTCAATCCACAAACACCAAAGACAACAGAGAAGGTTAGTGGGAAAAGCTGCAGGGGACAGAGTTCATGGTTGGGCTACTGCCCCAGGGGCAGCGGGGGAGGTGCAGCTACAGAACTACAGCTGCAATTACTTCTGGCCCTAGGCCCACGTGGTGGGAGGAATTAAGTGGCTGATCAGAGCAGGAGTGCAAAGCCTGCTGAAGATTTGTGTCAGGTCCAGGTTGGTGATTCTTGAGGAAGGATGAGTGCTGGGGTGGCAAAACTGGCTGTATAGGAATAGCTCTGAAATCAACGACGCATCCCCTCAAGCTTGGAACAAAGTACTCTTTGCTCTACAAGCAGTCATACACCGACGAAAAACTCAAGGGTCAAGTAAGTTGACAGGAAACATGGCCAGGCAGCAAAAACGCACTCAGATTCAGTCTCAGACTTTGGAGTCTTTCTTTGCTGACAAAGAAGACCAAAACATACAGCCAGAAGAAGTCAACAAAGTCCAAGAGCCTACACCAAAAGCCTCCGAGAAAAATATGAACTGGTCTCAGGCCATGGAAGAGCTCAAAAAGGAGTTGGAAAAGCAAGTTAGAGAAGTAGAGGAAAAATTGGGAAGAGAAATGAAAATCATGCAAGAAAACCATGAAAAACAAGTCAATGACTTGCTTAAGGAGACCCAAAAAATTACTGAAAAATATATTGAAGAAAACAACACCTTAAAAAATAGACTAACTCAAATGGCAAAAGAGCTCCAAAAAGCCAATGAGGAGAAGAATGCCTTGAAAGGTAGAATTAGACAAATGGAAAAGGAGGTCCAAAAGACCACTGAAGAAAATACTACCTTAAAAATGAGATTGGAGCAAGTGGAAGCTAGTGACTTTATGAGAAATCAAGATGTTATAAAACAGAAGCAAAGGAATGAAAAAGTGGAAGACAATGTGAAATATCTCATTGGAAAAACCACTGACCTGGAAAATAGATCCAGGAGAGAGAATTTAAAACTTATTGGACTACCTGGAAGCCATGATCAAAAAAAGAGCCTAGATATCATCTTTCAAGAAATTATCAAGGAGAATTGCCCTGATATTCTAGAGCCAGCAGGTAAAATAGAAATTGAAAGAATCCACAGATCGCCTCCTCAAATAGATCCCCCCCCCCCCCAAAAAAAAACTCCTAGGAACATTGTCACCAAATTCCAGAGCTCCCAGGTCAAGGAGAAAATACTGCAAGCAGCCAGAAAGAAATAATTTGAATACTGTGGAAAAACAATCAGGATACCCAAGATCGAGCAGCTTCTACATTAAGAGATCGAAGGGCTTGGAATATGATATTCCGGAGGTCAGTGGAGCTAGGATTAACACCAAGAATCACCTACCCAGCAAAACTGAGTATCATGCTCCAAGGCAAAATATGGAATTTCAATAAAACAGAGGACTTTCAAGCTTTCTCAGTGAAAAGACCAGAACTGAATAGAAAATTTGACTTTCAAACACAACAATCAAGAGATGCATGAAAAGATAAACAAGAAAGAGAAGTCGTAAGGGAGTTACTAAGGTTGAACTGTTTTGTTTACATTCCTACATAGAAAGATGATGTGTATGAGTCATGAGACCTCAATATCATAGTAGCTGAAAGGAATATGCATATATATATATGTATACATATATATACATATGTGTGTGTCTATGTATGTATATATGTAGGTATATATATATATATATATATATATATATATACACACACACAAAGGGCACAGGGTGAATTGAATATGAAGGGATGATATCTAAAAAAATAAAATCAATTTAAGGGATAAGAGAGGAATATATTGAGAGAGGGAGAAAGGGAGGGATAGAATGGGGTAAATTATCTCCAATAAAAGTGGCAAGAAAAAGTGGTTCTCTAGGAAGGGAAGAGGGGCAGGTAAGGAGGAAAGAGTAAATCTTGCTCTCATCGGATTTGACCTGAGGAGGGAATACCATACACACTCATTTGGGTATCTTACCCCACAGGACAGAAGGAGGAAGAAGATAAAAAAGGGGGGATGATAGAAGGGAGGGCAGATGGGGGGAGAAGGTAATCAAAAACAAACCCTTTCGAAAAGGGACAGGGTCAAGGGAGAAAATTCAATAAAGGGGGATAGGTTAGGAAGGAGCAAAATATAGTTAATCTTTCACAACATGAGTATTGTGGAAGGGTTTTACATAATGATATGCATGTGGCCTATATTGAATTGCTTGCCTTCTTAGGGAGGGTGGGTGGGGAGGAAAGAGGGGAGATAATTTGGAACTCAAAGTTTTAAAAACAGACGTTCAAAAACAACAACAAAAAAATTTTTGCATGCAACTAGGAAATAAGATACACAGGCAATGGGGCATAGCAATTTATCTTGCCCTACAAGAGAAGAAGGGAAAGGGGGAGGGGAGGGGAGTGGGGTGACAGATGGGAGGGCTGACTGGAGAACAGGGCAACCAGAATATATGCCATCTTGGAGTGGGGGGAGAGTAGAAATGGGGAAAAAACTTGTAATCCAAACTCTTGTGAAAATCAGTGCTGAAAGCTAAATATATTAAATAAATTTAAAAAAAGAAAGATGATATTTGTAACTCATGAGACATTTCTCAGAATTAAGGTAGTTGAAGGGAATATGTGTGTGTGCGCATATATGTGTGTGTGTGCATGTATATATGTGTATGGGCGTGTGTATACACATATAAGTATGTCTATTCATATATGTATGTGTGGATGGATAGATAGATAGACGGATAGAGATAGAGATATATAGACAGAGGGCACAGGTTGAGTTGTATATGAAGAGGTGATAGCTAAAAAATAAAATTAAAGAATTATAAAGGTATATACTGGAAGAGGACAAAGGGTGAGATAAAATGGAGTAAATTATCTCACATGAAAGAGGCAAGTAAAAACTGTTATAATGGAAGGGAAAGGGGGGGAGTTGAAAGGGAATGAGTGAACCTTACCCTCAGTGAATTTGACTTAAGAAGGGAATAACATATACACTCATTTTGGTGTTTTCCTCAGTCTTACCCTGACTACTGGATGATATCTTACTGGCTATGACTCCCTCCAAGTTTCCCTCATGTTAAAAAAAAACCCTTGGTCCATCAATTCCTTTTACCTATTTTCCCACATCTCTCCTCTCTTTTGCAGCTATACTCTTTGAGAAGTCATTCTGTATTAGAGAAGTCACTCTCTCCTTCCTTTACTCTCTCTTTCTTTATATCTCTACAATTCTGGTTCCTGACCTCATTATTCAAGCATAAATGTTCTCTATTAATCTTGTAATTGCCAAAAATTCACTGGCATTTTCTCAATATTCATTTTTCTGGACCTCTCTGCAGCTTTTGATATTGTAAATCCCCTTCCCTTCCTTGATACTCTTTTCCCTCCAGGTTTTCATAACCTTGTCCCTGGTTCTCATTTACCTCCCTTACCACTTCTTCTTAACCTCTCTTCTTGAATCTTCATCCAGGTCATATAAAATCACCTTAAGCATCTAACAGGACTCTGTCCTGGTACTTCTATTCACTCTGTATTTGATTTCATAGATGATCTCAGCTCCCAGTGATTATGTTTTGACATGTAATGCTGATATTTCTCACTTTGACTTATCCAGCCATAACCTTTTTTCTGACATCCAGACTCACATCCCAACTCCTTATTAGATGTCTTGAACTGAGTGTCAAAATAGATGACTTATACACAATATGTCCAAAAATGAACTCACTATGGACAACATCACTCTGCCAGTTAGCCAGTCTTTTAAGCCAGCATTAAGTTTTATGCATGACTCTTCACTCTCTCTTTCACCTCACATATAAAATATGTTGCCAAATCAATTAAGTTTTGTGTTAATATCTCTTGAATATTTCCCCTTCCCACCTCTGAAAAGCTACTACTCTGATGCAGGGAATGGATCACCTCATGCCTGTACTTCTACAGTAGGCTACTGTTTATTCTCCTCATTCCAAGGTTATCCCTACACTTATCCATCATCCACTGAGCTATCAAATTTATCTTCTTAAAGTACAGATTTGCTCATGTAATCCTTCCATTCAATAAACTCCATTTGCCTTTCCAATTGCCTTCAGGACGAAATACAAAATCCTCTGATTGACATCCAAAGCTCTTCAAAACCTAGGTCCTTCCTATCTTTCCAGATTTATAAAAAAAAAAAAACAAAAAAAAAACCTTTACTCCTATGGACTTACAAGTGATACTAGACATCTTGCTTTCTCAAAACATTACATTTGCAGATGGTGTTCATTTTCCCTGGTTCTGCCCCTATCCTTGAATTTTCTCCCTTCCTACCTCTACATGCTGACTACTCTGTCCTCCCTCAAGACTCAGCTGCAATCCCACCCTCTCTACAAGAGACCATTATAAATCTACCACACTGCTAATACCTTCCTTCTGAGATTTCACCTATTTATACTGAATATTCATTTTATATCATTCAATAGCTGTTTAAATATTTTCTCTGCTTAACCTAATGAATGACATTTTTGCCTTTGTTTTTATCCTTTTATCTACAGTTCCTGTCATTTACTAAGTAATTCTAAGTCTTATTATTAGTAATGTTCATGAGAGCAAGGAAACAAACCCAATACTGATGATATTAATTCCAATGTACTTAATACAATATGCATGTAGCCTCCACAGAAGTGGCATTATGTATTTCCACCAAGTTTTTCATTTTACAAAATAGGATAATATAGCCAATAATGATGACATGACATATGCAAGATAAAACAGCTATCTAATATGAGTATATAGAAAAGGGCCTGAGTCTTCCTGATAATTATTCTCATACTGAGGTGTATCAGTAATTAAGGCGGGACTTTTGGAGCACTTATTTAATCAAGTGCCCCTGATGAGTCCAGCCTTTGTTTCTTTGATTAAATTGTGAGTCTTTGATGCCCTCCTTACCTCAAGGGAAAGCATAATTTACATGAGTTTGAGGTACATGTTTGTGAAGCCAGAAGCTTTGGGTCATGTGGGTTTGAGTCGCATATTGTGATGTCCTTTCATGCTGAACAGGGTATATAAACTCAGAGGTTGGTGTTTTTCCTTGGAGGGGCTCTCACTCACTGCAAAAGTGGCATGTGACTCTGGGCAAGCCTTTGTAACTGCCCCCCCACCCCCAAACCCCGCCTCCCCCGCCTTTGCTAACTAAGACCCATTGGTTCTTTGGTAACTATGAATTGTGATTTGAATCAGTCAAGGTCTATCTGTTGATGTTTGTAATTTGTTTGTATTTTCTCTGAAATTCAGGTTGGTGGCTTTTCCTCCTGAACTGAATGAATGGTATTTGTATGTTGGATTAAAGTGAGATTGTTAACCCCTTAAAGTTACTTTCCTTAGTAAAGCAGATCAAACGAACCTGGGCTAGCAGTTCTTGTTGCTGGTCTTATATTGGTCTTATACCCCTGCAGTTGCTGCTAGCCAAATTATTGTTACATGAGGAGTGAAAGAGAAAGAAATTTCCTTTCAAATTGGATACTAAATTTTCATATGGTATTTTTAAAATTCCTAGTTGTTGAACTGTTCATTATTTCTAGGACTGGAACACTGAAATTCATAAAGCTGTTGAGAAAAGATTAGATTCATGAGTTGACTAATCCATCCATAAAATCCTTATGAGGAACTTTGTGCCTTTCCAGGAATACAATGAAGTTTTGGGATGCGACTCTCACTGCCAATCAACAATAAGGGAGAGAGGGCAGGGAAACATCCACCAAAAATGGTTGCGATGGTGTCTAACTCAACATGTTTTTCAGAAATAAAAGTTAAGTGCAAGGTCATACAGTTATTGAGCCAGTAGAATAAAACAAAACAGGTTACAAGCAAGAGGATGGTCTGGGTGGCCTTGACCTCAGGGAAGGATCTAGGAGAATGACTATTGCTATAAATATGTTGCACTTGCTTACTATGTCTATACAGGAGAAGCACCATGTGAATACTGGACAAGCACATAAGGAAATGAAAGATAAGGTCATGAAGAGTCATACCAAACATAAATGCACCAGCAAGTTCACTATCATTTCTTGTTGCTCTTGTAATAAAAAGATGTGAAACATAACGATACCTGGAAATTGTTTCATTTTTGGTTTCTTCAGTAGATTGAATGACAGTGATGTAGATCAACGCATTGGTAACCCAGAAAAAGAGGAAATAATGTACCATGTATTTGGGGGCTCTGACTTTGATGCTTACAAGCATAGAGTTGTTGGGACTGATGATGAGGGCTTGGAACATACTCAGAAGACTTGTTGTGCAGACAGAAAGTCCCCGGGAAACTCTGTGAATGTACATAAGAGTTTTACTTGCTATATCATCTAAAAAATATCTCATCCCAAAACAAAACATGATTTCTGGGATGCCTCTGGTTAAAAGTGTTATCATGTTGGCCAAAGTCAAATGAGCAAGAATCAAGTCTATTGGCTTCTTCTGTTGAGGCTTTTTGAAGGAGATACAAACATAGAGCACGAGCAGCAGTGAATTTCCTACAACACCAATGGCACATTGAAAGAAGAATATCACACCAAATATTAATTCACTGGATACCATTTGTCTTCAGAGATTCAGTAGATACAATGCCACAGTTAATGGAAGATCCTAAAAGAAAGAAGCATTAAGATAATCTGAACACTAAAGTGATAGATTCATATGATGGCCACAAACAATACAATAATGTCCTATATCTTCCACCAGGTGAAATGTTGAGAATCAATGGTGTCCTATGTTAAAATGTCATAGGATCATGTATCTAGAACTGGATATTACCACAGTGACAAAGTACTCAAATCCCATCACTTTGTAGATGAGGAATCTGAGGTATGGTGGAATTAAGTGAATTGATAACTATCATCAGAAAAGAAGAGTAGTAAAATGATTTTTACAATGCACTACACTATGTAGCTTTTATTTCTAGAAAAGTACATTCCATACCTACTGGACTTCACTGGATTCATCAATTAAGAGTTGTATACTTATTTTAGAGTTGAAAATGGCTAAAGGATTTTCCTGATGAAAAAAATATAGGGGCAGAGCCAAGATGGTGGCCAGAAAGCAGGGAATTGTGTGAGCTCCCCACCAAGTCCCTCCAAAAACCTATAAAAAATGGCTCTGAACAAATTCTAGAACTGCAGAACCCACAAAATAGCAGAGGGAAGCAGGGCTTCAGCCCAGGACAGCCTGGATGGTCACTGGGTGAGGTCTGTCATGCATGGATCTGTGTGCAGAGTGGAGTGGAGTGGAGCAGAGCCCAGGTTGGGCAGCAGCAGGACCAACCAGACCAGGAGCTGGGCAGAACAGGCCCTAGCACCCTGAATCAGTGAGCTGTGGCAGTTACCAGACTTCTCAACCCACAAACACCAAAGAAAAAAGAGAAGGTTAGTGGGAAAAGCTGCGGGGAGTGAAAGGAGTTCTGGGTTTGGCCACCACCCTGGGGGCAGCAGAAGTGGTATAGCTACAGAAATACAGCTACAGTTGCTTTTGACCCCAGACCCACTTGGTGGGAGGAATTAAATGGCAGATCAGAGCAAGATTGCAGAGCCTGCTTGAGATCTGAGTCAGGTCCGAGTTGGCAGTTCTTGGGGAAGGAGGAGTTCTGGTATGGCAGAGCTGGCTGTACAGAAATAGCTCTGAAAATAACATCACAACCCCTCAAGCTTGGGACAAGTACTCTACACTCTACAAGAAGTCATACTCCAGTGAAAAACTCAAGGGTCAAATAAGTTGACTGGGAACATGGCCAGGCAGCAAAAACGCACTCAGATTCAGACTCAGGCTTTGGAATCTTTCTTTGCTGACAAAGAAGACCAAAACATACAGCCAGAAGAAGTCAACAAAGTCAAAGAGCCTACATCAAAAGCCTCCAAGAAAAACATGAACTAGTCTCAGGCCATGGAAGAGCTCAAAAAGGAGTTGGAAAAGCAAGTTAGAGAAGTAGAGGAAAAAATGGGAAGAGAAATGAGAGTGATGAGAGAAAACCATGAAAAACAAGTCACTAACTTGCTAAAGGAGACCACAAAAAATACTGAAAAAAATACTGAAGAAAACAACACCTTAAAAAAATAGATTAACTCAAATGGCAAAAGAGCTCCAAAAAGCCAATGAGGAGAAGAACGCCTTGAAAGGCAGAATTGCCTAATGGAAAAGGAGGTCCAAAAGACCACTGAAGAAAATACTACCTTAAAAATTAGATTGGAGCAAGTGGAAGCTAGTGACGTTATGAGAAATCAAGATATTATAAAACAGAAGCAAAGGAATTAAAAAGTGGAAGACAATGTGAAATATCTCATTAGAAAAACCACTGACCTGGAAAATAGATCTGGGAGAGAGAATTTAAAAATTATTGGACTACCTGAAAGCCATGATCAAAAAAAAAGAGCCTAGATATGATCTTTGGGGGGGGGGGGGTGTCAAATTAGGTCATATTTTAATCATCAAAATTTTAGCTGGATTTGAAAATCAGTTCTTTGATGTTATGAATATCATCATCATCATCATCATCATTATATTTTTCTAATTCTTTTTTTAAATTTAATTTATTTAATATATTTAGTTTTCAGCATTGATTTTCACAAGAGTTTGAATTACAAATTTTCTCCCCATTTCTTCCCTCTCCCCCACTCCAAGATGCCATATATTCTGGTTGCCATGTTCCCTAGTCAGCCCTCCCTTCTGTCACCCCACTCCCCTCCCATCCCCTTTTCACTTACTCTCTTGTAGGGCAAGATAAATTTCTATGCCCCATTGCCTGTGTATCTTATTTTCTAGTTGCATGAAAAAACTTTTTTTTGTTTTTGAACATCTGTTTTTAAAACTTTGATTTCCAAATTCTCTCCCCTCTTCCCTTCCCACCCACCCTCCCCAAGAAGGCAAGCAATTCAGCATAGGCCACATGTGTATCATTATGTATAACCCTTCCACAATACTCATGTTGTGAAAGACTAACTATATTTTGCTCCTTCATAACCTATCCCCCTTTATCCAATTTTCTCCTTTGACTGTGTCCCTTTACGAAAGTGTTTGTTTTTGTTTACCTCCTACCACCATCTGCCCTCCCTTCTATCATCCCCACTTTTTTATCTTCTTCCTCCTTCTTTCCTGTGGGGTAAGATACCCAAATGAGTGTGTATGGTATTCCCTCCTCAGGTCAAATCTGATGAAAGCAAGATTCACTCATTCCCCCTCACCTGCCGGCATATGAAAAAATTCTCTAAATCACTACTGATTATAGAAATGCAAATCAAACCAACTCTTAGGTACCACATCTCTCCTGTCAGATTGAGTAACATGACAAAACAGGAAAATGATAAATGCTGGAGAGGATGTGGGAAAATTGGAACACTGTTACATAGTTGGTGGAGTTGTGAATTGATCCAGCCATTCTGAAGAGCAATTTGGAACTATGCCCAAAGGGCTATAAAAATGTACATACCTTTCGACCCAGCATTACCACTTCTAGGCTTATATCCCAACGAGATCACACAAATGGGAAAGGGACCCACATGCACAAAAATATTTATAGTGGTTCTTTTTGTGGTAGCAAACATTTAGAATTCAAGGTGATGCCCATCAATTGGGAATGGCTGAACAAGTTGTGGTATAGGAATGTAATGAAATACTGTTGTGCTATAAGAAATGGGGAAAATATGGACTTCATAAGAACCCTGAAAACCCTATATGGTATAGTGCTGAGTGACTGGAGCAGAACCAAGAGGATATTATATACAACCACAGCTATATTGAGTCTGTGATGACTAACCTTGATAGACCTGGCTCTTCTCAGCAATACAGGGTTTAAAGACAATTTCAAAGGACTCATGATGGAGAGAGCTATCTACATCTAGAGAAAGAACTATGGAGTCTGAATGGAGATTGAGGCAAACTATTTGCTCTCCTTTTTCTCTTCTTTCATTTTTCTCCTCTTTTGTTATTGTTTTGTTTATTTTGGTTTTGTTTCTTCTTTCTCATGATTCATTCCATTGGTCATAATTTTTCTTTACAAACTGACTATTGTGTAAATAAGTTTAATGCAAAATTATGTGTAGAAGATATATCAGATTCCAGGCTGCCTTTGGGAGGGAGGAGAAGGGAGGGGAAAGGGAGAAAATGTGGAACTCAAAATCGTGAGGAACCAAGTGTTGTAAAGTAAAAAAAAAAAAAAATCTTAATAAAAAAAATCCCTCAGTTCTTCCAAGATTCAGCTCAAGGCCATCTTTTTCCATGAAAGTCTTTCCTTTTCCCCTCAGGCAATATTGCCTTACCTTCCAAATGCTCTTGTATCTACTTTTATTTTTATTTTTCAAATAACGTTTTATATCCATGTTTTTGTCCCTCACTGGTACAATCAGATATTCTGATTCTTTCCTATTTTATTTTTCTTTTTTAAAAAATACTAATTGTTATAATAGGTGGCTCTTTAGGAAAGGTAAGAATAGGGATATTATGGGACATTATGATCATAAAAAGACTAATAAAAATTTCTTCAAAATTAAAAACAATCTAGGGAAATTAGGTGGAATGGGGCAGAATGTCTGTTTTAGAATTTATAAAAGATTCATCTAACGGGGAGCACTGAGCTAAGTTTAGAAGATAGTTAGAGATTCTGAGAAACATAACTGAGGAAAAAGTACATTGCAGGCATGGAAGTGTAGGACATTTTGTACATACTGACAGAAGATGGAATATTACATAAGAAAATCAGCAAAAAGTCCCCAGTAACCACTTATTACCTAAAGGATCAAATGCAATCCTGTTTGGCGTTTAGTTTTTCACAACATAATGCCAACTTATTTTTCTAGCTTTGCTACATTTTACAAAATTTCATGCTTTCTACTTTTCTTCATATCATGAACCCCATTTCCCACCAAATGTCTTTTACACAGTTTCACCACTAGGCCTATAGTCATTACCACCTCATATCCATCTTTTAGAATCCCTTATTTCCTTAGGGAAACACCTCAACTATCATCTTCACTGAAAGGGTTTCCTGATATTCCACCCCCTCTTTCTGCTCCTCTCCAACCCATCAAATCACTTTGTATGTGTCTTTTGTCTGTAACTTACAAGTATATGTTGCCTTCTCTGAGAAAATTTAAACTCCTGGAGGACTACAACTGATTGACTTTTCTATATTCTTAGCAGTGCCTGGAATTCCTGGGGGATGGAGTGAAGATGGCAGAGTAAAATCAGGGACTTGCTTGAGGTCTCCCACAAATCCCTCCAAACATCTGCAAAAAATGACTCTAAATAAATTCTAGAAGCTCAGAACCCACAAATGACAGAGAGAAACAAGTCTTCAGCCCAAGACAGCCTATAAGGTCACTACAAATGGTCTTTTGCACCATGCTGAGAGAGGACCACAAAGACCAGACCAGAGCAGACCAGGTGGAGCAGGCCTGATACTGCTGACCTGTGGCTGTTTCCAGACTTCCCAACCCACAAATGCCAAAAAAAATTAGCAGGTCAGTGGGAAAACTCTGTTGGGCCTGGGTAAGAGAAGGGCATGTCCAGGTCCAGCCCCAAGGTGGCAGAGGTGTCTGTGGCAACAGTAGCTGCAGCAGCAGCAACAGTGGCTACTTCCAGAGCTCCAGGCCCACAGAACATGGGGAGAATCAAGCAGCTGATCAGAACAGGAGTACAGGGATCTCTCTGCTGGAGCTGAGGCAGAATTCTCTTGCATTGCACTCCTTGGATCTGGGTCACAGTCCTGGTTGGCAGTTCTGGGGTGAGGAGGAGCACTGATGAGGCAGGGCTTCTGGTAGCTGTGGAGATGGAGTCCTCCTGGCAATCCCAAGGTAGAAAATAGTGCTTGAGGTCACTCACAGACCAGAGAACAGGCCAGGAGAGGAATAAAACCCCCTCCTTGGATCATAGCACCTGAGAAGTACTGAAAATTTACAGATGCCTACAAGTGTTTTGGGAAACATTTGAACAAAACCCCAAAAGCTTGGAACAGAGCAATCTCTACTCTGGAAGCAGAGTGACAAAGAACTTGACAAAGAGCTCAAAAGTCAAGTAATTGCCTGGAAAAATTCAGACTATAGAATCTTACTTTGGTAACAAAGAAGATCAAAACCTAAAGCTGGAAGAAGACAACAAAGTCAAAGATCTCATATCAAAAGACTCCAAGGAAAATAGGATTTGGTCTCAGGTCATGGAAGAGCTCAAAAAGGATTTCAAAAATCAAGTAAGAGAAGTAGAGGAAAAAATGGGAAAAGAAATGTGAGGGATGTGAGAAAATCCAAAAAATGAGTCAACAGCTTACTAAAGGAGACCTAAAAATACAGAAGAAAATAACACCTAAAAATACACTAACCCAAATGGCAAAAGAGATTCAAAAAACCAATGAGGAGAAGAATGCCTTAAAAACAGAATTGGCCAAATGGAAAGGAGGTCAACAAGCTCACTGAAGAAAATAAGTCCTTAAAAATTAGAATGGAGCAAATGGTAACTAATAATTTTATGAAAAATCAAGAAATTATAAAACAGAACCAAAGCAATGAAAAAGTGGAAGACAATGTGAAACATCTCATTGGAAAAACCACTGACCTGGAGAACAGATCCAGGAAATATAATTTAAAAATTATTGGACTACCTGAAAACCATGAGCAAAAAAAAGAGCCTAGACATCATCTTCCAATAAATTATCAAGGAAAATTTCCCTGATATTCTAGAACCAGAGGGTAAAATAGAAATTAAAAGAATGCACCTTGAAATAGTCTGCCTCTTGAAAAAGATCCCAAAAGTGAAAGTTCTAGGCATATTGTAGCCAAATTCCAGAGTCCCCAGGTCAAGATGAAAATATTGCAAGCAGCCAGAAAGAAACAATTCGAGTATTGTGGAAACACTGTTGGGCTAACACAAAATCTAGCAGCTTCTACATTAAATGATTAAATGGCTTGGAATACGATATTCCAGAAGTGAAAGGAGCTAGGAAAAAAACAAAGAGTATAATAATTCAGGGGGGAAATGGATTTTCAATGTAATAGAGGACTTTCAAGAATTCTTCATGAAAAGACCAGAGCTGAATAGAAAATTTATCTTTCAAATACAAGAATCAAGAGAAGGATGAAAAGGTAAACAGGAAATAAATAAATCATAATGGACTTACTAAAGTTGAAATGTTTTATTTACATTCCTACATAGAAAGATGATATTTGTAACTCATGAGACCTTTCTCAGTGTGTGGAATGAGTGAAGACCTCTCATAAAAGAGGACAAATTAAATAAATAGAAATAAGTAGGATAGTGAGTCCCATTTCTCTACTTAGATATTTTCCTTTCTGTAAAGCCATTTCTCTACTTAGATGTTTTCCCCTCCATAAGCTAAGCTAGTGATCATAAGGCCCCCAAGGTTAAGAATAGGACACAGGATGCTCACATCCTGTGTATTTACCTAATGGCGAGAGGCCTGAAAGAAAGAAGGGTTGAGGTGAATAAGTCAGCAACCATAAAATCTTCTGAAAATAAGGATAGGACACAGGATGTTCACCCCCCGTGTATTGACCCCAGGATAAGGGACCCTCAGCTCAGCAGAAAAATGGATGAAAAGTCAGAAAGCCAGGTGCAATGTAGACGTGCAAGACCAGTTAGGTATGAGTGATGGGAGACAAGGTGTAAGGGTGCTGGGAATATCCGTCACAGATGTAAGGGTGATGGGAAAGGCTAGTTTGCCACAGATGTGAAGATGAAGTAACTAACAACTGGCTTCTGCCTGTCACAGATAACCAAACCATTTGTTCATTGTTATTGTCATTAAGATAGATTTATCACTTCAGATTGATTGGATAATGGGATAAGAATGGTGGGAAGATTATGTCCATCACCTACTTGTCAAAAATAACCATACTGTTTGTTCCTTGCCATTGTCCTTAGGATAGATTTATCACGTCCAGATTGTACCCTCAAAGCTTACGTCTGCAAGCTGAGAGGAAGGAGGTTGGGAGGGGGAATTGCTCTTAGTGACCTATATAAACACCCCAATTTTCTGTGTCCAGTGCACTCTGACACTGAGAGGACCCCCAGTCCTTTTAGTTTCCGGGTTGCCCTTTCCTGCAGGATCGTAATAAATTTTTCTTTCTTCTTTCACCTTGAGATGCCTCTGTTTTTAATTCTTGGATTCATAAAATCCATCCCACACATCAGTATTAGGGTAGTTGAGGAGAATATACATACATATCTACATACATACATACATATATGTATTTATACATATATATGCATACACACACAGACACACACAAACACATAGACAGAGGGCACAGGATAAATTGAATGTGAAGTGATGATATCTAAAAAATAGAATTAAGGGGTGAGAGAGAAAGAGGGTGAGAAAGAAAAAGGAGGAGATAGAATGGGGTAAATTATCTCACATAAAAGAAGCAAGAAATAGCTGTTATAATAGAAGGGAAGAGGAGGGAGTTGAAAGGGAATGAGTGAAAGTTACTCTCATCAGATTTGGCTTAAAAAGGGAATAAAACACACACTTAATTGGATACCTTACCCTACAGGAAAATAGAAGGGAAGGGAAAAAAGTGGGGGGAGATGGTATAAGGGAGGACAAATTGGGGGAGGGGGGAGCCATTAAATGAACACTTTTTGAAAAGGAAGACAGTCAAAGGAGAAAATTAAATAAATTGGGGATGGGATAGGATGAATCAAAATATAGGTAGTCTTTCCCAACATGACTATTATGGAAGTGTTTTGCATAGTGATACATATATGACCTTGTTATCATAATTAAGGTGAGACTATTTTGTTGCCTTCCCTTTTGGAATACTTAGGCCATCAAGTACCTTTGGTGAGTCTTACCTTTGTTTGAATGGGGCTAGTAAAGTGGAACCCTTTTGTCTTTTGTTTTAGAGTGCTTCTCAGCACTGAGGTAATCAAGTACCTTTGATGAGTCTTGCCTTTCAAATGTAATGGCAAGCAAATGGGACTTGTTTTTTGTTTGAGTGTTTCTTAACACTGAGGTAACCAAGTGCCCCAGAGCCCTGAGATGTGTGTACAAAATCTGAGGTTGGCAGTTTGTTTTGGGGGCACACTCATTGAAAGAGTGTTGGTGACCAGACTAGGTAGCTGAAGAAGTGCCCTGGCTTTGAAAAACGCACACTTTTATGCTTCCCTGGGAACTATGTATATTGTGATTTTGTCAGCCAGAAATCGGTCTTTATCTGTTTATAACATATGCTTATAATTTCTGTTTGTATTTGTTCTGTAGATCAGGGTGCTGGCTTTTTCCCCTGAACTAAGCAAATAGTATATGTATGTTTAATTAAAGTAAGGTTGTTAACCCCTTAAAGTTGCTTTCCTTAGAAAAAGATACACAAGCAATGGAGTATAGAAATCTATCTTTCCATACAAGAAGTAAAGGGCAAGGGGATAAAGGGTAGTGGGAGGAGGGTGATAGAAATGAGAGCAGACTGGGGAAAGGGGCAATCAGAATACATGCCATCTTGGGGTTGTGGGAGGGGAAACATGGGCAAAAAATTTGTAACTCAAAATCTTCTGGAAATGAATGTTGAAAACTAAAAATAAATTAATTAATCTTAAACAAAAAAAGAGTGCCTGGCACACGTGCTTCCTTGACCAACTGATTATGCAATGTGTGAAAATGAGGTAGGTAGGAGCTATGTATGAAGGGATATTTGCGTTTTTATTAGATTTAATTTGGATTTTGATTTGATCTTACAGGTAAAAGGCAAACACTGGAATTTCTTTTTTTTTTTTAATTTAAATTTAATTATTTAACATATTTAGTTTTCAGCATTGATTTTCGCAAGAGTTTGAATTACAAATTTTCTCCCCATTTCTACCCTCTCCCCCACTCCGAGATGGCATATATTCTGGTTGCCCTGTTCCCCAGTCAGCCCTCCCCTCTATCACCCCACTCCCCTCCCATCCCCTTTTCCCTTTCTTTCTTGTAGGGCAAGATAAATTTCTATGCCCCATTGCCTGTGTATCTTATTTTCTAGTTGCATGCAAATACTTCTTTTTTGTTTTTGAACATCTGTTTTTAAAACTTTGATTTCCAAATTCTCTCCCCTCTTCCTTCCCCACCCACCCTCCCTAAGAAGGCAAGCAATTCAACATAGGCCACATGTATATCATTATGTATAATCCTTCCACAATACTCATGTTGTGAAAGACTAACTATATTTTGCTCCTTCCCAATCCATCCCACTTTATTGAATTTTCTCCCTTGACCCTGTCCCCTTTTGAAAGTGTTTGTTTTTGACTACCTCCACCCCCATCTTTCCTGTGGGGTAAGATACCCAATTGGCTATGTATGGTATTCCCTCTTCAGGCCAAATCTGATGAGAGCAAGGTTTACTCATTCCCCCCTCACCTGCCCTCTCCCCTCCTCCCACAGAACTGCTTCCTCTTGCCACCTTTATGCGAGATAATCCACCCCATTCTATCTCTCCCTATCTCCCTCTCTCAGTATGTTGCTCTCTCATCCCTTTATTTGATTTTATTTCTTTTAGATATCTTCCCTTCATCTTCAACTCACCCTGTGTCTGCTCTCTCTTTCTCTTATATATATATATATATATATATACATATACATACATATATATATACACATATATATATACACACATATACATATATATACACATACACACATATATACATACATACATATATACATACATACACATTCACTTATATATATACATAAACATATATATATATGCATATTCCCTTCAGCTACCCTAATACTAAGGTCTCATGGATCATACATGTCATCTTTCGATGTAGGAATGTAAACAAAACAGTTTAACTTTAGTAAGTCCCTTGCAATTTCTGTTTCTTGATTACCTTTTCATGCTTCTCTTGATTCTTGTGTTTGAAAGTCAAATTTTCTATTCAGTTCTGGTCTTTTCACTGAGAAAGCTTGAAAGTCCTCTATTTTATTGAAAATCCATATTTGGCCTTGGAGCATGATACTCAGTTTTGCTGGGTAGTTGATTCTAGATTTTAATCCTAGCTCCATTGACCTCCAGAATATCGTATTCCAAGCCCTTCGATCTCTTAATGTAGAAGCTGCCAGATCTTGGGTTATTCTGATTGGGTTTCCACAACACTCAAATTGTTTCTTTCTGGCTGCTTGCAGTATTTTCTCCTTGATCTGGGAGCTCTGGAATTTGGTGACAATATTCCTAGGAGATTTCTTTTTGGGATCTATTTGAGGAGGCAATCGATGGATTCTTTCAATTTCTATTTTGCCCTGTGGCTCTAGAATATCAGGGCAGTTCTCTTTGATAATTTCTTGAAAGATGATATCTAGGCTCTTTTTTTGGTCATGGCTTTCAGGTAGTCCAATAATTTTTAAATTATCTCTTCTGGATCTATTTTCCAGATCAGTGGTTTTTCCAATGAGATATTTCACATTGTCTTCCATTTTTTCATTCCTTTGGTTCTGTTTTATAATATCTTGATTTCTCCTAAAGTCACTAGCTTCCACTTGCTCCAATCTAATTTTTAAGGTAGTATTTTCTTCAGTGATCCTTTGGACCTCCTTTTCCATTTGGCTAATTCTGCCTTTCAAGGCATTCTTCTCCTCATTGGCTTTTTGGAGCTCTTTTGCCATTTGAGTTAGTCTATTTTTTAAGGTGTATTTTTCAGTATTTTTTTAGGTCACCTTTAGCCAGTCATTGACTTGTTTTTCATGGTTTTCTCGCATCCTTCTCACTTCTCTTCCCAATTTTTCCTGTACTTCTCTAACTTGTTTTTCCAAATCCTTTTTGAGCTCTTCCATGGCCTGGGACCAGTTCATGTTTTTCTTGGAGGTTTCTGTTGTAGGCTCTTTGACTTTGTTAACTTCTTCTGTCTGTATGTTTTGGTCTTCTTTGTCACCAAAAAAAGAATGCAAAGTCTGAGACTGAATCTGGGTGTGTTTTCGCTGCCTGGCCATATTCCCAACCAACTAACTTGACCCTTGAGTTTTTCGTCGGTGTATGACTGCTTGTAGACTAAAGAGTTCTATGTTCCACATTTGGGGGGGATGCACCAGCTCTGCCACACCAGCACTGCTCCTTCTCCAAGAACCCCCAACCCGGACTGGCCTTAGATCTTCGGCAGGCTGTGCACTCCTGCTCTGATCTGCCACTTAATTCCTCCCACCACGTGAGCCTGGGGCCAGAAGCAACAGCAGCTGTAGCTGCCCCACCTCCGCTGCCCCCAGGGCTGGAAGCCAAACCCGAACTCCTTCCACTCCCACTGCTTTTCCCACTAACCTTCTCCGCTGTCTTTGGTGTTTGTGGGTTGAGAAGTCTGGTAACTGCGGAAGCTCACTGATTCAGGGTGCTAGGGCCCGCTCTGCCCGGCTCCTGGTCTGGTTGGTCCGAGCTGCTCACACTGCTCTGCTCTGCTCTGCTCCGCTCCCAGCTCCCAGCTCCATGTAGGATAGACCTCACCCAGAGACCATCCAGGCTGTCCTGGGCTGGAGCCCTGCTTCCCTCTGCTGTTTTGTGGGTTCTGCCATTCTAGAATTGTTTCAGAGCCATTTTTTACAGGTTTTTGGAGGGACTCGGCAGGGAGCTCACATTGGTCCCTGCTTTCCAGCCGCCATCTTGGCTCCGCCCTCCACTGGAATTTCTTATTCATTAGTTTCTTTTAACAGGTGAGTGATGCTATCACTCCTATGCTTTCAGGATATAACCCTGGCAGTTATAAATAACTACTGACCCATTAATGAAGGCTCAAATACACATAGATGATGTGTAATACAGGGAAATTTAGGAACCCCTGAGAAACCCCTAGCTACTGACAAGCACCCCCAGAAAGAATGGACTCAGATATCTTTGGCATTTAGCAAACCCCCTGGGACTCCATGACTCCACCAAGGAATGTCAATAGATAGGACCATCCCACTGAAGGATAACCTGGCAGACCCTGTCTAGCAGATATCCCTGGGGCTCTGTGACTCCACCAAGGAATGTAAATGAGATTATCCCACTAGTATGATAACCTGACTGAATCTTTTGATCAGCCAGGACCTTTGTTCCTGTTTCTCTGCCTGTACCCCCACGTGTCCTATATAAGCCAAGCCATCACCCCAACACATCATCATTGATTTGTGGTGCAGTACCCCAATGGCCACCGGCTAATAAATTCTCCACTTAAAACTTATACTCTGTGGTGTGTCTCGCTCGCTTCTGGTACAACAGATGTATGTTGTGACACATATATTGCATGCATGTATACTTTATATGGCTTTTCAAGTATTAATACTCTTTCTCTTGCTTTTTTCTTACCCATATTTCTCTGCGCGATCATAAGGATGTGACTATATTTTTCTTCTACTTTATGGGTATTCAATTTCTCTTCTCTAAGCAACCAAGGCATATGAACTTAAAATCACCTTGTTTTGACACATAGGACAAATAGAAAAAGCAATGGTTGCAGGGAACATCTCTTAAATCCACTATTTGACTTCCATCTCCCTCTCTGGTCATTCAGGTAACAGTACCTACAGAAGAGTCATGATAGTATTTGGTGCAAAAGAGTAGCATGAGTACCCTACTATTTATGATTCTGAGATCAATTAAATTTCAATTGCCTTCCCCCTATTCCTTGACGTTGGATGCCCGTTTGTGAATAATCTGCCTTTGTTCCGTCGCATATCTTTCCTCAGACACTTGGAACTTCTGCCATCACTGCTTTTTTTAGTTCTGTAGCCACTGATTTAACTTAGATACATCTAGTCATTCATCTTCCAACTTTGACTCAGAGGTTGGCTCGCTTTCCTCATAACTACCGTCTCCATGAAATTGCTTTAATATGCACATGTTAGAATAAACCGTAAGGTATGAATATTTGTTTTTGCTTTGCTTGATACAATGATTTCAATTCCTGCTTTTTTGTATTACCTTGACGTAGGATAAATTTTCTTCTATCCCCTCATGATTAATTTTTGTGTGTCTGTTTTTGTGTGTATTTCTTTTAAAAGCAGCAGATTGTGGCATTTTGTGTTCTTATGGAGTGTCATTTTTTCATTTTATTGAATTGTTTAAATAATGCACATTTAACGTTGTGAGAGATGGATTTATATCCCCCCCCCCCCATTTGTTTCTACTATTGGGTCTTTCTCTGAATTAGGATTTTTCTATTTTCCTCTTGTAAAGACAGTAATTTGTTTTTTCAAGAAATTTTCCTTAGACTATGTAAGGCGATTCTATTGTTCTAGACAATCTCCCTCTCCATCACAGCAACCACCTTGTTATCCTTTTCCATAGTATGGCACTATTGCTTTGTGTATTTATTCATTTTTCCTTTTAACTCATTATTTGTTACTCTCTTTATCTATTTTAAGTGATCAGAGAAAATTCTTCTTCCTCCAAACCTATACAACATGTTTTATTAGGTTTTTTTTTTTTATTTCCTGTGCATTTTTTTCTGAACAGGATTTGTTTTACTTCTTCAGTTCTTTAACTCTAATCCCTTCTTGTGTACTCTTGGCTTTCAATTATTTGATGAATGAACATTATTCTGTTTTATCCCTTCTTTAATCTCTGTATTCTTTATACAATTAAGTGTTCTAAGGCACCTATTTTCAGTTTTCTCTTCTAAACAGTTTCTGTGTAATTCTTAAAACAGAGACTATAGGAATATTATCTGATGGTAAAAAAAATAAAGTATTTCACTGTTTGATAATGCAGTTAATTACTACCCATTGCCTTTTCTATGATCATTTTTTGCACATATGGTATGAAGTCTCCTTTATTGGTTCAGGTCCACTCACATTTTTTAGATGTCAATTGCCTACCAAAGTTCTAAAGTCCCTACTTATTGGGCAGGAAGCTATCCCTGGAGGCACAATATGCTAGGCACCAAATATCTGGAGATTATGTCACTTGGAAGGTCCCCATCTCCTGTTAAAGAATATCATTCTCCCCATAGGACACTTTTTGTAGGGACATCATTTCACAACTGAACTTCATTTTGCAAAGAAAGATAATGTGACCAATAATGTGACATGACTTAGCCAAGATAATGCTCTTATCTAATAGGAGTATATGGAAAAGGGACTGAGTTGTCCTGCTGAACATTCTCATA
This sequence comes from Trichosurus vulpecula, assembly GCF_011100635.1. NCBI lineage: Eukaryota > Metazoa > Chordata > Mammalia > Diprotodontia > Phalangeridae > Trichosurus > Trichosurus vulpecula. Next base: position 264,404,285 of record NC_050579.1, on the reverse strand, counting down.
CTGAATGGTATGAGAAGGTAGAGAATGAAGGTAGAGAAAGAAATTTCTCTACCCTCTTTTAATACTTGTCTTTGCCACTTCACCCTTTCTACTATGGGCCCTCTTCTTCCTGAGACTATACTCCACACTCACTACTGAGAACCTTACCTGATATTTTAGTGAGAACATTAAGACCATTTACTGAAAGCTCTTTTGAGCTCTTCCCTTGTCTTCATCACATATTACTCAAACGCCTTTTGCCAATATCTTTTCCTCCAATCTAGGCTCACATACTGATGTAGTTCTTCTCCACACAAAGGCAAACCCCTCTACATGCACAAGTGATCCCATCCAATTTCACTTCTCTAAGATATCGTGCCCTCTATCATTCTCTCCCATTTTTACTCAATCTCACCCAGTCTACTGAATGTTTTGTTTCTATCTATGACTGCCTCCAAGTTTGCCTCCTGGTCAAAAAAATTCCTTAGTCAATCAATGCCTTTGACCTATTTTCCCACATCTCTCCTCTCTTTTGCACCTAAACTCCTAGAGAAGTCATTCTACATTAGAGAATCATTCTCCCCTTCCTTCCCTCTCTCTCTGTCTTTATATCTCTACAATTCTGGTTCCTGATCTCATGATTAAAAAATAATTGTTCTTTATTCATCTTTTAATTGCCAAATCCACTGGCCTTTTCTCAATGCCCATGCTTCTGAACCTCTCTGCAGTTTTTGACATTGTGGATCACCTTCCCTTCCTTGACAGTCTCTTCTCTGCAAATTTTCATGACCTTCTCTCCTGCTTCTCATCTTACCTATCTGACCATTTCTTCTTAACATCCTTTCCTGAATCCTAATCCAGGTCATTTCCAATAACCTTGATCCATCTCACAGAATTCTGTCCTAGGACCTCTTGTCTTCACTCTGTATTTGAATTCATAGATGACCTCACCTTTCTGTGCTTCAATTATGACATCTAATGCTGATTATGCTGTTGTGTTGTTGCTTTGTTGTTTTGCGTTTGCTTTTGCGCTTCACATCTTTGCCTGTCGTATTGATGATGTTTGTTCCCTCACTTTCTACTAGTGTACTGTATTTTTTATTCTGGGTGCGGCCCTCAAATACTTATTTTATTTTAATGTGGCCCTAAGGTAACCTAAGGTTGGACAACCCTGGTCTTAGATTGTTATATTGCTATGAAGAGCCAAGTCTATCAAAGTTGATTATCATACTGTGTTGCTGTTACTGTATACGATGTTCTCCTAGTTCGGCCAACTTCACTCAGCATCAGTTTGTGTAGTACTTCACTCATCTCAACCCACTCACTATCTGCTATTTTTTTTTTTGGTGTAATATTCAACTATTTTTGTTATTCAGTTGTTTCAGTCCTATCTGATTCTTCATGACCCTATTTTGGAGTTTTCTTGATAATGATTCTGTACTGGTTTGCCATTTCCTTCTCCAGTTCATTTTACAGATGAGGAACTGAAGCCAAAATGGTTAAGTGACTTGCCCAGGGCCACACAGCTAATAAGTACCCAAAGTCAGATTTGAACTCAGGAAGATGATTCTTCCTGATTCCAACTCTAGTGATCCATCCACTGTACCACCTAGCTACCCACATTGGACAATAGTTGTGCTTTTAAAAGCTAATGAATAAAATCAGTAAAATAAAATGCTGGTTTTGCCATTTATCATGTTTAGTGCGAAGGACAGTTTAACATTGCTAATTATTTCCTTATGGTAAGGAAGCCAACGCCCCCTTTTTGCATGACTTGTATTTTTGTTTCAATGTGTTTATGCAGGGGCTTAGACTGATGGTTGATGCTTGCCTAAAAGCATTGACCCAAAAACTTGACCAAAAAACATTTGGGCAGTTAGGGGGCAAAATAGATAGAGCATGGGCCCTGGAGTCAGGAGAACCTGAGTTCAAATCTGGCCTAGCACTTACTAGATGGGTGAGCGTGGGCAAGTCACTTAACCTTGATTGCATAAAAAAAAATAGAATATGCATTCCATTGACATAACCCAGGTCCCCTCTATGCTATGATGAGGTATGGGCCAAAGAGGTTTACATGTAAGTGGAGTTCAGTGCTATTAGCTGATAAAATTAGCACCTCACACTATGATATATAGGACAACTAGGTGATAGAGTGATAAGAGCCTGGACCTGGAGTGAGGAAAACCTGAGTTCCTCTCTGTCCACAGAGACTTACTAGCTATGGGACTCTTGGTCAAATCACTCAACTTCTCTTTGCCTCAGTTTCCTCATCTGTAAAATGGGGGTAATGATAGCACCTACCTCTCAGGGTTGTTTTGAGGATCAAATGAGATAATGTTTGTAAAGCTCTTAGCACAGTGCCTGACACACAGCATGTATTATATAAATGTTAGCTATTATTATAGTCACTGTAATGAGTAAAATGTGTTATTTCAGCTGATTTTTAGGTAGTATTGTTAAGTGAATTGAATGAAGTTAAGTTGAAATTGATCAGTCATTGTATACTAGGCACAAACTATAGAAATAGTGAAAAAAGGGAAGGTAGAGGAGAAATATTTTTAAATAAGAGATTCAAAATAATTTCAAATAAAAATTTTTGTGGGGGGCAGGCAGGGCAATTGTGGTTAAGTGACTTGCACAAGGTAAAATAAAATTTAAATAATACTCAGAAACCTTTGCAAATATTATTATTAATTATTATTTTGTCCAAAACTTCGTAGACAGTCATTTAAAAGCTTTATTGTGCTTAAAAGCACAAGCATGTTACACAATTGTAACACTATAAAAGGCCACTGTAGTAATAGTTTCCAAATGTCACAACCCATAAAGCTCAGAGCAGAAAAAACTCTATGGCATTTTCCTGTGTTACAGGATTTTCACTTTGCTCACAATTATCTCTCCACCACTCTCCCTGAGGTCCTCCTCACCTGAAACAGTCTATCCTTACTGTGATCACAGTTGTCATGTAATTATTTGTTATGCAGATTGCTCTCATCTGGATGTTTTGTTTTCATCAGACTCTCCTGAAAGCATTCAATATTAGTAATGTGTTTCTGGGTATTAGTTCTATCTGCATCATTCTAAATCTTTCTTGTGGAAGTTGAGTAAGGTGTTTGTAGTGGCACTAAATCAAATAGTAAGGTTTATTGAACTCCACAGAACAATTTGAATTTTATTTTTTATGATCCATTTTATTTCACTCAAATTATATATATATGGACTGTCCTATTCTAAACCATTTCCTGACTCTGTTTTGCAAAAGTTCAGAACCAAAGGATTTTCCCGAAATGTATTATGTAACTTTCTACAAAAATTTCTTTTTGTGTTGGTACTTTGCATACAGCTCACAGTTATGCTTTATTTTTATGCTACCACTGAATACATGAAAGAGTTCTTTCATAATACTACTTCCTTGCAGATTTTTTAAATTCTTAATTATGTTGGGTGGTCATCAGAACAACAGAACTTGTGAAATCACATTTTTAACTTTTGGTAGTGTGTCAATAAACCTTTTCAAATGTCTACTGTGTGTCCATGTGCTAAATGTTGGAGATAAAAAAAATTCAAAAGCTAGTCTTTGCTTGCAGGAACTTTGCAATCTAATGGGAAAGTATATGGAAAAAATGTACAAGCAAACTATATGCCAGATAATTCCCAGAGTTGGAAGATACAGTGACTTATTCAAAAAACAGCAAGAGGGCCAATGTCACTGGAGCACAGAGTGACTGGGGAAATTAAGTATAAATTTTAAGTAGATTAGAATGGTGAGCTAGGATATGTTATAAGGAGCACTGAATGCCCTCGTGATAGAAAACCAGAGGGTTATCTTGAGTGCAAGAAGTGGGGGTAGGGAGAGGTCTGGGGGTGGGCTGTTAGAGGACATGGTCAGATCTAATGTTCTGAAGTTTATTTTTGACAGCTAAGTAGAGCGGGGACTGAAGTTATGAGCGATTTTAAGTAGGGAAACAAATCAGCAAGCTGTTGCAATAGTCCAGGCAGGAGGTGATGAAAGCCCACGTCAAGATGCTAGCAGTGACAGAAAAGAGAGGATATATGTGGAGTTGATGTTATTAAGGTAAAATGCAAAAGATTTCACCACAGATTAGATATGAGGTATGAGAATAAGGAACTGAGAGTGGCACTTAGGTGACCTGCCTGGGTGCCTAGAATATCACAAGGGTACATTTTGTGTAAAAATAATAAGTCCATCTCTGAATATGGTGAATTTAATATCTAAGGAACAACCAGTTTGAGATCGTTAATAAGCAATTGGAAATAAAGGACCTCAGGACAGCAGAGAGGATAGGGTTGGATAAGTAAATTTAATGCAAATTGACTCACTGCAAGCTGATGAGATAATCAAGTGAAACAATGTAGAGAGAGCAGAGAGTATGATTCAGGGAGAGAGCCCTATGGACTGCCCAAGATAAGTTGGCATGATTTTGATGAAGATCTAGTGAAAAAGACCATGAAGTAGGGATTAGAAGAGAATTAGCTTCCTGAAAAGTTAGAGAAAAAAATGCATCAAGAATGTGATCGACACTGTCAAACGCTGCAGAGAGGTGGAGGAAGATGAGGATTGAGGAAAATAACATTCATTTTGGCAATTAAGAAATTGTTCATAACTTTGGGGAGAACATATTTCACTGGATGTTGAAGTAAGAAGTCAGATTGTAGTGACTTAAAAAGAGATTTAAAGGAAAGGAAAGGAGACACCCTAGCCACAAAAGGGACTGATAGATAGATTCTTTGGATGCTCTGAGTAAAGGCTTTTTGAGCATTGGGTGGGCATGAGCATATTAAAAAGCAATAGGGAAATAGCCGTTGGATAAGGAGAGACATCAGTGTGAAGTATAGTGATTGGAGGAAATCTGCTGGAGAAGATAAGATTGAAAAGGGCCACTTCATTAAGTGAAATAAAAGTGAAGAAGTAGCATAAAGCATATGAGTGATATAAAAATTGGGTGAAAGGGGAGGGAGCTATGAGGGAATGGCTTCAAATTTTTCAAAATATAAAAAAAAAATCTCAGCTGAGAAAAGAGGGGAATGAGATGCCACAAGGATACTTAAAAAGAACAAAAAGATTCAGAAGAAGTGCTGTGGTGGGTGAGATAGTGAGTTAATTGGGTATAATTAGTAGCATTGCAATGCAGCATGGAGGGCCTAGTTGAGATTATTGACCAGTTAAGGCCGCTGAATAAATTTATAATGGGCCCAATCAACATAGTTTCACCTTATTTTGTTTTCCTTTTCATAGCTTTCTTCAGGAGCATGTCGGTAGGAAGGAAGGCAGTGAACTCTGGGAGCAATGCATGGCGAAGGCAATATCGTAGATAAGGGGAAAGGGACTCAAGAGAAAAGAACAGCAGAGTTGAGTCGGGTCTTCAAGGGGTTAGGGTGGTAAAGGGAGGATAGTGTAGGGACAGCAGTAGTGATTCTCCAGGAAAGAATTAAAAGGTCAATTGAGGAGGCTGAAAGTCATGGTATGGATAAGGAACTACGTCTTTCCCACAAATTACATAATAGCAAGGATTGGTGTAAGCTGTCAATTTTTGAATAAGACAACCCCTTCTACAGTTCCAAATCAGAACATCTATCACATTGAAAGACATTGCTTAGCACATCTGGAAACTGAGTGATTTGTTTAAGGTTACATAGCCAGTATGTGACAGTAGCAAGACTTGTTCCCAAATCTTTATCTCTCCAAATCAAACTCCCTGTCATCTAAACTAAAAATGAAAAATATTTCAAGCCATGAAACAAGTATTATGCTATTTAACGCAAAATAAGTTGTTCTTTTGAAAATAAATTCATAGGTAAGGCAACTCCTGTGAGTAGAGTAGATAGAAGAAAGAGAATTGGAAGAAAGAAAAAAAAGGTGAGGATCACAATTCATCACTGGAAGGAGGGGAAAAAATAATACAGGAATGCAGTGTAAAATGATTAACAATGTCAAGAGGGGAAATCATTCAATAAAATATAAGATAAATTGGTCAAGAAGGAAAGGAAGAAAGGGAAGTAATCATGGAAAAATAATAAGTAAAAGGAGCCATAAGGAGGAGAGAAATGCTAAAACATAACTTTTTAATGATTCAGGTTATTTTTGTTGGATGAGTTGTGTACCTAAGATTAGTACAGGGATCTCAATAATGTTATAAAGATCTATTTATACACTCCCTCAATTTGGATCACAGGTGGCAACCAGAAAACAAGTGGGAAAAATGTTTCACGCCACTGAAAAAAAATGGCTGTCCTATTATTTCTCTAAGTATGCTGCTACCCTTAAGGCCTACTGACTTGGAATTGTGCAAAAATAAAATTAGTAGGGGCGGAGCCAAGATGGCCGCATGAAGGCAGCGTCTTACCAGAGCTCTCTCACAAGGTCTGTCAGATTCCTATAAAAAAGTGAATTTGAGCAGATTTGAGAGAGTCAGAAACCGCGAGCAGTCGGCGTGGGGCAAATTTCCGAGCCGGGAGAGTCTGAAAGGCCGGAGGAACGAACCTGCAGGCTCAGAGAGTGCTCGGTGCGGAGCGGCTCCAGACCAAGGCGGAAGCGGCTGGCCGAGAAATCCACGTGGGAGACGGGCTGGGAGAAAGCTGGGCGCCCGAAACCGGCAGAGATCCCCAGGACTCCCAACACAGGACGGCAGTCTGTGGGAGCGACGAGAGGCAGCGCAACGCCACTGGCCATGAAAACACCCACTCCTGACGCTTGCAAAACCCAGGAACTCAGCTTCTTGAACTTCCGGAAGACTCAATGGCCAGGTAAAAGGCTCTAATCCCTCCCCCCCCACCCAGAGAATTCCTCGGGGAAAAAAAAAAAAGAGAACTGAAACAGAGGAGAGAGTAGTGGGGCCTCACAGGACAAATACTAGAAGCAGGGGTCAACGCCAGGAGCCCAGACGTAACCTTGCTCCCCCAGGGGAAGTGCCAGACATCAGCTCAAACAACAAACAGCTGAGACCATTGCTGAAAAGCAAGTGCTGGAGAGCACCCACAGGGAGTGAGACACCAGGGAGCCAGACCCCTCCCCCACACCTCAGGAAACTGAAGGTTATAATTCTAGACTCACAACCCCCAGAATAAGAAAGCTGGGACAGAGAGCCCAAAGATAGAAATTCGTTGTAACGCCAGGAAAAGGGAAAACAACAAACATGAAGAAGAATACAAAAAAACCGAGGACAATAGATTCTTTTTATGGAGACAGGCAGGATCAAAATATCGATATGGAGGAGGACGGCATTGACACCGTAGATACATCAGATACCTCAAAAGCTAATATGAACTGGTCTCCAGCCCAAAAAGCACTGCTGGAAGAGCTAAAGGAGGATTTTAAAAACCAAATTAGGGAGGTAAAAGAAAACATGGAAAAAATGGAAAAGTCCCTAAAGAATAAGATTGGCGAAATGGCTACGGAGATACAGAATCTAAAGAGAGAAAATGACACCCTGAGACGTGAAATCAACCAATTGAAAATGGAGGCTCAAAAGCAAAATGTAAACACTAACTCATTTAAAATTAGACTTGAGCAAGTGGAAGCTAATGAATCTATGAGGCATCAAGAAGTAATAAAACAAAACGTAAAGAATGAAAAAATAGAAAAAAATGTGAAATATCTGATTGGCAAAACAACTGACCTGGAAAATAGATCCAGGAGAGACAATTTGAGAGTTATTGGTCTACCGGAAATCCACGATGAAAAAAGGAGCCTTGACAGTATCTTCGAAGAAATTATCAAAGACAACTGCCCAGAGGTCCTAGAACCAGAGGGCAAAATAGTCATTGAAAGAATTCACCAATCACCCCCTGAAAGAGATCCCAAACTGAAAACACCAAGAAATATTATAGCCAAATTTCAGAGCTATAAACTCAAGGAGAAAATACTGCAAGCAGCCAAAAAGAAGCAATTCAAATATCGTGGAACTACAGTCAGGATCACGCAGGATCTCTCAGCTTCCACATTAAAACACAGGAGAAATTGGAATATGATATTCCGAAGGGCAAAGGAGCTGGGACTACAACCAAGGATCAACTACCCAGCAAAACTAAGCATAATTTTCCAGGCAAGGCAATGGACATTCAATGAAATAAGGGAATTCCAGACCTTCCTGATGAAAAGGCCAGAACTCAATGGAAAATTTGATCTCTAAATACAAAACTCAAGAGATTCATAAAAAGGTAACCAGGGGGAAAAACCCCACAAACCTCATTAACCAATAAGCTTAGGTTGTTTACATCTTTAAGTGGGATTATACCATCTTATGTATGTTTTTTATGTATATATATATATATATATATATATATATATATATATACACACATATATAAGTCATTCTTGTGAATGGTACAACTATTATGACAAATGAAAGGGATATACATAGGTTGTGAATGCCTGTATAAATTAACCGATGTAAAGATATAAAATATAAATAAGAGATATAAAGGGAGGGCTATGAGGGAAGTGGTAAGGAGGTAGTAGAAAAGGGTAAATTACACCAAAGGAAGTGGCAAAAAAACATATTATAGTAGAGGGAAAGAAGGGAGGGAGAAGAGCAGTATTTGAGCTTTACTGTCATCTGATCTAGTTCAAGAAGGGAATAACATACTCTGATAAGTTTAGAAATCTAACTTGTCCTACGGAAAGTGGGAGGGAAAGGGGGGGGAAAAGGGAGGGGGGAGGGCAGAAGGAAGAGGAGAAGTAGCAAGTGGGTAACGGTTAGATAAGGGAGGGGAATAAAGAGGGAGGGTTAACTGAGGAAAGCGGCGGTCAAAAGCAAAACTTTGTTGAGGAGGAGAAGGGGAAAGGGAGAAATAAAAGCATAAACAGGGGGAATTAGGATGGAGAAAAAGACACAGATAGAAATCATAACCCTGAACGTGCAGGGGATGAACATTCTCACAAAACAGAAGCAGATAGCAGAATGGATTAAAAACCATAATGCTACAATATGCTGTTTACAAGAAAGGCATCTGAAACAGGGGGATACACATAGGGTTAAGGTAAAAGGCTGGAGTAAAATATATTGTGCCTCAGCTAAAGTAAAAAAAGCAGGTGTAGCAATCCTAATCTCAGACAAAGCAAAAGTAAAGATAGATCTAATTAAAAGAGATAAGGAAGGACATTATATCCTGCTAAAAGGCACCATAAACAATGAAGCAATATCATTGCTTAACATATATGCACCAAGTGGTAAGGCATACAATTTCTTAGAGGAGAGGTTAAGGGAGTTACAGGAAGAAATAGACAGCAAAACTATAATATTGGGAGACCTCAACCTCCCCCTTTCTGAACTTGATAAATCTAACCTCAAAATAAATAAGAAAAAAGTTAAGGAGGTAAACAGAATTTTAGAAAAGGCACATATGATAGACCTCTGGAGAAAACTGAATGGGGATAAAAAGGAATATACTTTCTTCTCAAAAGTACATGGCACATACTCAAAAATTGACCATGTACTAAGGCATAAAAACCTCACAATCCAGTGCAGAAAAGCAGAAGTAGTCAATGCATCCCTTTCAGATCATGATGCAATAAGAATCATTTTTAATAAAGTACCATGGAAAAATAAGCTAAAAACTAATTGGAAACTAAATAATTTAATTCTAAAGAGTGAGTGGGCCAAAGAACAAATCAGAGAAACAATTAATAATTTCATTCAAGAGAATGACAATAATGAAACAACATACCAAAACTTATGGGATGCAGCAAAAGCAGTTCTTAGGGGGAGTTTTATATCTCTAAATGCCTACATGAATAAAATAGGGAAAGAGGAGATCAATGATCTGGGCATACAGCTGAAAAAGCTAGAAAAAGAGCAAATTGAAAACCCCCAATTAAATACCAAATTAGAAATACTGAAAATCAAAGGAGAGATTAATAAAATTGAAACCAAGAAAACTATTGAATTAATAAATAAAACAAAGAGCTGGTTTTATGAAAAAACCAATAAAATTGACAAACCTTTGGCCAATTTGATTAAAAAAAAAGAAAGAAGAAAATCAAATTACCAGTATAAAAAATGAAAAGGGTGAGGTCACCTCTAATGAAGAGGAAATCAAAACAATAATTAGGAATTATTTTGCCCAACTGTATGCCCATAAATTTGACAACTTTAGAGATATGGATGAATATCTACAAAAACATAAACTGCCCAGACTAAGAGAGAAGGAAGTGAAATTTCTTAATGACCCCATATCAGAAAAAGAAATTGAGCAGGCCATCAACGAACTCCCTAGGAAAAAATCTCCAGGGCCAGATGGTTTTACATGTGAATTCTATCAAACATTTAAAGAACAACTAATTCCAATACTTTGTAGACTATTTGGGAAAATAGGTGAAGAAGGAGTCCTACCAAATTCTTTTTATGACACAAATATGGTACTAATACCCAAAACAGGTAGAGTTAAAACAGAGAAAGAAAATTATAGACCAATTTCTCTAATGAATATTGATGCAAAAATTTTAAATAAAATATTAGCAAAAAGATTGCAGCAACTCATTACGAGAATAATACACTATGACCAGGTAGGATTTATTCCAGGAATGCAAGGATGGTTCAATATTAGGGAAACTATTAGCATAATTGACCATATCAACAACAAAACTAGCAGAAACCATATGATCATCTCAATAGATGCAGAAAAAGCCTTTGACAAAGTACAACACCCATTCCTATTAAAAACACTAGAAAGCATAGGAATAAGTGGAACCTTCCTCAAAATTATAAATAGCATCTACCTAAAACCATCAACAAGCATTATTTGTAATGGGGATAAACTAGATGCATTCCCAATAAGATCAGGGGTGAAACAAGGATGTCCATTATCAGCCCTATTATTCAATTTGGTACTGGAAGCATTAGCTGTAGCAATAAGAGAAGAAAAAGAAATTGAAGGAATTAGAATAGGAAAAGAAGAAACTAGATTATCACTTTTTGCAGATGATATGATGATTTATCTAGAGAATCCTAGAGAATCAAGTAAAAAACTACTTGAAATAATAAACAACTTTAGCAAAGTGGCAGGATATAAAATAAACCCACATAAATCCTCAGCATTCCTATACATTACTGACAAAGCCCAACAGCAAGAGATAGAAAGAGAAATTCCATTCAAAGTTACTGAAGGCACTATAAAATATCTGGGAGTCTATTTGCCAAGACAAACCCAGGGCCTATATGAACATAACTATGAAACACTTTTCACGCGAATAAAATCAGATCTAAATAAATGGAGAAATATCAGTTGCTCATGGTTAGGCCGAGCTAATATAATAAAAATGACAATTCTACCTAAATTAATCTATCTATTCAGTGCCATACCAATCAAACTACCAAAAATTTTTTTTACTGAGCTGGACAAAATAATAACAAAATTCATTTGGAAAAGCAAGAGGTCTACAGTATCTAGGATATCAATGAAAAGACATGCTAGGGATGGTGGCTTAGCCACACCAGATATTAAACTGTACTACACAGCAGCAGTCATCAAAACTGCCTGGTACTGGTTAAGAAACAGGGGTGTGGATCAGTGGAATAGGATAGGTACACAAATAGGTGAAATCAACAAGTTTAGCAATCTATTCTTTGATAAACCCAAAGAGGCCAGTTTCTGGGCTAATAATTCACTATTTCACAAAAACTGTTGGGAAAATTGGAAAATGGTAGGGCAAAAACTGGGCATAGACCAATATCTTACACCATATACCAAAATAAAGTCAAAATGGGTTCATGATTTAGGAGTAAAAGTTGATACTCTAAGTAATTTGGGAAAGCAAGGAATAGTTTACTTATCAGATTTGTGGAAAAGTAAAGAATTCATGACCCAACAAGAGATAGAGAGCATTACAAAATGCAAAATGGATAATTTTGATTATGTCAAATTGAAATGTTTTTGTACAAAAAAAGCCAATGCAACAAGAATTAGGAGGGAAGCAGAAAATTGGGAGAAAATCTTTGCAACTAGTATCTCTGATAAAGGCCTCATCTCTAAAATATACAGGGAGCTGAGCCAAATATATGGGAATACAAGCCATTCCCCAATTGAGAAATGGTCAAAGGATATGAACAGGCAGTTTTCAGAGGAAGAAATTAAAGCTATCTACAGGCATATGGAAAAATGCTCTGGATCGCTGCTGATTAGAGAAATGCAAATCAAAACAACTCTTAGATACCACATCTCTCCTGTCAGATTGGCTAAAATAACAAAATAGGAAATGATAAATGCTGGAAAGGATGTGGGGAAATTGGAACATTGTTGCATTGCTGGTGGAGTTGTGAGCTGATCCAGCCATTTTGGAGGGCGGTTTGGAACTATGCCCAAAGGGCTATAGAAATGTTCATACCCTTTGACCCAACAATACCACTTCTAGGGTTGTATCCCAAAGAAATCACGCAAGCGGGAAAAGGACCCATATGTACAAGAATATTTATAGCGGCTCTCTTTGTGGTAGCCAAGAATTGTAAATCAAAGGGATGCCCATCAATTGGGGAATGGCTGAACAAACTGTGGTACATGAAGGTAATGGAATACTATTGTGCCATAAGAAATGGGGATGATGCAGACTTCATAACAACCTGGAAAAACCTACACGACATAATGCTGAGTGAGCGGAGCAGAGCCAGGAGAACGTTGTGCACAGCCACAGATATATGGATTCCGTGAGGACCAACCCTGACAAACTGTGCTTTTCTCAGCAACCTAAGGGGCAAGGACAACTCCAGGGGACTCATGATGGAGAATGCTATCTTCATCGAGACAAAGAACTGAGAAGTTTGAATACAGACTGAGGCACACTACATGCTCGCCTTTTCTGCTTCTCTTTTGTTTTTGTTTTTGGGTTTTTTTTTTTTTTGGTTCTGTTTCTTCTTTCTCATGATTCATTCCATTGGTCAAAATTCTTCTCCACGACTTGACTAGTGAATAAATTAATTCAATGCGAAGTTATACATGACAGTTATATGAGACTTCATGCCGTCTTGGGGAGGGAGGGGGGAGGGAGGGGAGAAAAACTGGAACTCAAAACTATGTAGAACCGTGCGTGGTAAACTAAAAATAAATAAAGAAATTTATAAAAAATAAAAATAAAAAAAATAAAAACAGAATTACTTAGCAAAATAAATAAATAAATAAATAAATAAAATTAGTATACAGTTGATTATCTGTTCCTTTCTATTTCCTGTCCATATTTGATGGACAAAAAAAGAGCAGAGAAAAACCTATTGAAAAAGGCTGGAACAATGTGACTTTTTGAAGTGAGAAAGAGACCACCTAAAAAGCAAACAAGGAAAGCAGTGAAGCCTGAGACTATTTGGGGACAAGAATATGGACAGCCTTTATATCCACAATAGTTCTAAAAAAATGTTAATTTTTTTTCAAGTTTTAATAAAGATATAAATTTCAGTTATCCGGCAAATTTACTCATCTACAAATGATCATTTCCTGACAATGCCAGAAAAATGAGGCATTGCTGCATTCATAGGGTGTTCTTTAAATTCATTTATAATTTTCTTTCATATTTATAAAGATTTTTACAGGACAATTCATAACCAATTTGTTTTTAAATTCAATAACCAACCATGTCATGCATAAAATATTTTATTAAAGCTCAGGCAAGGTAACATTGTTATTTTAGGTCTCTTTTTCCCTTTGATCTAAGCTCACTGGCTCAATCTAAAAATTTACTATGATTTTTACCCTCCTGTTCCCCAAATCATTTTATCTTTGTTTCCCCCCATTAGAAACCACACAGCTCTATCAATAAGGCAGATGTTTCTTACCTTTCTTTGCTTCTGTCTTCACTACTCAACATCACCCCAAAGTTTCCCATCAACAGAAAGGAGGAGATTCCATTTCTCTGAACTTGAGTACCCTCACAAGGAATTTTACCATAGACTAAGGGCACTGAAAACTATCAGTTGTTCTACGTGATTCATGCATACCTTTAGAAAATTTAGACCCTGAGGTTCAGTCTTGACTGGTAATTTACAGCTTACCAGCACACATGCACCACGATGACCCACCATGAATTTCTTTTAAAATATCGTATTGTCTCAAATCTGACTGCTAGATGACAATATTTGACCCAATATGAATGCATGTGAACAGGAATAAATATTAACAGAGGCAGCAACCATTTAGCATTGAATACTATAAAAATTGTATAAGCTGGTTTTGGCAAGTATATTTAAATACTAAAATATTGATGGTATCTTTGTATTTTGGGTAAAAGTACTCACAGCATGGAACAAATCTAGCTAGGGCTGCCACTTTTGGCAAAAGGAATTTTCTCTATTAAAGTAGTTAAACTTGGATCTGATGTCAGATTTTCCCTCTTCACTCCAAAATGGAAACTCTTAGTTACAATTTTTGAGATTTTTTTAAAAGTCTCAATGATTTTAAAATGGAAATGAAGCATTTATCAAAATATATTGTAGTCACTCTATACTCAGTGTTTTCCTTATGGTCTTTTGTAAATGAATATTTTCAGGATCAATAATTCTCAAGTTTAAAGCATTGTTTTAAGGAATCTAAGCAGTTTGTTAAAAAAAAAAAGTAACATTACAAATTCTCTATGACTTGCAAAATTGTATACGTAATTAGTGTGGCCACTTTTAGTTATAAAATTGGCTTGAATTTTCACATTTTTAGACAGAATATTCTGATCTGGAATTTGTGCAGGGTGGTTTTTTGTTTTGGGGTTTTTTTGCTTTTGATAAGAAAAAGCCCTAAAATATTAAGAAATAATATACAACTGAAAATTACAGTTTCATTTTTGCCAGTTTTTTATTTTAAAAATTGATGAAGATTTAATTATTGCCAATAATTTTATTATGAGGAAGAAGGTAAGTTACTTCATGAATAGGTACTTTCACAGCCTAAATTAAGGAAAAGCCTAAAATGATAAATAATCCATAATTTGTTACCAATAATAGTATCTTATACTAAACCTCATTATAAGTGCAAGATAAATGACAGCAGATGAAATATTAGGCTATTAAAGCATGTATTATATCTACTTATCTGTTAATTTCTCATAAAACCATTATAAATCATTAATGATCTTTAGACTCAGGGATTCATTCAAGTATTGCTATTTGTAAATTTTCTTTTAAAAAAAAATTGCCCAGCATGGAATTCACTCAATACATCCAGGCGACTTACCTAATTATAAATTTTTGATGCACTTTATGCTGAATAAATCTTGATTTTAGTGGGGAAAAAAATCTATTAATAAATTGAATTAATTAGTTAAAGTATTTGCTATGTTGGGAACACTATCATGGAATAAAAAAAAGAATGATGGGGGGACAAAGGAAAAATAAAAAAGCAATAATATACAAAATGAAGTAATAAAACAATGGTGAAAAAAGGAATATTTATATATATATGAGCATATATATACATATATGTACATGTACATTATATATATAGTTTCTGTAGTAAAGAAAAATTACATGAACAACTACTATCTTTCAGGGAAGAAAAGAGGAAAATTGGGTGTGGGGGGAATTCCATCAGAAGCTCCATCTTTGACAGTTAAAATTTCCCAAGAAATGCTGTACAACTCAATGTGAGACTCCCTACTTCCTTTTCAAGTAATCATTGTGCAGCCTGAATAGGGGTGGGGTAAACTTGGAAAGAAACATAATGAGAACTCAAAGCATGCTATATTTCTGGTTCATGTTCACTTCTCCTTGTATGAAGCATGAGGAGATGGTAGAAGACATTTCTAAAATATTAGATAATATAAACTGTCTAATTAGCTTTAAAGAAAAATTCCTAAATTCTTGGAAATAAAGGGTAGGATTAAAGAACTATACTAGGAGTAAAGGAACTTGGATTCTTTCCATAAGTACTAAAAACTTGTTCTGTGACTCTTAGCTAGTTTTTGCCAGCCCTTTCAGGATCTGACTTCCTCACTTGTTAAATGAATAAAAAAACAGTTATCATTTGATGTTCTTTATACATGCTATCTAAAGAGAAAGCAAAATTCAACCCATGCTACAAAAAGAAATTCACAGTTTTTCAAGTTGCAAATAAAACCTCTTTTTGCTGTAGGAAGGGTCTTAAGAGGTATGACAAATGGAAAACAAGTCATACACAGTGAGTTTGGAAAATCACAATTTAGACCTGGAAAAGACCAATGTGAATACCCCAAATATTGCAGGCACTATTTTTCAGGGAGGAGGGCAGAGGGGAAGAGGAGTTATCAAGTAATCAATCCCTGAACCTAAGGATAAGAAAAAAAGTATTAAACAGGAAATACAAATAAGAAAGAAGAAAAATGTTATTTGAGAAAGTAAGCATAGTGCTGGTAATATTTCATGGCTTTAGAATTTGTAGGAGTGGGGACATCAGAGAAGTGAGAGAAAAGATAGAGAGAAGTCAAAGAAACTGAAGTAAAAAAGGTTTAAAAAAAAAAAGGAAAGGAAAGGAAAAAAGAAATAAAATATTCCAGGAAAAATAATAGAAGAAATAGAGACAGTTAAAATGGAATTTTTTTATGTTTCTTGTGTTTTTTTTCTGACTGAGAAATAGACACAGAAAAAAACATAATAGTTATTATATAGAAAAAGAAAAAAATACAATACAGTCAAATAGAGAGAGAATAATAAAAAAGAAAAACAGCAAATGAGAAGAAAAAATAGAAAATATATAGAATGTGAGAGAACATGCAGAAAAACATACATATATCTGCATATACCTATGTATGTATTATAGAAATGGAGGATATATATCAATAAAAATAAATGGAGATCATAAAATACATTTTCATTTTAATAGTCACTCCCACATATATATTATGTGAAAAAAGCCTAACAAAACAAAAAGAGCATATATGTTATATAGAGATATATAAAGGTAGCAATAAAATATGAGGAAACAAAAAAAGAGTTTCTTATAGATCACTTTCCTAACCTTTCCCTATCTCAAAACCTGAGGAATAAAGAGTCACTTACCGAATCCTTGTGGTCTCTTTGCTGTAGTGGTGAATACTGACAACCACTGGGGCTTAGAGGAACTCTGAGGATTCAAGTTAAAAGAGCCTGGGTGCTGTCATATTGAGGTACCTGACAGCCTGGGTCTGGAGAACAATGACTGGGGCCAA
Source organism: Trichosurus vulpecula (assembly GCF_011100635.1). Taxonomy (NCBI): domain Eukaryota; kingdom Metazoa; phylum Chordata; class Mammalia; order Diprotodontia; family Phalangeridae; genus Trichosurus; species Trichosurus vulpecula. The sequence continues at coordinate 264,387,196 of NC_050579.1, read as the reverse complement.
ATTATAAAGGAGCAACTTATATGAACTCATCTCTCAACAGGACTGTGATTATCTTATCACCTGTAAGGGCTTTGACAACATGTGCAGTGGGAGTCTCTAGCCTGTCCCAATAATAAGCATTATGTAATATGTGCAAATGATCTGCACCATCAACTTGCTGAAATTGCTCATTGCAAAGAAAAAGTTGCTCTCTGGGAGGTAAACCATTTGAAACTTAATTACTGTAACTAAGAGTTTGATTTCAGCTAGGGAAAATGAAGTTCATAGGAAGTAGGGAACACAATCAACTGTCACCTTTGTTAACCTCAAGAAATAGTGAGCAGAACAAAAATGAAAATTTTATTCCAAGTGGAATGACTCAAAAAATCTACATCTCTAGCTCTGGTCTTCCTGCTGAATGTATGTCCTTGATCATCCCTATATGCCATGCTTATGATCCCTAAGAATAAAAACTAAAAGACATTGCAAAGCTTTTTAATGCAAACCACTTCATTTGAGAGATGAAGAAATTGAGGGTAAATGAGGTTAAGTGATTGGCCCGAGGTCACACTGGTAAGAAGCATCAGAGACAGGATTTGAACCTAATTTCTTTTACTCCTAAGCTGCTTGTTGAGTGAGTATCAATACTTTGTTCTTGTCTGTGCCTGGCCAACCCACTGCATTCCCACAAATGTTACTGAGCCGACTGGATTATAGATTATTTTAGGAGTGATTTCCCATGTTTTGTCACTAATATGAGCTACCTTCTGAAATAGGGTCTCTGCCACTGTGGCCTTATCTTTAATCTGGGTAAGTTGCTCTACTAAGTTGATAAGGTCATGAATAGTTATAGATATGGGCCTAAGGATACCTAGGTGGTTCAATGACTGGAGCACAGGACCTAGGGTCAAGAAGACCTGAGTTAAAATCTGGCATTAGACACTACCTGTGTGTCATTTAGCAAGTCACTTAAGCCTCAGTTTCCTCAGTTGTAAAAGAAGACGAATAATATTAGCTGTCAGGATTGTTGCGATGATCAAATAAGATAATATTTTTAAAGCATTTAGCACAGTGCCTGTCACATAAGAGGTATTTATTAATTCTTGCTTCCTTCCTTTCTACTTTCTTTCCTTATTTCCTTCCTTCCTTCTTTCCTTATCGCAGACTCCCTGGTTACTTAACTCAGTCTCTTTTATCTTGCTGAAAGATATCAGTCTCTGGGTAGTTGTAATAAAATAAGTAAAAAAAAATACAATTAGCCCTGTATAAATGTTTATTTTTATTGATGATGATGATGATGATGATGATGTTTAGTTCCCAGTAGGCCACTATAAATTATCAAGCGCCACTGGTCTTCTTCACAGAAAATACAAGAACTTATGTAAGGGGACCTGGTGTAATGAATTGCTCCATTTTCCTGCATTTTTATCTCTAGGAGAGAAACATATTTGACTCCTACAGACTCAGTCGTGTTTGGTGTTGTCGGCGTGGTGTAGTTTGGGAAACTCAAATGTTCTTTAGTTGGCTCTCCCCATATTAGCATGCATAGAGATGATTGAAATATCCCAAGCAGATGCTGATCTTCAGGAGTACTTCTTTTTATAGTCTGTCTGTGTTTCCTCCTCCAAATAATTGACAAAACCCTTGTGCATTAGAGGAGAACTCAAGTCTAAGTAGCTCTTATTTGTTAATGTTTTATTTTTCCCAGTTACATGTAAAAACAATTTTAGCACTCTTTTTTTTTTCAAATCTTGAGTTCTAAATTCTGTCCCTCCCTGCCATGCCCCATCCATTGATAAGGAAAGTAATTTGACATAGATGATACATGTGTAGCCATGCAAAACACATTTCCACATCAGTTGTTCTGTAACAGAAACATAGACAAAAAAACAAGCATTCAGGTCCTATCAGTTCTTTCCTTGGGAGATAGACAGCACTTTTCATCATAAGTTCCACAAAATTGTCTTAGTTCATTGTATTGCTGAGAATAGTCAAGTTATTCATAGTAGATCACCATATAATACTGATATTATTATATACAATGTTCTCCTGGTTCTGTTAATTTCATTTTGGATCAGTGCATCTCTCCTTTTTTTTCTGAGAGCATCCTGCTCATTTCTTTTTTTTTCAAATTTAATTATTTATTTTTCAACATTCATTTTCATAAGATTTTTCTGTCCCTCCCTGACTTACCTTCTCTTCAAGACAGCAAGCAATCTGGTATAGGTTATACATGTACAATCATATTAGACATATTTACATAAGAGAATGTTCTGAAAGAAGAATCAGAACAAAAGAGAAAAACCACTAGAAAGAAAAAAACAAATAACAAAAAAGAGAGAAAATAATATGCACCCACCTGCATTCAGACCCCATAGTTCTTTCTCTGGATACTGATAGCATTTTCCATCATGAGTCTTTTGAAATAGTCTTGATGGGGTGCTTGGGTGCTTGTGCTTGGACCCTAATTCAAACAGCCTCAGCTTGGGTGCCTGTGCCTGAACCTCAATTCTAAAATCACACCTCTCCCTAGCTTCAAAGTATTGGCCTTAGCTGATTCTTTCCAGCTCAAGGGCAGCATTCTTAGCAGAATGCTTAGCAGAAAACTTATCTCTCTCCCTGATACCATGGTGAGCTTGCTAGCAGCTTCTGTGGGGGTATAAGATCCACCCACAGCCAGCACCCAGAAAGCTGCCAACAACACAGGTTCTTTTGATCTGCTTAACTAAGGAAAGCAAGGTGAAGGGGTTGACAAGTTTACTTTAATCCAGCATACAGACAGCATTCACTTAGTTCAGGGGAAAAATCCGGCACCCTGAACTTCAGAACAAAATACAAACAAATTACAAATATCAACAGACAGACCCAATACAATTCATAGTTACCAACATCTAGGTTCAGCCCGGGAGCTCAGAACAAGGGCTGGCCCAGAGTCATGCGTGCTTCGGGAATAAGCTCCAAAGAACAGACAGCCAACCCCTGGTTTTATATCTTTTTCAGCATCAGGGGTGAGTCACACATGCGACTCATCCACGTGACCTAGAATCGTCACAAAGAGGCGGACTTAAACCCACATGGTCTAAAAGCTTCTGCTCTCCCAGACATGTAACCTAGGCCCTGGAGTTAGCCCCACCTTGGGCCCCACCTTAGTTGCCAATCCACACCCACTAAGGTTTTACACCTACTAGGGGTTTGGGCCTGGGGCTTAGCACCTAGTAAGGCTCAATGAATTACTCGAAGGGAACAAAAGCCAAACTATTCAAGGGCACTTGGTTGAACTGAGTGCTAAGGAGCCCATTTTGCTTACCAACATAGCCTACCTATAGAATTTATTAGTTTAGACTATCTATGTATTGCTAATTGGCTGTGCACTGGGACATAACAATATTTACTGCCTATTGACCTTACTGATATGTATCCTAGACATAGTCAAATGTATACTCCCTCACATTAACCTTGACTAACAAGACACTTGATGGAAGCAAGCTGGATATCTTCAGCTAGCACTGACAGAAGGATGACTTAGTGACATTTTATGATCAAAACTACACCTCCTCCTAGCCCCACCTTGGGCTATTTCCCAATGAACTCTGAACTCTGGGTAATAAGCCTGCTCAGTAGATACTAAAAGCGCATGTTCCTTTAAGAAGTAACCACTCCTTAACCACACCTTAACCACTCCCTAACCCCAACCCAAAACAACTAATCAAGACACTTGACACATGTTCCCCCCCCAAAATGCCATATATAAGATATAATTGTATCCCCTTTTAGATTGCAGTTTCCCTAAGAATTCTTGCCCTCTGTGAAGCATAACAATAAACTTTTGCCAACTTGACTTTACCCTGGGAATTAAGTTTGGGATCCCTGAATCCCTGGTTTTTTTTTTTTCCCTCAACAATCTTAGATCATTGCATTGCTGAGAAGAGTTGAGTCTATCAAAGTTGGTCATCTCACAATGTTGCTGTTACTGTGTACAATGTTCTCATTTCACTCAGCACCAATTCAGGTAAGTCTTTCCATGTTTTGTTTTGTTTTTTTCTGAAATCCACCTGGTTGTCATTTCTTAAAGCACAGTAGGATAACATCAAAATCATATGCTACAACTTGTTAAGCAATTCTCCAATTGATGGACATGCCATCAATTTCCAATTCTTTTCCACCAAAAGAAAGGAGCTGCTATAAACATTTGTGTACGTACAGGTCCTTTTCATTTTTATCTCATTGGGACACAGACCTAGTAGTGGTATTGCTTGGTCAAAGGGTAAGAGTGGTTTTATATCCCTTTGGGGATAGTTGCAAGTTACACTCTAGAATAAGTCAGTATACAGTTTCACCAAGAGTACATTAGTGTTTTAATTTTCCTACATCCCCTCCAACATTTGTCATTTTCCTTTTTTGTTGTATTAGTCAATCCGAGAGGTGTGAGGCGGTAGCTAAGAGTTGTTTTAATTTTAGTTTCTCTTGTGAATGGTGATTTGGAACATTTTTTCACATGATTATAGATTGCTTTTATTACTTTGTCTGAAAACTGCCTTTTCCTATGCTTTTACCATTTATCAATTGAGGAATGGTGTAAATGCCCGGAGCTGAGTCTGACCTCGACATGAACTCTTCATGTTTTAGAAAGGGCTCTAAGGAATGCTCCAAGCAGGGCCTCCACGCTCCTGGACTGAGATGAAACATGGACATATGGTGTGGGAAAAAAATAAGGTCTGGTATGAGAAAAAACCAAGTGATAGTATTGGAAAAACACAGGCAACATTCCTGCCATACAATCCACACATTGGCTTCAAAGCAGTAGAAACACTGTATAAGAACTTGCTTGGCTTTCAACAAACGTGCTGTGTTTCAGTACCCACCTGACCCATGTCTTTATTTCCTGGTGACTGGTTGGGGTCTGCTGGTTGGACTCCAACAGAATGGCTCTTATTTCAATAAATTAGACTTGGTTTTCTCTATGTTTGATGAACAGAGTCTAACAGAGAAACCCACTGTAATTTTTTTCCCAATAATGGTTACCAAGTATATATACCCCTCCATCCTATTCCCCCTGCTCCCCCTACTCTCTCTCCTTTTATCCTGTCCATACTCAAAAGTGTTTGTCTTAACTTTAACCTCTCTGAAACTTCCCTCCCTTCTATCAACTCTCTCTACCTTCTCTTATCCCAATCCCCTTCTATTTTGCTGTATGGTAAGAAAAACTTCTACACCCAACTGGGTGTACATATTATGCCCTCTTTGAGACAATTCTGATGAGAGTATGGTTCATGTGCTCCCCTCCCTGCTTCTCCCATTTCCCCCTTCACTGTAAAATCTCTTTCAGGCCTCTTTTATGTCAGATAATTTATCCCATTCTATCTCTACCTTTCCCCTTCTGCCTGTGCTTTCTTCTTAAATTTATTTTTTTAGATAATCATACCATCACATTCAACTCATACCTCTGCATTTTGTCTATGTATACTCCTTCTAACTGCCCTAATAATGAGAAAGGTTTTAGGAGTTATAAATATCATTTTCCTATGTAGGAATATAAACAGTTTAATCTTATTAAATCCCCTATGATATTTCTTTCCTGTCTAACTTTTCATGCTTCTATTGAATCTTCTATTTAAAACCAAATTTTCTATTCAGCTCTGGTCTTTTTATCAGAAAAACTTGGAGAGGATTGCAGGAAGATGGTGGAATAGGTCAGAAAATTCCAAGCTCTCGAGATTTTCCCCCACAAAAGAGATATAATAGCCCTTAGGGCAAATGAAGTGCTAGTAAAAATAAATAAGAATAAGGGCACAACAAGGGTCTTCCTGGGACAACTTGAGAAGATCAGGTGAAACATCCCTGGGTGGGGTTTGGTCCAGGTGAAGAGCAAACCCCTCTAGGCTAGGGTACCCTTTAACAACAAGGGGCAAGCCACTCAAACAACAAGTCACAAGCCCTGGGGCTAGTTAGTTTGAGAGGCTATCTTAGCCCCAGCCACAGGAAATGGAAAAGTGTAATTATTTTATACAATGAGGTTCAAGAGGAAGAATCAATTCAGAGGAATTAGTTGGGATGGAGGGCTGGTAGTTCGAGTAACCTACTTTCATTGGGAATAGGTTTAAGATGGAAAATATATATATATATATTTAGAAGAGTATAAAAGTCTTCTAAATTCAGAAGAAATAAAATGGCAGGGGCATAGGGAGGGGGAAGAGGACAAGGGAGGGATCTTTAGAGGGGAGGGTGAGGGAATACGTAAAAGGGGGTATAGAAGAGTGTTTATATTTATGGGAATGGGAGGATGGGGAAGGGATCCTTGCAGGGGGATAGGCAAGTAATAGGAGGGCAAGATAACAGGTAGAAGTAAAATAGACTCACACACACACACACACACACACACACACACACACACATATTGTTAGTGTATCTATAGCTATAGAGAAACATATCCAAACTTAATTGTAGCCTTCTAGGGGGCAGGGGGAGGGGAAAAAAGAACAAAGTAAAACTGTGCACAATGGAGAACAAAAGAAAATTTACAAGGAAGCAAAGAAAAGATGGACAGTTCTCAACACAAAGTGCATTATTTATAATAGAGGCTTTCTTGAAAGGAAAATATATTGTTACATATTTTGAATCCTCTCTTATATTCTGCTATGCACATGATGTGCTTTTGTTTCTGTCTTCCTTTGTGTTTAAATTCTAATATTTAAATTTATTATATGTTTTTGTTTCTTTTCTCTATTCTGTATATGTGTTCTGGAATTTGAGTCTAAAATAAAATAAAAAAAAAGAAATGCTTGAAAGTTTTCTATTTCATTGAATATAGATTTTTTCCTCTGAAGGATGTTACTCAGTTTTGTTGTGTAAGTCATTCTTGATTGTAGTCTTAGTTCTTTTGCCATCCAGAATAGTATACTTTAAGTCCACTGATCCATCAACACAGAAGCTGCTGACACTAATGCTTGCTAAAGTTTGCAGTGTATTCTCCTTGATCTGGAAGGTCTGGAATTTGGCTATAATATTCCTGGGAATTTTCATTTTGGGATTTCATTCAAGAGGTGATCTGTGGATTCTTTCCATAAATATTCTACCCTCTGGTTCTTTTATATAAAGACAATTTTCCTTGATAATTTTTAGAAAGATAATTTATAAAGATAACTCCTTTTTTGCTCATGACTTTCAGTCAGTCCAATAATTTTTAAATTATCTCCCCAAGATCTATTTTCCATGTTGGTTGTTTTTCCAATGAGATTTTTCACATTTTCTTATATCTTTTCATTATGTTGGTTTTGACTGGCTTTTTCTTAATTTCTCATAATGTCTAACTTTTAAGTAATTTTTTTTCTTTGTTTAGCTTTTGTACCTCCTTTTCCATTTGGCCAATTCTGCTTTTCAAGGCATTGTTCTCTCTGTTGGATTGTTTTGAATCTTTTACCATTTGGCTTATTCCATTTTTAAGGTGTTATTTTCTTCAGTATTTTTTGTGCCTCTTTTACCAATCTGTTGACTCTTTTTTCATGATTATCTTGCATTTCTCCCATTTCTCTTCCCATTTTTTCTTCTGCCTCTCTTACTTGATTTTTGAAATCCTTTTTGAACTCTTCCATGGCATGAGACGAATTCATATTTTTCTTACAGCTTTGAATGCAGGGATGTTGACTTTGTTATCTTCTGAATATGTGATTTGGTGTTCCTTTTCACCACAGTAACTTTTTTGGTAAGGATTTTTTTTTCTGTTGTTTGCTCATTTTCCAGCTTATTTCTTGATTTTTAGCTCTATGCTAAAGAATGTCTCTGCTTTCCAAGTGGACAGGGCATGTTCCCAAGCTTCAGGGATTTTGTGCAACTGTTTTCAGACATAATTCTGGGAATCTGTAAATTTTGGGCTATTTCAAGGGAGTATGGTCTAAGGACAGGTGTGTTTGCTACTTTCTTGTACCGTGCACTGGTTCGTGAGCAATCTTTTCAACCCCACAACTGTAACTAGGGTCTCTCGTCCCCTGGGTCCACAAGCTGTACAGCACTAGTGCTCCTCACACTGGGACTAAGAACCAAGACTGCAATCTAGATCCATGTATAAGCAATGAAATGGAGTCCTGCCCCTGGTTCCAGTAAAGGACTGTTGTAAATCTCCTTCTGACCTGCTGTCTGATCCCCTTACTGTCTGTGGGCTGAAGTTTAGAAACTGCCCTGCTGCCACTGATTCAGTTGCCCCAGGCCTGATCCTGGTTTGCTGGGGCCTGGTGCAGAGAGGACTGTTCCCCTTTCTCACTTGGAACAACAGGCCTTTCTTGCTGACCTTCTAAGTTTTCTTCAGCTGGAAAATTGTTTCACTTCATCTTTCTGTGGGTTCTATCAATCTAGATTTTATTTAAACTCATTATTTAAAGGTAACCGAAGTAGTTTTAGGGAGAACCCAGGTGAGTCCTTGTCTTTTCTCTACCACCTTGCTTCCACCCCAACTAAGTAAATGCAAAGAGTCACTAGTACCTTGCTGCTGAATTTCCCTGTATACTTTTATTAGTGCTCCCCATATCCTGGCCAACAGTTGCTTTCTTGTCAGCTCTCCGTTTGAAAAGACATACTCAAAGTTCTCTCAGAAGAGGTGTCATTGCCCCTGACTATGCAGGGTGGTAAGATCAATGACTCTTCTCTATGTTCCCAGAGTGATTATTCATGCTGCTGGCTATATTTGTTCAAGTCACAACTATCTTTACCTTCTGATAAAATTTCTCCAATTTATCAGTCAACACCTCATTCCTTATGTGTCAGGAAAAACCCTTAGCTAAAGTCTAAAAGCCTTAGCTGAGGCTTCACCCAGAAGGTGGGATCCTGGAGGTGTACTTGAGCAACCTAAAACTGTATTGTGAGAAGAAAGTGTTAAATTAAACTAATAAAAACTATAGATCAGGACTTATGTTACTGTTTTGTTAATTTTCTAGAATTAAGAAAGTGATAGAAAATAGATTAAGTATTTAATGAACAGTAGTAAATTGGAATAGTAATGTAGTGTTTGATAAACCCAAATGTCAAAGCTATAGGGAAAATAACTTCTCATTTGACAAAAATTATTGGGAAAATTTGAAAGCAGTTTGGCTGAAACTAGGCACAGGTCAACATCTCACACGATATAGGAAGACAAGGTCAAAAAGGAAAAAAAATTGACATAAAGGGTGTTGTCATAAGTAAATTAGTGGAGCATGGAAAAATGTACCTGCCAAATCTGCAGATAAAAAAGCATTTATGACGAGTGAGACAAAGAGCATCATATGTCATAAAATAAATAGTTTTGATAGCATTAAATTAAAAAATTTACACAACAATACTAATGTGGCCAAAATTAGAAGGAAAGGGATAATGGGGGAAAAAGTTGTAGCTAGTTTCTCTGATAAAGGGCTCATTTCACAAATATATAGGGAACTGAGCCCAATTTCTTAAAATACACACAATTCTCCAATTGACAAATGGTTAAAGAATATGTACAGACATTTTTAGAAAGAGAAATAAAAACAATCAATGGTCTCAATGTAAGATGCTCTCAATAACTATTGATAAGTGAAATGCAAATTGAAATAACTCTGCAATAATATTTCACAACTATCAGATTGACTACTGTGACAGAAAAGTAAAATGACAAATCCTGTAGAGAGGTTGAAAAAATGGGAACTAATGCAGTGTTAGGGGAGGTGTAAACTCGTCCAACCATTCTAGAGAACAATTTGGAACTGTGCCTAAAAAGCTATAAAACTGCTCATAGTCTTTCCCCTAGCAATACCACTACTAAATCTATATTCCAAAGACATCCAAAAAAAGGGGAAAGCATCTAAATGTACAAGAATATTTAGAGCAGCAATTTTTTGTGATTGCAAAGAATGTGAAATTGAGGTAAAATCCATCATTTGGGGAATAATGGAAGAAGCTGAGGTCAATGCTTGTGATGAGGTAATCTTATGCCATAAGTAACAATGGAAAGGAAAAATGATAAGCACCATGCTTTCTGAAAAACCTGGAGAAATTTTTATGAACTATTGCAAAGAGAAGTAATCAGAAGCAGAATACTAACAGTACGAGCAATATTGCAAAGATGATCAACTCTGAACTACTTAGATGCTCTGATAGAGAAAATTATTAAAGACAATTCTTAAGGATCCATGATGAAAAAATACTATCCACTGCCCAAGAGAGAAATGAAGTCTGAGTGTAGATCAAAGTATACTGTGCTTACTTTCTTATTTTCCTTGGTTTTCTGTGTCTGTGCTTTTGCGACATTGCTAATATGGAAATATGTTTTGCATGACTTCATATGTATAATCAGGATCATACTGCTTGCCTTCTCCAAGGGTTTGGGAGAGAAGATAGGAGGAGAATTTTGAACTTAAAATTGTAAAAATGAATATTAAAATTTTTCATGCAATTGAGAAATATTTAACAAGATAACTAAAATATATACATTTAAGTGATAGAGAAAATGGTAATGATGTAGATTTCTTTTTTGGAGTATTATAGGTTTTTAGAAAGTCTGTTGCTAAACATTTTCCAGTACATGCCTGCATCTAATTGTCCCTGTGACAAGTTAATCATAAGCTACAGCAGGGCATGGGGAGAATTGGAGAGGGGAATATAAATCCCATCCATCAAACACACTTCCTTTTGGAAACTTACATCATTCATAGAGCTAGCAGTGAGAGTAAGTCACCTTTATTGATCCAGATGTGGATTACTCTAAATCTTAGCCACTTGAAAAAGACCCAAGAATTCTACTTTAAAGGTTATAATAAGTTTAGCTCACTTTATACAAAATAAGTTTTTTGGTAGAGAAATTCTACCAAGAACTTTTTGCAGGGCAGGGAATCACACTTCCCAGGAGGAGTAATAAGAACTTTGTGGGACATTATTCTTCTACTAGTAAGAGATCTCAATTCTATTCTTCACCTCTTCTCCCATTCTCCTCTTCCTTGACCCACAACATCTTCATATAGGTATATTTATTTTTAGTGTGGAAGGATAAGCAACTGAAGTGGTTTTTGGTGATCTATGAAATCATAGAGGTCCTAATTACGTGTGAGTGTAGCTGAAGAAGGAAATACCTGACCACTCCAGTATGTTTGCTAAAAACAAAAAAACCAAATGGGGTCATGAAAATTTAACAATTAATCTAGTAAATAACAAGAATAAAAAGGAATTTTTATACCATTCAGTGACCAGAATACCTTATCAAAGGTGGCAGGAATCAGTTGGGTCCCAGGGATAGCTTAACTGTCTTTTAGGGAAGTCAACTCCATTTTTCATGGACCTGGGGTCAGAGGGGAACCTGTTTCCTATCACAGTGATCATGTTGGTCTTATAAAGTGTATTTGGTCGGAATCTTTTTCCCCATCTACTTTCATAAACATTTTATATAACATGGGTGCTATATCCTATTGAAATGTTTCCATTCCGGCCTTGTGTTTTGCTTTGGATTTTTCCCTTTTAGAATGCATTTATAGCTGTTTTGTTTTTGTTTTTTCTTTTTAACATGAGGTTATTTAGATTTATATTTTTCATGAGCTTGTGTACATTATATTTTAAAAATAATCAGTTATTTTATTGACAGCATGTTATCAACATAAAATTGAGCAGAAGATTTTCTAACGATTCCCTTTATTTCATCCTTATCTCTTCTGAATTATCATTCTAATTTTTTTTTATTTCAACATTTTGGTTCTCTTCATTGTTTTTTATTAATTAGATAATTTTTCTACTTTTTTTTTCTTAACAATCCAGCTCCTTGTTTAGTATCTGCTAGGGAACATTTATTTTCATTATATTCTATATCTCCTTTATTTTTCAGGGTTTTTAGAGTTTTTCTCCATTATTGAAATTCTTTTGATTTGGTACTTCTCTAGATGTATATTTTAATGTTTCATGCAGTTTCCTAACCCATTCCTAGTTTCTTTGATCAGTGTTTAAAGATATACTTTTTTCTCTATTGACAGCTTTTGCTGTTTCATAAAAGCTTTCATATATTATCTCTCTGGTATAATTTTCTTTTTAAAACTAGTTATTGTTTCTATTAAATGCTCTTTATCTCAAATGCACTTTCACAATAAAATATTTTATTTCTATGTTTGAATCTCATTTCAAAATGCATTTTCACGATTAGAATATTAATTTTTAAAGTCAGTAAACTATTTACTTTTTAAACAAATTTTATGTGAATACTTACGAAATTTCCTTTCCTTGACATATGTCAATTTTGTCAAGCTGAGGAATACATGTGTATACATACATATACATATATTCCTCTGTAATATTCACATGTATATACATATATACACAAATATATTTTGTAAATGTATGTGTGTACATATACATATTTGTATGTACTGTGAGTATAAATTTAAATAACATTTTGAAATAGGCAATTCGAGTATTTTTATTATATTCTTATTTTCAGAGAGTCATATGATTCTAGAATTATTTCTCTTGGAACATATTCATCAATTTTTTTGTTAGTCAGTATTTTCTGTGTTCTAAATTTTTAATTATTTGACTTCATTCTCTTAATTCTTGTTTTCTGATGGAATCCTTAAGTTCTGTTTGTTATGTTCTCTTTTCAGAGATAATGATTGCATAAGGATTCCTACTTTCATTCTGAACTATTCATCTCCTAATTTTTCTTCAGTGATCTAATCACATTTTTAAAAATTTATTTATTTATATTTTTGCAGGGGGAGGGCAGGGTAATGGGGGTTAAGTGACTTGCCCAAGGTCACATAGCTAGTAAGTATGTCAAATGTCTGAGGCAGGATTTGAACTCAGGTCCTCCTGACTCCAGGGCTGCTGCTCTACTCACTGCACCATCTACCTGCCCCCAATCACATTTTCTAAAACAATTACATTGATATTTTTATTTCTGTCACCTACATTTCATGATATATCCCTTCTTGTTCTCCTAAAAATAGTTATCTCTTCTAGCAAAAAATAAAAAGGGAATGGAGGCCAAGATGGCAGAATAAAGGTAGGGACTCACCTGATCTCTACCCAAATTCCCTTCAAACAACTTTATAATAAGGTCCCAAATAAAATTTTAGAGTGATAGAATCAACAAAAGGATGATGTTGAAATGATTTTCCAACCAAGATAACTTTCAGCAGGAAAAGTTTTTCTCACAGAGATGAGAGTGGAGCTTACTACAGCACAAGCTGTGCCCTACCAAGGCACTCCCAGTCCTTAGGGGTGAGTGAATAGACAGGAATGGATTCCTAAACTTTCAGCCCATAGGTGGCAAAGGGGTTGGACAACACTTTAAAAGAGAAAATAAGCAAAAAATACACTGACAAGAATACCTTATCAGGTCAGTAAGAAGGAATATACATAAACAGACAATATAGTTATGAGCTGACCATGATGGGATGATTGCCTAAAATGTTAAATTAAGAGATGAGAAAGAGGGCTTCCCTGGAAAAAGGGTAAAGGGAGGGGTAGAGTGGGGCAAATTATCTCACATAAAGGAGGCATGAAATAGCTTTTACAGTGGAGACCAACATGAGTGGGGGGTGGGAGGTAGTGAGCAATGCTTGAATCTTACTCCAATCAGAATTAGCTCAAAGAGTGAATAACATACAAACTCACTTGTGTGTAGAAATCTAACTTACCATACAGGAAAGTAGGGGAGAAGGAGGACAAGAGAACCAAGGGGCTGGTAGAAGAGTCAGTTGGGGAGGTGGTGGTCAAAAGAAAAACACTTTTTTAAACATGTAAAACATTGAGGCAGAGCCAAGATGGCAAAGTAAAATGCTTGCACTCTCCCCCAAAGCCCTCCAACTACCTGTAAAAATTACTCTAAATAAATTCTAGAGGAGCAGAACCCATAAAATGACAGAGTGAAGCAAATTTTGGGCCTAAGACAACCTGGGAAGTCAACATCAAAGGTTTATCACACCAGGCTGGGAAAGGAGCACAGTCCAGGTTGGGCTGCACTGCCACAGATAGGCCAGAGCAAGCCTCAGGGGACTGAATCATTGTCAGATGCAGCAGGTTTCAGACTTCTCAACCCCGGAAGATGACTTATCAATGTCAAAGACAACTTTGAAGTTCAGTAGGAAAAGTCTATCAGACCTATTTGAAAGAGGAGCCTGGTCCAGCTCCAGCCCCTGGGCAGCCTCAGTGACAGCAGAGGCAGTGGCTGCTTCCATAGGTCTTCACCCACAAACAGCGCAGAGAATAAGCTGCTGTTGTAACAATTCAGCTGGCAGCTGCTGTGAGTGTGAAAAACCAACACAAGCCCAACAACAAGAATGCTGCCAGCCCAGGTTCTTTTGATCTGCTTTACTAAGGAAAGTGATGTTAAGGGATTAACAATCTTACTTTAATCCAACAAACAAATATCATTCACTCAACTCAGGGGGAAAAGCTATCACCCTGAGCTTCAGAGCAAATACAAACAGAGCAAATAAACACAAATCAACAAATAGATTTCTGTCTGACAAAATCACAATATACAATTACCAGAGCAGCATCAACATCTGAGTTTTCTTCAAAGCCGGGGAGCTCATAACAATGGCTGGCTTAGAGTCATGCACCACTCCTTCTGTGGCTCAGAGCTCCAAGGGAGAAAGCCAACTTCTGGGTTTATGTATCTTGTTCAGGGTCAAAGGTGAGTCACACAAACAACACACCCACGTGACCTAAAAGCCTCACAAAAATTCGACTTAAACCCATGTGGTCTAAAAGCCTCTGATGTCACAAACATGTCACTCAAACCCATGCAAACTAGGCTTTCCCTTGAGGCAAGGAGGTCATCAAGGACTCCTAATTTAATCAAGGAAACAAAGGCCAAACTCTTCAAGGGCACTTGATTGAATAAGTGTTAAAAGCCCATCTTGAACACCAATACAGCTGCTGATCAGAAGGGAATTGTGGGGATCACTTTGCTGATGCTGAGGCAGGATTCTCTTCCATTGCCCATGCTTTGAGCTGGGTCACAGTCCTGGGTAGCTGTCCTGCAATGAGGTGGAGCTCTATAGAGTGTGGCAGAGTTTGTGGTGGCTATGGAGAGGGAATACTTCTTACAGTTCCGAGGTGAAAAAGAGTGGTCCTGGTAACTCATAAACTAGAGCACAAGCCAGGAGAGGAGTAAACACCTCTCCTTTGATCATAACAACTTGGAAAAATTGAAAATTATGGGTCTCTAGAAATATCTCTGAAAACAGCTGCTCAAATCGCCACCACCACCCCACCAATGGAAGCCGAGTCCTACTTTTACACAGAGCTAACAAGTCAAATAATTGCCTGGGAAAATGAGCAAATAGCAGCTGGAAAAAATGGACCATAGAATCTTACTTTGGTGACAAGGAATATCAAAACATACAACCAGAAGAAGACAGCAAAGTCAAAGCTCCTACATCCAAAGATTCCAAGAAAAATGTGAACTGGTCACAAGCCATGGAAGAGCTCAAAAAGGATTTGGAAAATCAAGTAAGAGAAGTAGAGGAAAAATTTGGAAGAGAAATGTTAATGATGCAAGAAAATAACGAAAAACAACTTTCTAAAGGAAAACCAAAAAATGCTGAAAAAATAAAAACTTAAAAAATAGACTAAACCAAATGGCAAAAGAGGTCCAAAAAGACAATGAGGAGAAGAAGACCTTAAAAGTCAGAATTGGCCTAATGGAGAATGAGGTCCAAAAGCTCACTGAAGTATATAATTCCTTAAAAATAGAATGGAGCAAAAGGAAGGGAATGACTTTATGAGAAAGCAAGAAATTACAAAACAATGAAAAATAGAAGACAATGTGAAATATCTCAATGGAAAAAGAATGGACCTTCAAAATAGATCCCAGAGAGATCATTTAAAAATTATTGGAGTAACTGAAAACAATGATCAAAAAAAGAACATAGATATCACCTTTGAAGAAATTACCAAGGAAAACTGCCCTGATATTCTATATTTAAGTTTATGATATGTTTTGTTTCTTTTCTCTAATCTGTATTTGTTTTCTGGCCCCTGAGTCTAAAATAAAATTAAATTTAAAAATTAAAAAAAGAATGAAGTGTTGGCTTTCCAGAGGAACAGGTATTCAATTTGGGGATGGCAGAGGTCTAGCCTGCAGCTGTAGGGTCATTATAGAATATGAAATTTGAAGATTTCCAACCATCCATGATATTTGTGTGAGTTGCTTCGATGATCAACGTCTAAGGAAAATGTTTCTTTGTTTAGTTTGATTTTTATTCTGCTAGTTGTTTTTTCTGTGTCAGTGATAAGTTCTGACATTTGTTCACTTCAAACTTCTCATGATTTTCATTGCTCTTTTGAACCATTTGGGAGAATTCTGCTGTGGATCTATAATTCTTCTGTGTTTCATAAAACAATGCTTTACTTTCCTTTGTCTTATAATATTATAAAAGCAGTTTCTAGTCATTTTGATATTTTAGGACTCATCATTCTTATTTTAGTATGCTCTGGATTTATTTATAGACTCACCTCTAACTTTTTAATTTGTTTTTTTTTCCCACAAAATCTTTGACTTTAGATTTTTTTCTTATATTTTTCTCTTTTCACTCATTTTGTCAATACTTCCTCGGTTTGGGATTTTACATTTGACCAGCTTCAGCCTGTGACATAAGCAGAATTTAATTGGTGTCAGCAGAATGTCCCTTTCCTACAGACCTGGTTCAGCCACTCACCCTATGCTCTTATTCTTGACTCTCATTCTTTCTTCCTTTGGCTAAACTGAATCCACATTTGCAAATTTTGTCAAGAGTGAGGATGTTTACCAAGAAGGGTCACTGTGGGAGCCCTGCTAGAGGAAAGGAAGTCTGATGTCCCACTCCCCCACACTCATGAACTTCATCTGAGTTGATTGTTGTTTGTTGATGTGAGTGAGGTGTGGACATAAGTAGTGTTCATTGACAGAGTATCTGGAGCAACACAAAAATCCACGTCTCCTGAATCTAGCAGGGGTGGGGTGCTAAATATGCCACTACAAGAAAATGTTTAGTTGGCCATTTTCTGGATGTTGTCCTATGATTGACATTTAGAATGCTTTAGGACCTGAAAGCCTTCCATAAACTGATGCAAAGTGAAGTTAGCAAAACAAGAACAGAGCACATGGTAACAGCAGGGCTGTGCAATGTTCAACTACAAATAACTGAGCTCTTATCATCAATACAATGATGCAAGACATTCCAAAGGACTCACAATGAAAATGCTATCTACATCCAAAGAAGCAACAGATGGAGTCTGAATGCAGACCCAAGTGTACTCTTTTCACTATTTTCAACCTACATAAAATCCTGACCTTTTTAGGTAGAGCAGAGGGGTAAAGAGGAGGGAGAAAATTTGGAACCGAAAAGAATTTTTAAATGAATGTATTAAAATTGTCTTTACGTGTAATTGGGGGAAAATATTATTTAAAACAACAACAACAAAAGCAGAATGCTTTAGGGCCTGGCACCATCCTACCTTTCCCACGATATCACATATTGATTCCCTTCACATGCATTATGGTTCAGTCATACGTTCATATTATTTCTCAAAAATAATAGTATGTCTAATATCTTTGTCTTTGCCCTGGCTGACTCACATACTTAAGATGTACAACCTCTTCCCTCAAGCAATGTAAAATCCCTTAGTTCCTCCAAGATTCAGCTTGAGGCCTCCTTTTTCCATGAAAGTCATTCCTAGTCTTCTCAGGCAATCCTGCCTTCCCTTCCAAATGCTCTTGTATCTACTTTATTTATATTTTGCAAATATTTTCTATGTTCATGTTTTTGTCCCTCACTAATTTTATGCTCTTTTAAGACATAGTCTTTTTCATTCTTGTCTTTCTGTTGCCCATACTGAATATATTGCCTGGCAGATCATATGTGCTCATTATTAAATGATTTTTCAATAATTGAATGATTAGAAATAAGTACTATTTCTACATCAGAGCATTAAGGTTGCCTTTTCCAAAATGGCTTCAGACAGCTATCTTATCATAAATGATTCCATGATCCTTTTGTCTTACCTTCTTATTCTATGAGACTATATTAAGCTCTTAAACTTCTTAAACTAGTAGGATTCACCCATGACTTTAAAGATCCCTAATTTTTTTCCAATAAGCTTTCATACTGAAGGCCTTTACCTGTGAATATGGGTCTGTGTGAGTGAGAGACAGAGACAGAGAGAAACAGGGAGACAAAGAGAGAGAGAGAGGCTTGAGACACCTCATTGTCACCTGGAGTGTATAGAGATGTTGCTTTAACTCCTTTATTCTCTGTCCTAAGTGGGAGAACAGATGCACTTTAAAAATAATTACCAGTTCTTGATCAAGGGAGAAAACAGATGTCATACTCAAACCCACTATAAAATTCATCCCACTATAACCATTCCAACTGATCAATTATACCATTTGAAAATTATTGTGTTGCAACCACAGTCATATTGCTTCTGTGTTGACTAACTTTGATACACTTGGCTCTTCTCAGTGATACAAGATTCAAAAACAGTTCTAAAGGACTCATGATGGAGGGAGCTGTCTACATTCAGAAAAAAGAACTACAGAGTCTGAATGCAAATTGAGGCAAACTATTTGCTCTGTTTTTTTTCTTCTTCTTTTTTGGTTTTGCTTCTTCTTTCTCATGATTCATTCCATTGGTCATAATTCTTCCTTGCAGCTTAATTATTGTGTAAATAAGTTTAATGTGAAGGTATATGTAGAATATGTATCAGATTCCATGCCATCTTGGGGTGGGAGGGGAAGAAGGAGAAAAAAATTTGGAGCTCAAAAACTTGTGGAACTGAGTTTTGTAAAGTAAAAATAAAAAAAATATAATTAAAAAAAGAAAATTATTGTGTTGGCAGTCATACATCATTGCCTCCATTTTCTCAAGATTGTGACAGTGCCTTTTCTGTCATTAAATCCTTTATTTTTCTTATTTGCCATTACTAATCAACATTCTCCATCTCCTTGCTTTTTCCTATTTTTTTTCCTCTTTTCTGTGCCTTTGATTGGGTTTTCCCTCTCTTAAATTGATTCAGTATCTTTAAGTTGTTTAGCATTTTCTAACAAATGCTTCTTCTTAAAATTCACAGCCTAGCCTTCTTCGGAAGACTTAAACTCTCAAAACTACTTTTGCCATGTATTATAATTAATTCTTCTCAAGTATTATTACTGAGCTTTTGCCCACAACCCTCTCCTTCTGAAGGAAAAATGAGAATTGAGTTAAAAGTACTAAAGAGAATCCCTATGACTCGAAACCAATTAATCAGAAGACATTGCTGCCTTGGTGGTAGCTGTGACTTCATAATGCAATACCACCTGAAAGTAGCAGAAAGCTGTTAAAACTCAGCAAAGAAGGCAGAAGTCAGGTAAAGCCCAGCACTTTGCTGTAGGAAAAGGCAGTATATCAGTAGAGATTAAGAGCAGAGAGCAGTATGGGGACATTAAAGGAAGAAATAAGTGAATGTGCAAATTTGAAAAGACGCATCATACTGGCCACATATGTTCCTTGGCAATAGCCATTTACTATGTGTGTGTAAGGTCTTGCATATTCCATGAACACATTGGTTACCTATATGTATTCTGGTCTCTGCATGGTCTTAGGTGAAAGCAATTCCCTCTACTTTTAAATGTTGACTGATAGGTCATTAGTAATATATTCTAATAAACATGACAATTTACATAAATACCACAAATTAAACAGTAAAAATGACAATACAGGGATACAAAGTGCTATAATATCAAAGAAAAGAGATATCTCATAGGAGGATGAATGAGGAGAACTTTGATGAATATGATATTGCGTTAAAACTTAAAACAGGATTCTTTAAGGAAGAGGCAGATAGCAGGAATTGTCAAAATTCAATCATTAAATGTCTACTATGTGTCAAGATGTAAGAATATACTGAAAACACAGAGAGTAAATAAATAAAATTCAGAGATAAAATGAATCACTTGAAGCCCACAAAGAGCTTACATTCTGTGAGAAGGGGAAGATAACATATACATATTTACCAATGTGCAAAATAGAGCTAATATAAACAAAATTACAATTTTACCAAAACTAATTCACTAATTTAGTGCCATACCAATCAATCTACCAAAAACTTATTTTGTAGAGCTAGAAAAAATAACAAAATTCACATGAAAGAACAAAAGGTCCACAATATCAAGGGAAATGATGGGAAAAATGCAAGGGAAGGTGGCTTAGCTATGCCAGATCCATAAATTGTATTATAAAGCAACAATAATCAAAACTACTTGAAACTGGCTAAGAAATAGAGTGGTAGATCAGTGGAACAAGACACAGCAGTCAATGACTATAGTAATCTACTGTTTGATAAACCTGAAGACTCCAGCTTCTGGGATCAGAACTCATTATTTAATAAAAACTAATGGGAATACTGGAAAATAGTATGGCATAAACTAGGCATAGACCAAGATCTTATGCTGTCTACCAAGATAAGGTTAAAATGAGTACATGATTTAGAAAAAAAAGGTGAGGTTCTAAGGAAATTAGGAGAGTAAAGAAGTTTATCTGTCAGATCTATGGAGAATGGAAGAACTTATGACCAAACAAGAGATAGAGAACATTATGAAATGCACAATGAATAATTTTGATTACATCAAATTAAAAGGGGTTTGCACAAATAAAGCCAATGAAGCCAAGATTAGAAGGGAAACAGAGAGCTGGGAAGTAATATTTATGGTCAGTGTCTCTGATAAAGGTCTCATTTTGAAATTAGAGAATTGAATCAAATTTATAAGAATACAAGACATTCCCTAACTGTCAAATGTCCAAAAGCTATGAATAGGCAGTTTTCAGATGAAGAAATTAAAGCTATCTGTGGTCATATCAAAATGGTCTAAATCACTATTGATCAGAGGAATGCAAATCAAAACATTTCTGAGGTACTACATTATACCTATCAGATCAGCTGAAATGACAAAACAGGAAAATAATAAATGTTGGAGAAGATGTGGGAAAATTGTTACACTAATGCATTGCTGGTGGAGTTGTGAACTGATCCAACCATTCTGGTGAGCAATTTAGAACTTTGTCCAAAGGGTTATAGAACCATGTGTACCCTTTGATCCAGCAAAACCACCTGTATAAAGGGATATATCCCAAAGAGATCATAAATTGGAGAAAGGACCCACACATACAAAAATATTTATAGCAACTCTTTTTGTGATGGCCAAGCATTGGAAACTTTGAAGATGCCCATCAATCAGGGAATGGCTGAACAAGTTATGGTATATGAATGCAATGGGATATAATTATTCCATGAGAAATGATGAGCCAGTAGACATCAGAAAAACCAAGAAAGACTTACAGGAACAGTAACAACAATATTGTGTGATGATCAATTTTAATAAGCTTAACTCTTCTCAGCAATACAAAGATTCAGGACAATTCCAAAATACTCATAATGGAAAATGCTAACTAACCACATGCAGAGAAAGAACTATAGATTCTGAATATAGATAGAATATATCTATGTTCTCTTTTTTCCATTGTTTGCTTCTTCTTTCTCAAGATTTTTCCCTTTGGTGGTAACCTTTCTTTACAATACGACTAATGTGTTTAATGTGCTTGTACATGTATAGCCTCTATCAGATTGCATGTCACCTTATGAAGGGAGTAACAGAAAATTTGGAACTCAGTTTTATGGAATTGAATGTTAAAAACCAAAAACAAATAAATAAATAACATTTAAAACGTAATAACAAAAAGAAAGGTGTCAAATAGAGTTAGGATGACTTCTTGATTAGATAATCAACAAGATAGAGAACTAGGCAGTTTCTCTCATCTTCGTAACAACTCAGACCTCTTTAAAACACAAATTATGCACCAAAGATAATGGAACTTCAACTGTCTTGATGGTCTAAAATATCAGGAGTTCAAAAGAAGGTTTAAAACTCCATTAACTAATGTATAACTTATTCTAGGTCAGCACCCAGTCCTCTACCGCAGCTAAAGTTACTGGCAGAAAGGCTATCCTAGCCTCCCAACCCATGGGCTTGCAAAAAAAGGCAACAGGATACCCTCCCTCTTTCTGCTTCTTTCCAGTGCCATTGAGGTCCAAGCTCCAAATAGCAGAAATCTGTTGAGGTTTTAATAGCCAGTGAGGCAGCTGCATTTTCTGCTATGACAGAGAGCAGAGGAACAGAAGGAAAGAGGCAAGACATGGGTCTTAAGTTGCAATAGAGCTCAAACCCATACCCCAAGCTATCTCTTCCCACTGCCAAGATGCCCAAAATGAAACATATTACCTGGTGTGTTGGCAATCAAAACGGGCTCTTAGCACTTAGTTCAACCAAGTGCCCTTGAAGAGTTTGGCCTTTATTTCCTTGATTAAATTAGGAGTCCTTGATGACCTCCTTGCCTCAAGGGAAAGCCTAGTTTACATGGATTTGAGTGACATGTTGTGACATCAGAGGCTTTTAGACCACTTGGATTTAAGTCACTTCTTTGTGACAATTTCAGGTCAGTGGGTAAGTCGCATGTGTGACTCACCCTTGACCCTGAAATAGATATAAAACCAGGGGTTAGCTTTCTCTTTTTCAGAGCTCTGACCCACTGCCATGGTGGCACGTGTGACTCTGGGCCAGCCCTTGCTATGAGCTCCCGGGCTGAACTTAGATGTTGGTAACTACGAATTGTATTTGGCCTGTCTATGGATGTTTGTAATTTGTTTGTCTTTGCTCTGAAGCAGGGTGCTGGATTTTTCCTCTGAACTAAGTGAACAGTATTTGTATGCTGAATTAAAGTAAGCTTGTTAACCCCTTAACATTGCTTTCCTTAGTAAAGCAGATCAAAAGAACCTGAGCTTGCAGCATTCTGTGAGCTGGTTGTTGCTGATTTTACACCCCCCACAGGAGCTGCTAGCCTAATTGTTAAAGTACCAGGTTGCAAAACTACCATGTGTGGCAGCATTTTGTATGGAGGAAGTAGAGAACTGAGTGAATGGGAGAAGATATCACCTGTGGGATGGGAGGGAAGGAGTGGTTATGAAACAATCCACTGAACCTAAAGCAAAGAGCCCAGTGTCTAGGTGGGGCCAGTTCTTTACCCATGAAAGTCACTTGGGGCAGAGACCCTAGCTGTTGAACTAGGAATTATCCAGTATGGGAGAAGGTCGAGATATTTGATATTCAATCCCCAGGAAATCATGGAGGGAGACAGACAGTCCAAGAAAAAAATCAGAAATGGGCAGTAGGTGGTGTTTGTCCTTTGTTCTCAAAGAGGTCCGTGACTTCATGGAGATGATAGCATGATTTGCAGTTGAATTTGATTTGAGTGAGGGAGGGCTGTGCAAGGTCACCAGCCTCACTTTCTCCTCCAGAACCATCAGGTTCCTGTGGCCAGATATTCATCAGAATGAAGGGAGATGGCCCAGGATGCAATGGGAGCCCTTGGACCTTTTAAGACAAGGTCTTTTCAGGTTCTCACTTTGAGTGAGGTAATGCCCAGACAGTGAATAGGCCTCTTTAAGAAGTGTGTCAAAGGAGGGCTCCTTAAATAAAAAAAAAAATCGACCTGGTAGACTAAGACTCTCAGGGTTGCTGCTGAAAAGAGAGAGTTACTATTTATATTCACTCTGAGCTAGGAGGGCAAGAACCTATTGTTATCTAATCTGTGAGCTCCAGAATGAATTGGGTTTAAGGCAGAGGTGGGACTAAGCAGATTCACACCTGTTAGGCCAAACTAAAACCAAATTTTATGTTGAGTTCTGTGAATCAGTTGTTAAAATGGCACTTGTAAACAGAGTTCTCTCTAAGGTGGGTAAAAATTTACATTCCTTACTCTTTTTTTCAGCTTTGTATCCAATGCTGTCTTCATTTATTTCATACTTATCAAAAGAATCACCCTCCCCTTGTCCTTTCCCAGAAAAATAGTCTGTTTTAAAAACGTTTAAAAATTCAAAAGCAAATGAGGATAGGTTAATTTTTTTTGTTTTTTTTTTTATTTTTTTTTTATTTTTTTGACAGGTTAATTTTAATGCAATTACTGAGCAACATAGCTGTCATAATTAGAGCTGCAATGTCCTACAGGTGACAATGTCCCAAACATTGCAACTGTAATTATGACAGCAATTCCAGGAAAAAGAGAAAAAATTTGTGTGTGTGGTGTGGGGAAGGGGGATGAGGGCTGCAAACTCCAAGACAAAAATTGATTAAAATTAAGAATTCAATTGAGGAAGAAGTTCTATAAAGAACTAGCAGAAAGACTTTCAAATAAAATTGAGTAACCAAAGTCTATTCTGCACCTGGCAGAAAGAGAAATAAGGATGGGAAGTGGATGTCTTGGAGGAGATGATAGAATACTATGTTCCAAAGACCGGCGCTGCTCAGGATGGAACCCACAGTAACCTGAGCTTCAGTATAAATGAGAAAAAAATGGAGGTTCAATAATAATAATGCAATAAAAGTATTCTAATGAAAAACCACAGACTTGAAGAGATTATTAGCCTCTCAAATACAACATAACATAGAAAACAGAAATACAGAAGGGGATGAATAAACATAGAAGAGTTAAGAGACTACTTTATAACTTTACATAAAGAAGCAGGGGTAAAGTGGAAGTCACTTTTAAATAATGATGGATAGACAGACCTGCAATGTAATGGACAGAACCTGACTACATCCTTCCTAGTAGTGAATCAATGTTTTTTGTGGAACTAAATTACAAAATGGGAGAGCATGTGGAAGGGAACAGGAAAGGAAGGTGGTAGAGGGGAATATGTAATATGCCACTTTCAAGTCAAGAGATAGCAATGAGGGGAAGAATGTTGGGGTACAGGCTCTGGGAACCCTCTAGAACTCTCCTTGAATCTTTCCACTTCACCTGGCATTTGCCTGAAGCTATAAATCTTTCATTATCACAATACTCAAATCTCTGTTGTTATCTCCAGACTATATTCAGCTACTTCCCTCCCTTGATCCTATCAAAATCCCCATTCTCTTGGTTCCTGGCCTAGGACTTCTAGTTTCCCCTGCCTACAGGCCACTTTCATCCAAATCCTCCACAGAGTCCCTCCATCACAACAACCACCTCCTTATCTTTTTCTCTAGTAAGGCACTATTCTTTAATTTATTAATTCATTTTTTTCCTTTCAGATAATTATATAATTGTTACTCTATTTTGTCTCTGTTAAGCAATCAGATAAAATTCTTCTTCCTCCAAGCCTCTACAACATGTTTTACTAGTTTTTCTTTAATTTCCTGTGGATATTTTTTCCTAAAGATGATTTATTTCACTTCTCCAATTCTTTAACTCTCATACATTTTTATGTACTCTTGGCTTTTAATTCTTTGATGAATAAACATTATTCTTTTTTATCCCTTCCTTAATCTCTGCATTCTTTATACAATTAAAGGTTCAAGGCACCTATGTTCAGTTTCCTCTTCTAAAAAGTTTCTATCTAATTCCTAAAACAGAGAATATAGAAATATTTTCTGATGGTAAAAAAAGTTCACTGTTTGATAATGCAGTTCATTACTACCCGCTGCCTTTTCCGTGATGATTTTTCCCAGTATGCTCTGAAATCTCCTTTATTGGTGCCAGTCCACTTGCCTTTTTTGGGTTTAAATTGTCTACCAGTGTTCTAAATCCCCTACTAATTAGGCAGGAAGCTGTCCATGGAGTCACAAGAGTCTAGGCATGAAATCTCTGTGGATTATGCCACTTTGAAGGTCTCCATCTTCTGTTAATATCTCTGTCCCCATGGGAACATTTTTCATAGGAACATTGTTCCATAACTAAACAGAGATTTCACCTTTTCTCCACCCTGTTTTAATACTTGTCTTTGCCACTTCACCCTTGCTCCTACAGGCCTTCTTCTTCTTGAGATACTATAGCCTATACTCACTGGCAAGAGCCTTGCCTGATATGTCACTGAGAAAACAAAGGTCATTCACACAAAGCTATTTTGAGCTATGCCCTCCTCTTTACCACATACTACTCAAATGCCTTTTGCCAATATTCTCTTCCTTCAAGCTAGACTCACATTATGATATAGTTCTTCCCCATGCAAAGGAAAACCCCTCTACACGTACAAGTGATCCTACTCAATCTTGCCTCTCTAAATACATTCTGCCCTCTATCATTATCTCTTGCTTTTCCCCAATCTCATCCTGTCTACTGGATATTTTGTTACTGGCCATGACCGCCTCCAAGTTTCAGTTATGTTAAAAAAAAGCATTCATTGGTCCATCAATTCCTTCTACCAAAATTTCCCACATCTCTCCTCTCTTTTGCAGCTAAACTCCATGAGAAGTCATTCTACATTAGAGAAATCATTCTCTCTTCCTTCCATCTCTCTCTACCTCTATCTATTATATCTTCACAATTCTGGTTACTGATCACATCACTCAAAAATAAGTGTTCTCTATTAATTTTTAATTGACAAATCCACTGGTCTTTTCTCAGTACTCATTGTTCTGGACCCCTCTGCAGCTTTTGATATCGTCAATCACATTCCCTTCCTTAACATTCTCTTCTCTCCAAGTTTTATGACTTTCTTGGTTCTCATCTTACCACCATCTAACCACTTCTTCTTAACCTCTTTTCCTGAATCATCAGCCAGATCATTTCCAATAACCTTGGCCATCTCAGAGAATTCTGTTCTGGGACCTCTTCTCTGCACTCAGAATTTAATTTCATAAAATGATCTGACCTCCCTGTGATTCAGTTTTGATATCTAATGCTGATATTGCTCAGTTTGAGTTATCCAGCCATAACCTTTTTCCTAACATCCAGACTGCCATCTCCAACTGTTTATTAGACATCTTGAACTGGGTGTCAAAATAGATATCCTAAACCCAACATGTCCAAAACTGCACTTACTATCTTTCTTCCCAAGCTTTCTTCTTTTTCCTCTATTACCTTTGAGGATGCCAGCATGCTCCCTGTTAGCCAGCTTTATAAGCCAGCATTAGATATTATCCATGACTCCTCACACTCTCTCACATCCCATATACAATATGTTGCCAAATGCTTTAAGTTTTGTATTAATATCTCTCGAATATTTCCCCTTCGCCCCTCGGAAAAGCTCGTACCTTGATGCAGGTATAGATCACCTCATATGTATACTACTAAAGTAGGCTAGGTCTTAGTCTCCTTCTTCCAAGTCTGTCCTTACGTTAGTCCATCAGCCACTCAGCTATCAAATTTATCTTCCTAAACTACAGGTCTGATCATGTAATCCCTCTATTCAATAAATTCCATTGTCTCCCTGTCACATTCAGGATCAGGTACAGAATCCTCTGATTTACATTCAAAGTTCTTCAAAACCTAGACTCTTCCTATCTTTCCAGTTTTTGAAAAACCTTTACTCCAACGCACACACAAGTGACACTAGAGATCTTGCCATTCTTTTCTCAAAATGATACATTTCTAGATGGTTTTCCTTTGCCCTGGTTGTTTCCCTATCCTTGAATCTTCCCCATTCTTACCTCTACCCACTGACTATGCTGTCCTTCCTCAACACTCAGCTGTAATCCCACCCTCTCCACAGGGCACCATTCCAAGTCTACCATACTGCTAATATCTTCCTTTTGACATCACACTTATTTGCATTAAATATTTGTTTTACATAATTCAAGTGCTGTTTAAACATTTCCTCTGCCTAAGGTAACAAATGATGTGTTTTACTTTGCATCCTTTGTACTTAATCACTGTGCCCTGAATTTACTAAATGATTCTAAATCTTCTTATTAGTGATGTCCATGAGAGAAAGGAAATAAACCAAATACTGATGACATTAATTTAGATATACAATATTCATGTGGCCTACATTGAAGTGAGGTTATGTATTTTGTCCAAGCCTTTCATTTTACAAAGAAGGATAATGTGGCCAATAAAGTTGACATGACTTACCCAATATAAAACAGTTATCTAATGTAAGTATATGGAAAAGGGCCTGAGATTGCCTGCTGATCGTTCTCACACTGAATGGTGAAAGACAAAGAAATTTCATTTCAGACTTGGTTATGGGATGCTAAATTTTCATGTGGGATTTTATAAAATTCCTAGTTGTTAAATTATGCATGCTTCCCAGCACTGGAATACTGAAATTCATATATTTGTTGGGGGGAGATTAGATTCATGGCTTGACTAATCCATCTATAAAATCCTCACGAGGCTTTCGTGCCTTTCCAGGTATACAATGAGGTTTTGGGATACGACTCTCACCACCAATCAGCAAAAAGGGAGAGAGGGCGGGGAAACATCCACCAAAAAAGCATGCTATGGTATCGAACTTAGCATCTTTTTCATATTTCAAACATTCATATAGCGTAATACAGTTGTTGATCCAGTAGAATAAAACAAAACAGGTTACAAGCAAGAGGATGCTTTGTGTGGCCTTGACCACAGGGAAGGATCTAAGGGATTGACTACTGGAATACATGTGCTGCACCTGCTTGGTGTGTCTATAGAGGAGAAGCACCATGTAGATACTGGACAAGCCCATAAGGAAGTGAAAGATAAGGTCATGAAGAGTCATACCAAATATGAATAGAACACCGTTTTGATTTTTGCTGCTTGTTCTTACCATGTAAATATTTGAAACATAATGATACCTAGGAACTGAGGCATTTTTGATTGCTTCAGTGCTTTGAATGACATGGATGTATATCATTGCATTGGTGACCCAAGAAAAAAGGAAATAATGTAAAATATATCTGGGGGCTCTGGCTTTGATGCTTACCAACACAGAGTTGTTGGGACTGATGATAAGGGCCTGGAACATACTCAGAAGACTTGTTGT
This sequence comes from Trichosurus vulpecula, assembly GCF_011100635.1. Classification (NCBI taxonomy): domain Eukaryota; kingdom Metazoa; phylum Chordata; class Mammalia; order Diprotodontia; family Phalangeridae; genus Trichosurus; species Trichosurus vulpecula. Next base: position 264,358,492 of record NC_050579.1, on the reverse strand, counting down.
GCAGACAGAAATTCCCCGGGCAAATCTGTAGATGTACATGAGGGCCTTACATGCTAAATCATCTAAAAAATTTCTCATCCCAAAACAAAACATGATTTCTGGGATGCCTCTGGTGAAAAGTGTTACCATATTGGCCAAAGTCAAATGAGCAAGAATCAAATCCATTGGCTTCTTCTGTTGTGGCTTTTTGAAGGAGATGAAAATATAGAGCATGAGCAGCACTGAATTTCCTACAAAACCAATGGCACATTGAAAGAAGAATGCCACACCAACTATCAGCTCACTGGATACCATTTGTCTTCAGAGATTCAGTAGATATGATGCCTCAGTTAATAGAAAAGCCTAAAAAAGGAAGCAGTAGACAATCTGAACACTAAAGTAATAGAGTAGTATAATGTCATAAACATTACAATAATGCCCTATTTCTTCCAGCAGGTAAAATGCTGAGAAACAATGGCGTCTTATGTTAAAATTTCATAGAGTTCTAGAACTAGAAATTATCACAGTGACCATGTACTCTAATCTCATCACTTTGTAGATGAGAAATCTGTGGTAAGGGGTAGTGAAGAGAATTGACAACTGTCACCAGAAAAGAAGAGTAGTAAAATGTTTTTTTACAGTACGCTATCCTACTTCTCTTTTATTTCTAGTAAAGTACAGTGCATACTCATTGGACTTCACTGGATTCATCAATAAAGAGTTGCATATTTATTTTAGCATTGAAAATGGATCAAAGATTCTCTTGAAAAAAAATATAAAAAGCCACTGTACTCATAGTTTTCAAATTTCACAAAACATAGAGTTTACTACACAAAAAACTTATTGGATTTTCCTCTCTTACAAGACTTTAACTTTGCTCATGATTGTATCTCCATTGCTCTACTTGAGGCCCTCTTCAACTGAAATAGTATATCCTTACTCTGATCACAGTTGTCATATAATTATTTGCTATGTAGAATGCTGTCATGTGGATTTTTGCTTTCACCATCCTCTACTGAAAACAGTCAATGTCAGTAACGTATTTGATGTGGTATTAAATGAATCTGCATCATTCTAATTTTCTTTTCGGGAAGTTCAAGAAAGTGGTTATAGTGGCAGTGAATCAAATAGGAGTGTTTATGAAAATCCACAGAACAAGTTTTATTTTATGTATTGTGATTCATTTCATTTCACTTAAATAGTATGTATATAGTGACTGTCCTATTCTAAACCATTTCTTGACTCTGTTTGGAAAAAGTTCAAGATCAAAGGATGGTCCTGATGTGTATTATCTAACTGATCTACAAAAATTTTTCCCTATGTTGGTATACTTTGCATACAAATCACATTTATATTTGATTTTTTTTACTACTACTGAACACTTGAAATGATTTTTCAAACTGAATGATTTTTCAAATTCTTAATTATGTTGAATGGTCATCAGAATAACAGAACTTGTGAAATCACCTTTTTAACTTTTGGTAGTGTGTCAATAAACCTTTTTAAATGCTTACTGTGTGTCCATGTGGTAAGTGTTAGGGATAAAAAAAAATCAAAAGTTACTCTTTGCTGTTTACGATCTAGTGGAAAATAATATGTAAAAAAGGATGTGCAAGCAAGCTATATACCAGATAATGCCCAGAGTTGAAAGGCACAATGTCATCTTCAAAAAACAGTGAGAGGACCAATGTCACTGGAACAGAGGGTGGCTGAGGGAATTAAGTATAAGTTTTAAGTAGATTGGAAAGGTGAGATGGGATATGTTAAAAAGAGCACTGAATGCCTTTATAGTAGAAAGCCAGTGGCTTTTCTTAAGAGGGGAGAGTGCAGTGGTGGGTTGTAGATGATATGGTCAGATCTACCCTTCTGAAGTTTATTTTGACAACTAAGTAGAGCATGGACTCAAGTTGGGAGAGATTCAAAGCAGGGGAAAAAGCCAGCAGGCTATTGCAATAGTCCAGGCATGAGGTGATGAAAGCCCACACCAAGATATCATATGTATGTACGTATGTATGTGTATGTATGTGTATGTATGTGTGTATGTATATGTATGTATATATACATATATATGCAATATGCAATGGATATTAGGAAAGTAAATTCTAAAGGATTTCATCACAGATTAGAGATGGGTGTGAAAATAAGGAGCTGAGAGTGACACTTAGGTGACCAGCCTGGGTGCCTAGAAGATTGGTTTTAGCTCCAAAAGAGAGAGAGAATTTACAAAGAAGGGTGCATTTTATATAAAAATAACAAATTCAGCTTTGGATAGGTTGAGTTTACTGTCTATGGAACAACCAATCTGAGATCATCAATAAGCAATTGGAGAGAGGATAGAGTTGGATAAGTAGGTTTGAGAATCTTTACCTTGTGGGTGCTAACTGACTCACTGCGAGCTGATGAGATTGTCAAGTGAAACAATACAGAGGGAGCAGAGAATATGATTCCTAAAAAGAGCCCCATGGACTTCCCAAAGTAAGGGGGGGATGATTTCGATGAAGATCTCACAAAAAGGACCATAAAGCAGTGATTTGATTGTTGAGAAGTGAACAATCCTCCTGACAACTTAGATAAATGAATATATTGAGAAACTGATCAACAGTGTCAAAGGATGCAGAGAGGTCAAGAAAGATAAGGATCAAGAAAAAAAACATTCATTTTGGCAATTGAGATATTGCTAATAACTTTGGGAAAATCATATTTCATTGGACGTAGAAGTAAAGTCAGATTGTAGTGACAAAAAGATTTAAAGGAAAGGAAAGGAGACACATTTAGTCACAAAAGAGAATGATAGATAGAGTCTTTAGATGCACTGAGTAAGGGCTTTCTGAGCATTGGGTACACATGAGTATATTAACAGGCAATAGAGAGACAGGCAGTGGATAGGGAGAGACATGATGGAAGAGGATATGATGGAAAAGGACCACCTCATTGAGATAAAAGTGAAGAAGTGGCAGAAAGCATATGAGTGATATGAAATTAGGATGAGAGAGGGAGCTATGAGGCTTCATATTTTTCAGTAAAATATGAAAAAAAATTTTCTCCGGTGAGAGGGGAGGGGAATGGGACACCACAAGGATATTGACAAAAGGACAAATGTGTTTAGAAGAGCTGCTATGGTGAGTGAGATAGTGAATAAATTAAGGAGGATTAAAAGGATTGCCATGCAGCATTGAGGGCCTAGTTGAGGTTATTGATCAATTGAGGCCACTGAATAAATTTATAATGGGCCCAATCAACAAAGATTCACCTTATTTTGCTTTGCTTTCCACAGCTTTCTTCAGGAGCATGTCTGCAGGAAGGAAGGCAGTAGACTTTGGGAGCAATGCATGGCAAAGGCAATATAAGAGATAAGCTAAGAGGAAAGGGACTCAAGAGAAAAGAACAGGAGAGAGTTAAGTTGATTCTTCAGCGAGTTAGGGTGATAAAGGGAAGATAGTGTACCTAGAGCAGGGAAGATTCTCTGGGAAAGAAGTGAGGGGTCAAAGGCCTGGAAATCATGGTGTGGATGAGGAAATACATCTTCCCTACATTATAGTAAGGATGGGTGTAAACTGCCAATTTTTGAATAAGACAACCCATTCTACACTTCTAAATCAAAACATCTAGTGCATTGAAAAGAGTTGCTTAGAGCATCTGGAGTTTGAATGATTCATTTAAGGTTACACAGGCAGTATGTGACAGTAGCAAGACTTGTTCCCAAATCTTCATATCTCCAAATCAAACTCCCTATCATCTAAGCAAAAAACAAAAAAATATATATTTCAAGCCACGAAATAAGGATTGGACTATTTAACACAAAATAAGTAGTTGTTTCAAAAATAAATTGCTGCATAAAGCATCTCCTGTGAATAGAGTAGGTAGAAAAAGAGAATTGGGAGGAAGGAAAAAAGGAGAGGATCACAATTCATGAATGAAAGGAGGGAAAAGAGGGATAGAAGAATGCAGTGTAGGGAGATTAACAATGGCAAGAGGGGAAATCATTCAAGAAAATATAAGATGAATTGCTCAAGAAGGAAAGGATGCAAGGGAAGTAACCATGGAAAGAACAGTAAGTAAAAGGAGCAATAGGGTAACTGGAAGAGAGAAATGCTAAAACATGACTTTCTAATGATTCAGGTTATTTTTTGGTGAGTTGTGCACCTAAGATTACCACAGGAATACGAATACTATTAATAAAATCTATTAATAAATTGAATGAATTAGTTAAAGCATTTGTTATGTTGAGAGCACTATCAGGGAACAAAAAAGAATGATAGAGGAAAAGAAGAAAAAATTTTAAAAGGGCAATAACACCCAAGATGGAGAAATAAAACAACGGTGAAAAAGAACAATATAGAGAGCCTATATTGGGTTTCTATAATAAAGAAAAACTGTATCATCAACTCTTACCTTTCAGGGAAGAAAAGAGCAACATTGGGTGGGGGGGATCCATCAGAAGCAACATCTTTGACCATTAAAGTTCCCCAAAAGATGCTGTACAAGTTAATATGAGACTCCCTACTTCCTTTTCAAATAATCATTGTGCAGCCTGAAATGTGATGGGTAAATCGGGAAAGGAACATAATGAAAACTCAGAGCATGATGCATTTCTGGTTCATATTCATTTCTCCTTGTGTGAAGCATGAAGAGATGGCAGACAACATTTCTTAAATGTTAGATATTATAAACTTTTTAGTTAGCTTTAAAACATTTAAACTTCCTAGAAATAAGACTTAGAATAAAAGAACTATACTAAGGTAAAGAAACTTGGATTCTTTCTATAAGTACTGAAAACTTGCTCCATGCTCCTTAGCTAGTTGTTTGCCAGCCCTTTAGGAATCTGATTTCCTCACCTGTTAGATGAAAAAAAAAGCCTGTTTTCATTTGATTTTTTTTTCTTTATACTTGCTATATAAAGATTAAGCAAAGTCTGACCCATGCTACTGAAAGGAATTCACAGTTTTTCAAATTGCAGATAAAGCATCTTTCTGCTCTAGGAAGGGTGTTAAGAGCTATCTCAAATGTAACACAGCTTTTATGCACTGAGATAGGAAACTCACAGTTTATACCTGGAAAGGACCAATGTGATTACCCCACATACAGCAGGCACTGTTTTTCAGGGATAGGGGCCAGGGGAAAGGGGGCTTATCAAATAATAAATCCCTGAACCTAAGTATAAGAAAAAATATTAAACAGGAAATACAAATAAGAAAGTAGAAAAATGTGAGTTGAGAAAGTGGGCATGGCGGTGGTAATATTGGGTGGCTTTATAACTCGGAGGGTGGGGGCTTCAGGGAAGTGAGAAAAAAAGGCAGAGAGAAGTCAAAGAAACTAAAGGTAAAATGTAAAAAAAAAAGAAAGAAAAGGAAAGAAATAATGAAATAAACTACTCCATCACAAATAATAGAAGAGTAGAGACAGTTAAAATTGAATTTTTTAATGTCTCTTGTTTTCCCTGACTGAGAAATAGATAGAAAAAAAAATAATAGTTACTATGTAGAAAAAGAAAAAGGAATGTATAGGCAAATATAGAGAAGAATAAAAAAGAAAAATAAAATGGGAAATGAAAAGGAAAAAATAGAAAATATATATAATGTGAGAGGACATGCAGAGAAACATAAAATATCTGATTGTGTATATATAATACAGAAATGGAGGATATAAATATATACATAAAGAAAAATAAATGGAAATCATATATTTCCATTTTTAATACTCACTCCCACATATATATTATATCCAAAAATATGAAAAGACAAAAATGCATAAGAAAACAAAAGAGCATGTGCGTGTGTGTGTCTGTGTGTGTGTATACACATTATAGACAGACATGTAAGGATAGCAAAAAAAATGAGGAGACAAAAAAGGAGCGTCTTATAGATATCCTCCCCAACCTTTCCTATCTCAAAATCTGAGGAATGAAGAGCCACTTACTGAATCCTTAGGATCTCCTTCCTGTAGTGGTGAAGACTGACATCCAATGGAGCTCAGAGGAACTCTGAGGATTCAAGTTATAAGAACCTGGGTGCTGTCATGTTGAGGTACCTGACAGCCTGGATCTGGAGAACAATGACTGGGGCCAAATTATAGAGAAGCAACCTATATGAGCTCATCTCTCCACAGGGCTGTGATTATTGTGTCTCCTACAAGGGCTTTGACAGGAGCTGCAGTGGGAGTCTCCAGCCTGTTCCCAATAATAAGCATCACGTAATATGTGCAAATCATCTACACCACTAACTCAATGAAATTGCTCATTGCAAATAAAATGTTGGTCTTTGGGGGGCAAGCCATTTGAAACTTAGTTACTATAACTAAGGAGTTTGATTGTAACTAGGGAAAATGAAGTTCATAGGAAATAGGGAACACAATCAACTGTCACCTTGGTTACTCTCAAGAAATAGTGAGCAGAACAAAAAATTAAAGTTTTATTCTAAATGGAATGACTCAAAAAATCTACATCTCTAGCTCTGGTCTTCCTGCTGAATGTATCTTCTTGATCATCCCTATAATATCATGCCTATGATCCCAAAAAAGAAAAAGTGAAAGATATCTCAAAGCTTTTTAAGTCACACCACTTCATTTGAGAGATGAAAAAATTGAGGATAAATGAGTTTAAGTGATTTGCCCTAGGTCACACTGGTAAGAAGCGTCAGAGACAGATTTGAATCTAAGTTCTCTTACTCCTGAGCCACCCAGGGAGTGGGTATCAATAGTTTGTTCTGTTCTGTGCCTGGCCAACCTACTAGGTTCCCTCAAACTTGACTGAGCCAACTGGACTATGAATTATTTTAGAAGTGATTTCTCATCTTTTGTCACTAATACGAGCTACCTTCTAATATAGGGCCTCTGCCACTGTGGCCTTATCCTTAATCTGGGCTTGCTGCTCTACCACAATGATAAGGTCATGCATAGTTATAGATATGGGCCTAAGGATACCTAGGTGGTTCAGTGACTGGAGCACAGGACCTAGGGTCAAGAAGACCTGAGTTGAAATCTGGCATTAGACACTAGCTATTTGTCAGTAAGCAGATCACTTGAGCCACAGTTTCCTCAATTGTAGAACTGAGTAATAATATCACCTGCCTTCCAGGGTTGTTGTGATGATCAAAAGACATAATATTTTTAAAGCACTTAGCACAGTGCCTGTCACATAATAGGCACTTAATAATTCTTGTTTCCTTCCTTTCTACTTTCTTTCCTTATTCACTTCCTTGCTTTCTTCCTTCTTGGAGACTCCCTACTTCCTTATCTCACTCAACCTCTTTTCTCTTGGTGACAGAAATCAGCCTCTGGGTTGTTGTAATAAAATAAGTAAAAACAATAGAAACTCTATAAATGTTTGTTATTGCTGTTGATGACGATAATGATGATGATGATAATGACGATAATGATAAAATTTATTTCCCAGGAGTCTGTCACTAATTATCAGGTGTCACTGGCCTTCTTCACAGAAAATACGAGGGGACTTGATGGGATGAATTGCTCCATTTTCATTCAATTTTATACCTAGAAAAGAAATATATTTCACACAATACCTGAAGACTCAATGCTGTTTGGTGTTATCTGCATGGGTTGATTTTGATAACTCAAGTTGTCTCTAATGGGTTCTACACATAGTAACATGTGTGGAAATGACTGAAATATCCCAAGAAGATAATAATCTTCATGAATTCTTCTCTTTCTACTCTGCCTTTATAGCTTCCTCTGAATGATGCATAAAGCTCCTGGGCTTTAGGGGAAACCTCAGGTCTAAGTAGGTCTTATTTATGGAATATTTTATTTTTCGCAATTACATGTAAAAATAACTTTAACATTCTTTTTTTTCAATTTTGAATTCCAAAATCTCTCCTCACTCTCTCATTCTGAGGAATCACTCATTTCAATAAATTTGACTCAGTTTTCTCTATGTTTGAGAAGTGAAGTCTTTATAAGAGAAACTCAGGGTAATTTTTTTCAGTAATGCTTAACAACTATATATTTCTCTCCATCCCATTTCCCCCCTGCTTATCCCACTCTCTTCTTTTACCATGTGTCAAAAGTAATTTTCTTGAATTTTTACCTCTCCCAAACTGCCCTCCCTTCTATCAGCTCCCCCCACTCTTTCTCTTATTCCCTTCCCTTCCTAATTTCCTCTGTGGTAAGACAGATTTCTACACCCAAATGAATGTGCATATTATTTCCTATTTGTGGCAATTCCAATGAGAGTAAGATTTATGTACTCCCCTCCCTGCTTCCCCCATTTTGGCTTCCACTGTAAAATCTCTTTCAGGCATCTTTTTGTCAGACAATTTATCCCATTCTACCTCTTCCTTTCCTTTTCCCTTTCTCCTAGAACAATCTTTTTCATCCCTTAATTTTATTTTTTACATAATCATACCATCAGATTCTACTCACACTTCTGCTTTCTGTCCACGTATACTCCTTCTAACTGCCCTAATAATGAGAAAGTTTTTAGAATTAAAAATATCATTTTCCCACATAGGAATAACATTTCTCTTTCCTGTTTAACTATTTTTATGTTTCTTTTGCATCTTGTATTTGAAATCAAATTTTCTATTCAGCTCTGGTCCTTTCATCAGGAATGCTTCAAAGTCCTCTGTTTCCTTGAATATCTATTTTTCCCCAAAAGTATTTTACTCAGTTTTGCTGGTTAGGTCATTTTTAGTTGTAACCCAACACTTTTACCCTATAGAATACCATGTTCATTTCAAGCCCTCTGATCCTTTGAAGTAGATGTTGCTAAAGCTTGTGTAATCCTAACTGTGTCTCCACAGTATTTGATTTGTTTCTTTTTGGTTGCTTGTAGTATTTTTTTCCCTTGATCTGGGAGGTCTGGAATTTGGCTATAGTATTCTGGAGAATTTTCATTTTGGGATCTCCTTCAGGAGGTGATCAGTAGATTCTTTCCATTTCTATTATACACTTAGGTTCTAGAATATCGGCACGGATTCCCTTGAGAGATTTTTGGCAAGAGGATGTTTAGGCTCTATTGGATCATGAGTTTCAGGTAGTGTAATAATGTTGTAATTATATTGCCAGGATCTATGTTCCAGTCAGTTATTTTTCCAATGAAATTTTTCACATTTCCTTGTATTTTTTCATTCTTTTGATTTTGTTTGATTGTTTCTTGATTTCTCATAAATTCATCCACTTACCTAATTCTAACTTTTACATACTTATTTTCTTCACTGAGTTTTTGTACCTCCTTTTCCATTTGGCCAATTATGCTTTTCAAGGCATTGCTGACTTCATTGGATTTTTTGCGTCTTTTACCATTTGACCTATTCAATTTTTAAGGTGTTATTTTCTTCAGGATTTCTTGTGCCTCCTTGACAAAGCTGTTGACTAGTTTTTCATGATTATCTTAGGATTCGACCAGACCATCTTCAAGGTTTCTTTAATACAAACTATGAGACTCTAATTATGTATAAAATGCAAACAGTGATGTAGAGGAAAGTACTAGACATTGGATCAGGAGAACCAGGTTCTGGTTTCTAGCTTTGATACGATGAGATCTTCGGATGCTCTGACAATTCTTTCCCTATTGTGAAGCCAACATTTAAGTATAGCCTATCTCATGATTCTATAAATTTCACAAGTTTCTGCTTCCCTAATTTCATTTCATATTTCCTGTCTTTGTTATTATGTGTGTGTGTGTGTGTATGTATGTATGTATGTATGTATGTATGTATGTATATATATCACTGAGTAGAAAATTACTGTTTGCTTATCATTTCTTAAAATTCTTCCCCAAATGACTTGTATTTTAAACTAGGCCTGTCATGTAGTACTTGGGGCTTCTAGAAAAGGACTGTCTTAATTAATGCAAATCAGTGCCTTCTATGCAACTTATAGGATGATAGGATGCCACTAGATCTGGAAGAAATCATAGAGGACATGGAAATTAACCTTCTGTTTTCATAGATGAGGAAACTGAAACCAAGGACATTAATTATTTACCCAGTCACACAAGATATTTCAGGAGTGGTCACTGAATACAGCTTTTCTTAGCTTCAAGGCCAGCTCACTATTTACTATTTCCCATACTGCCATTTGAAAATTAATTTTACAAGTTATTTTTTTTCTGTTAAGAAAATCTTACAAGGCTTTACTTTCTCCCTTCACTAGAAACTTAGTATCAAATAACTGGAAGCTATTAAATCATATACAAGGAACTCCTGAAAGCTACACATTGACCTAGAAAACCACATTATTAGCGTTATCTTTGTTTAGTTGTAATTTTTTAAATTTTATTAAGTATTACTCAATTATATTTTAATTTAGTTCACTCAGCACTTGGGAGCATTGGAGACAGCATGTGTTCCACAGGCAGTGTGTGCTTGATATCTCTGATCTAGTAACACCTTTTTATTTTATATATAAAGACATTCAGGCCCAAGGATGCTAAATGATTGTTATTTTAATAAAAAAGCTTTATTCTTTTCTCCTTCACAGCAGTGATTTTGGTTGATATAAAACTCACCATGAGCCAGGATTCTAATCTGGGTAGAAGGAATACATTTTAGTCAGCACTACTCTGAGTTTGGAATGAAAGGGGCAATCACAAAGCTTGCTATTCCAGATGGAAATATTTGTATATCTTCTGAGTATTCTGGTCTAGAGACCACAGGAGACACTTGGCCTTAATGTCTCAGAACCTTCAGAATATATCTAGCTCTGGAAAATGTTTTTTTATTCATTTTTGGTCTGTATAACTCAAATACTAAATCACTACCAACTGTGCCCCCATACTTGTATGCTTCATCCAGCAATGGATACTGTGTCTTCACACAAGTGGTAAGTACTGTAAATAATATTAATCACTTGTGCTTATGTACATAATAAAACTTGCTGCAAATGTGACTGTTTTAATATCTCTAGAGAAGTTGAAATGGTCTCTGTATGTAAACAACTAAAGATTGCCATATTTCTTGAATTTTAAATCAATCCAAAAGGTTCTTGGAAAACAAAAAAACAATTAAAAAACAAAACAAAATAAAAAAAAGAATACAAGTCACTCCCCAATTGATAAATGGTCAAAGGATATGAACAGTCAGTTTTCAAAAACAGAAATTAAAGTTATATATAGCCATATAAAAAAAATGCTCTGCATCACTATTGATTAGAGAAATGCAAATCAAAACAACTCTTAGGCACCACATCACACCTATCAGATTGGCTAACATGACAAAACAGAAAAATGAAAAATGCTGGAGAAGATGTGGGAAAATCGAAACACTGACTGTTGGTGGAGTTGTGAACTGATCCAACCATTCTGGAGAGCAATTTGGAACTATTCCCAAAAGGCTATAAAATGGGGCATACCCTTTGACCCAGAAATACCACTTCTAGGTCTGTATCCCAAAGAGATCATAAAAATGGGAAAAGGACCCACATTTATCGCCATTCTTTTTGTGGTAGCAAAGAAATGGAAATTGAGAGGATGCCCATCAATTGGAGAATGGCTAAACAAGTTGTGGTATATGAATGTAATGGAATACTATTGTGCTATGACAAACGAAGAGCAGGTGGACTTCAGAAAAACCTGGAAAGACTTATATGAACTGACGGTGAGTGAAGTGAGCAGAAAAGGTGGGGTGAGAAGAACATTGTATACAGTAACAGCCACATTGTCTGGTGACTGACTTTGAAAGACTTGGCTCTCCTTAGCCTTGCAAGGATCTAAGGCAACTCCAACAGGCTCATGATGAAAAATGAAAAATGTTATCCACATCCAGAGAAAGAACTCTGGAGTCTAACTGCAGACCGAAGAATACTATTTCTCTCTCTCTTTCTGTTTCTCTGTCTCTATCTCTCCATCTCTCTCTCTCTGTCTCTCTCTCTCTCTCTCATTTTGTTTTTCTTTGTCATGGATGCTCCCATTCATTTAATTCTTCTTTTACAACACGACTAATGTGAAACTATGTTTAATATGAATGTATTTGTAAAGCCTATATCAGATTGCACACCATCTTGGGGAGGAGGGAAGGGAGAAGGAGAAAATTTAAAACTCAAAAGCTTGTGGAACTGAATTTTGAAAACTAAAGTAAATATTTTAATTTTTTAAAGAGAAAAAAGAAAATTTGACTTTCAAATACAAGGCTTAAAAGATGCATAAAAAGTAAAGAGGAAAGAGAAAGCATAAGGGACTGAATAACTCTATATTTCTACATATACAGATCATATTTGTAATTCATAAGACCTGTCTCATTATTAGTGTTGCTAGAAGGAGTATATATAGACAGAGGGCACAGAGTGAATTGAATATGAAGAGATGATATCTAAAAAATAAAAGGGTGAGAGAGGAATGTGCTGAGATAAAGAGAAAGGGAGAGATAGAATGGAGCAAATTATGTCGCATAAAAGAGGCAAGAAAAAGCTTCTACAGTAGAGAGGAAGAGGGCAGAAGTGAAAGGGATTGAGTGAACTTTGAGTGAACTCTCATCAGAACTGGCTCAAAAAGAGAATAACATACACACCCAATTTTGTACAGAAACTTATCTTACCCTACAGGAATGTAGGAGGGAAAGGGTGGGGTGATAGAAGGGAGGGTAGATTATGTGAGAAGCAAAACACTTTTGAAGAATGACGTGGTGAAAGGAAAGAGAATAGAATAAACAGGGGTTTAGAATGGAGGGAAATACAGTCAGAAACAGTAATTGTGAAAAAGATTTTGAAACAAGTTTCTCTGATAAAGGCCTCATGTCTCAAGCATATAGAGAAATGAGTCAAATTAATTTTTTTAAAAAAGTAAGAACCATTCCCCAACTGATAAATTATCAAAGGATATGATCAGTTTTCAGATGAAGTAATCAAAGCTTCAATCAAATCATAGCCTTATGAAAAATACTGTACCTCATTATTGATTGGAGATTATAAATTAGAAGAATTCTAAAGTACTACCTCACATCTATTGGATTGGCTAATAGGACAGAAAAGGCAAAGGGTAAATGTTGGAAGGGATGCTGGAAAAATGAGACATTAAGGCATTGTTGGTAGAGTTGTGAACTCCACCATTCCAACATTCTGTAGATCAATTTGGAATTATGCCCAAATGGCTATAAAACCATGAATACCCTTTAACCTAGCAATACCACTACAAGGTCTGTATCCCAAAAGAGATTAAAAAAGGAAAAGGACCTATATGTACAAAAATATTTATAGCAGCTCTTTGCTAGGAGCAAATAATTAGAACTTGAGGAGATGCCCATCAATTGGAGAATGCCTGAAGAAGGTGTGGTATGTGATTATGATGGAATACTATTGTACTATAAGAAATGATAAGCAGGATGCTCTTAGAAAAGCATGCAAAAACTTAAATGAAGTGATACAAAATGTAAGGTACTGACTACAAAGCAATAGCAATATTGTAAGATGATGAGCTGTAAATAACTTAGCTATTCTTTGCACTACAGAGATCCAAAACAACTCTGAAGGACTTATGATGAAAAATGCCATCCATCCACAGACTAGGAACAGATGGTGTCAGAATACAGACTGAAGCATACTTTTGTTAACTTTATTTTTTGTGAGTTTTATTTTGTCTATGTTTTCTTTCACAGCACAGCTACTATGGATACATTTCAAATAAGTATACATCCATAGCCTTTATCAATGACTGTTGGGGGCGAGGAAGAAAGGGAGAGAATTTGGAACTCAAATTTTTAAAAACAAATATTAAAAATGATTTTCACATGTAACTGGGGAAAATAAAACACTAAAAGGAAAAAGAAACAAAAGAATACCCAAAATGAGGTCATAAAGAGATGGACACAACTGAAAAACAACTGAACAAGAGTTAATTGACTATTGAGCTGACACGGTCAGGTATGCAATTTAGGAAGATTGGTTTGATGGTTGAGTGGAGGATGGACTAGAGTGGGGAGGGCACTTCTGGCAGGAAGACCACCCAGCAGGCTATTGCAATAGTGCCTGAGTGGTGGCATTGTCAGAGGACAGTATGTATGCATGAGATGTATCAAAAGTAACTTGACAATAGATTTGGATATGGGATAATGAGAGAGAGTGATGTCTTGAGGATGATGCATAGATTGTGAGCCTCAGTGACTGGGAGGATGGTAGTACACTCCAAGTAATAAGGAACTTAGGAAAAAGGGTGGGTTTAATAGGAAAGATTTCACTTTTGGGCATGTTGAGTTAAAGATGTCTGTGGGACATCCATAAGCAACTTGAGATGTAAGTATGAAGATGAGCGGAGATGAGGACTGGGAAAATTGATTTGTCTATTTTATTAATTTTTTTTTTCCATAAAACCAGTTCCTACTTTTATTTCAACAGTTTGGTTCCTTTCAATTTCATTCATCACTCCTTTTATTTTCAATATTTCTATTTTGGTAGTTTATTGGGGATTTTTTGTTTTGTTCTTTTTTCAGTTTATTTAAATTACATTTATGGATCTGCTCTTTTTCGATTTACTAATATATGCATTTGGAGAAATAATTTTCCCTTAACTACTACTTTGGCTGCATCCCATAGATTTTGGAAATTTATCTTATTGTCATTCACTTTAATAAAGTTATTATTACCATGATTTGTTACTTTAGGATTAGAGTATTTAGTTGCCAATTAATTTTTCATCAATTCTTCCGCAGACCTTACCTAATGTAATTTTTTGTTTCATTATGGTCTGAAAATGATGCCTTTGATATTTTGGCGCTTGGTTGTGAGGTTTTTATGCCCAATGTCAACTTAGATGAAGGTGTCAGGTACAACCGATCAAAAGTTAAGCTTTAAATTCTTATTCAATTTCCTTCAGTCTATCATAGGGAACTTTTTGAAGATTCTGTACATCTTGATTTCTTTCTTATTTATTTTATGGTTAGATTTATCTAATTTTGAGAGGGGAAAGTTGAGATCCTCCAGTAGAATAGTGTTACTATTGTATGCTTTCATCAACTATTCCCTATTGGCTATTGTATACTATAGTATACTGTACTATTGTTTAATAATTTAATATTCTATTATATAAAATTATGCATAAATTAGATTTAATTAATTGATTTAATGTCCCCTTTAAGAATTTGGAGGCTATGTCATCTGGTACATATATGTGTAGTATTTATATTACCTCATAGTTTCTTTTGGTAAGATGTGGTTTCCATGGTATTGGGTCTAATTTGCTTTTGCTTTGTCTAAAATCATTCCTGCTACCCCCACTTTTTTTACTTCAATTGAAGCACAATAGTCTATGCTCCAGCCCCTTAACTTTACCCTGTTTGTCTCTCTGTTTCAAGCTTGTTTCTTTAAAAAAATTTATAGGATTCTCATTTCTAATCCATTCTCCTATCTGCTTCCATTTTGTGAGTAAACTCAACACATTCACATTCACAGTTATGATTACTAATTATGCATTTCCCTTCATCCTGTTTTCTTGTATTTATTGTTCTCTCACTCCTTTTATCCTGTACCTCCTCTCAACTCTGCTTTGCTTCTGACTAGTGCCTTCTTCTAAAAAAACATTGATGGACATTCATTAATAAAAATGCACTAAAAGTATTCCCACGAAAAACCACCCACATGAAGAGATTATTAGCCTCCCAAATACTACAAAAAAAAACAGAAAACACAAATACAGAAGGGTTGAACACACGTGGAAGCCAAGCATAGCAACTGCAACAGAGTGTCGGCAGAGAAAAGTTGAGACTACTTTAAAGTTTTACATAAATAAATATGGGTGAAACTGGAAGTCAACTTTAATTGATGATGGATGGGAAGACCTGTGGTGTAGTGGACAGAACCTGACAGCACCCCTCTTACTAGTGAATGAGTGTTTTGCAGGACAAAATTACAAAATGAGAGGACATGTGGAAGGGACTAGGGAAGGAGAATGATAGAAGGGAATATGCAATGTGCCCAGCTTAAGTCAAGGGGTAGCTATGAAGGGAAAGTGACTCCTATGATTTTTCAGGAAGAAAGAAGCCTGCATAGGGTAGGCAAGGAAGTGGCCTAAGGAATTTTGAAGGGGTTAGGGAAAGGGGAGATGTTGTTTTGGTAATGGGAGGGAGATGCTTTTGATGAATGCTTCTATGGTTGAGAAGAGATGCTCTATGAAGGGAGGTGAGGACCTTCTGTTGGACTTCTTGTTGGTCTCCATCTGGTTATAAGACACATGAGAACACTTGTCCTGCCTGGGAGAGTGAAGAATGAGGTTGGAGACCCCTAGTAAATAGGGCATGGACCTAAGGAGGACGTATAAGGCCAACTGGGAAAGCAAATGATCAGGTGAAGGGTATAAGAAGAAAATCTCAACTAACTTATTCATGAACACTGGAGGTCCACAGTGTTGCAAATTGCATTTTTCTTGGACTTTTTTGCAATGTATTCATACTATTTGTTATAATGAGTGGCTCTTTAGGACAGGTAAGAAAAGGAATATTAAGGGAAAGTATGATCATAAATAAGGCTAATAAAAATTTATTCAAAATTCAAAATATTCTAGGGAAATTTGGGAGAAGCAGGGAGAATGTCTAAGTTTGAGAAGTTGTAAAAAATACATGAAACAGAAAACATTAGAGCTAAGTTTAGAAGGGAGTTAGAGATTCCAAGAAACATAGCTGAGGAAAAAGAACATTGCAGGCATGGAGGTGAAGGCCATTTGTACATAGTGACAGAAGATGGAATATTACATGTGAAAATCAGCAAGAAGTCCCCAGTACCTACCTGTTATCTAAAGGATCAAATGCACTCCTTAGTTCGGCATTTAGAAGTTCTTCACAATATGGTACCAACCTATTTTTCTAGCTTTTCTACATTTTATAAAATTTCATGCTTTAATACTGTATAGTCAAACTGGCATACAGACTTTTCTTTACTTCCTAAACCCCTTTTCTCATCCCCATGTCTTTTACACAGTATCTCCACTAAGCCTATATTCAATACCTCCTCATATCCACCTTTCAGAATCACTCCTTTCCTTTGAGATACACCTCAAATATCATCTTCACCAAAAAGGTTTCCTGATGTGCCACCCCTCCTTCTGCTCCTCTCCAATCCATCAAATCACCTTTTATGTTTCTTTTGTATGCAACTTATAAGTATATGTTGCCTTCTCCAAAGAATTCTCCAAAAGAATTTAAACTTCTTGAGGACTAGAATTGTTTGACTTTTCTATATTCTTAAGAGAGCCTGCAATTTGGGGGGGGGGGGACAGAGCAAACATGGAAGAGTAAAATCAGTAAAATCCCTTCAAACACCTGAAAAAAATGACTCTAAACAAATTCTAGAGCTACAGAACCCATGAAATGACAGAATGAAACAAGTCTCCATCCCAAGATGGCCTCAATGTTCATTGGGCAGGGTCTATTCCACCTTGCTGGGAATAGAGTGGGCCAAGCTGGCAAAGCCGAATCAGGAGCAGACCAGGTGGAGCAGGCCTCAGGGCACTGAATCACTGAGCTGTGTGGTTTCCAGACTTCTCAACCCAAAAATGCCAAAGACAACATAGCAGGTCAGTGGGAAAACTCTATTGGATGTGGATGAGAAAAGGGTGCAGTCTGGCCCCAGGCATGGGCAAAGGAGGTGGCTGTGGCAGCAGCAGTAGGAGCAACAGCAACAGCAGCAATGGCTACTTCCAGAACTCCAGGCCCACAGAAGGTGGTGAGGAATCAATCAGCTGATCAGAACTGGAGTGCAGGGATCTTTTTGCTGCTGTTGAGGCAGGATTCTCTTGCTTTAACCTATTAGCAACTGGGTCACAGTCCTGATTGGAAGTCCTGGGGTGAGCAGGACTGCTGGTGTGGCAGAGCTTGTGGTAGCTGTGGAGAGGGAGTCCTTCTGACAGTTCCAAGGCAGAAAAGAGTGTTTGAGGTCACTCACAGACCAGAGAACAGGCCAGGAGGAGTAAATACAACTCCTTGGATCATACCAGCTCAGACAAACTGAAAATTTACAGATGTCTATAAGTAACTCTGAAAAGAGCTATGCAAAACCCAGGAAGATTGGGACAGAGCACACTTCACTCTGGAAGCAGAGAGACAAAGAGCTTCACAAAGAGCTCAAAAGTCAAGTAAATGGCTGGGAAAAATGACCAGGCAGTACAAAACAACTTAGACTACAGAATCTTACATTGGTGGCAAAAAGATCAAAACATACAGCTAGAGGAAGACAACAAAGTCAAAGAGTCTACATTAAAAGCCTCCAAGAAAAATAGGAATTGATCACAAGTCATGGAGGAACTCAAAAAGGATATTGAAAATCAAATAAGAGAAGTAGAGGAAAAATTGGGAAAAGAAATAAGGATGAAAGAAAATCATGAAAAACAAGTCAACAGCTTCCAAAATGAGACCTCCCAAAATGCAGAAGAAAACAACACCTTTACAAATAGACTAACCCAAATGGCAAAAGACCTCCAAAAAGCCAATAAGGACAAGAATATTTAAGAACAGAATTGTCCAAATGGAAAAGTAGGTCCAAAAGACTACTGAAGAAAATAGTGCCTTAAAAATTAGAATGGAGAAAATTGAGGCTAACGACTTCATAAGAAATCAAGAAATTATAAAACAGAACAAAAATAATGAAAAAAATAAAAGACAATGTGAAATATCTCATTGGAAAAACTACTGACATGGAAAATAGATGCAGGAGAGATAATTTAAAAATTATTGCACTAGCTGAAGACCATGATCAGAAAAGAGCCTAGACAACACCTTGCAAGAAATTATCAAGGAAAATCAACCTGATATTCAAGAACCAGAAGGGAAACTGAAGTTGAAAGAATCCACTGATTACCTCTCGAAAAAGATCCTAAAATGGAAAACTTCTAGGAATATTGTAGCCAAATTGCAGAATTCCCATGTCAAGGAGAAAATATTCCAAGCAGCTGGAAATAAAAATTTTGAGTATTGTGGAAATACAATCAGGATAACACACAATCTAGCAGCTTCTAACATAAGGGACCAAAGAGCTTGGAATACGATATTCTGGAAATCAAAGGAACTAGGATTAAAACCAAGAATCACCTACCCAGAAAAACTGGGCACAATGATCCAAGGCAAAACATGGATTTTCAATAAAATAGAGGACTTTCAAGCTTTCTCAGTGAAAAGGCCAGAGCTGAATAGAAAATTTGACTTTCAAACACAAGAATCAAGAGAAGCATGAAAAGGTAAACAAGAAAGAGAAATCATAAGGGACTTACTAAAGTTGAACTGTTTTATTTATATTCCCACATGGAAATAGGATATTTGTAACTCATGAGACCTCTCTCAGTGTTAGAACAGATGAAGGGAATATACATATATATAGACAGAGGGTACAAGGTCAGTTGAATGTGAAAGCATTATATCTAAAAAATAAAATTAAGCAGTGAGAGAGGAATATATTGGGAGGAGAAAGGGAGATATAGAGTGGGGTAAAATTATCTCACATAAAAGTGGCAAGAAAAAGCTGTTGTTAAGGAAGGGAAGAAGGGGTAGGTGAAAGGCAATGAGTGAATCTTGCTCTCATCAGATTTGGCTTAAGGAGGGAATAACATACACACTCAATTTGGTATCTTACCCTACAGGAAAGTAGGGGGAAAGGTGATAAGAGGGGAGGATGATAGAATGGGGGGGCATATTAGGGTAGAAGGTAGTCAAAAGCAAACAATTTTGAAAAGGGAAGTGGTCAAAGAAGAAAACTGAATAAAGGGGGCCAGGACAGGATGGAGGTAAATATAGTTAGTCTTTCACTACATGACTAGTATTGAAATGTTTTCATAAGGATACATGGATAACTTATATTGAATTGCTTGAGTTCTCAAGGAAGGTGGGTGGGGAGGGAAGAAGGGAGAGAATTTGAAACTTAAAGTTCAAAAAAGAAATGTTTAAAAAAATTTTTACATGCAACTGGGAAATAAGATATACATGCAATGGGGTACAAAAATCTATCTTGCCACACAACAAATTAAGGGAAAAGGGGTTAGGGGTAAGGGGGATTACAATAGAGAGGATACCCTGAGGAAATGGGCAATCAGAATATATGCCACCTTGGGATGGGGCAAGGGTAGAGACAGGGAGAAAATTTGTCACTCAAAATCTTGTGGAAATACATGTTGAAAACTAAAAATAAATTTAATAATTTTAATTTAAAAAATCAGATATGTGGGCAATGGGATATAGAAATCTGTCTTGCCCTACAAGAAAGTACGGGGGAAGGGGACAAGTGGGGGTTGAGTGGGGTGATAGAAGGGAGGGCAGACTGAGGAAAGGAGCAATCAGAATACATGCCATCTTGGGGTGGGGGAGGGGAAAATGGGGAGAAAATTTACAACTCAAGAAATTTTCCTTACTCTATATAAGGCAATTCTACTCTCAAAGACTGTCTTCTCTCCATTGCAACAATCACCTTGTTATCCTTTTCCCTGGTAAGGCACTGTAGTTTAATTTATTCATTCATTTTTCCTTTTAACTAATTATTTAATTGTTACTCTCTTTATCTCTGTTAAGCAATCAGATTAAAGTCTACTTCCCCCTCACCTCTACAGCATGTTTTATTATTTTTTTTTAATTTCCTTTGCATTTTTTTCTGAACAGGATTTATTTTACTTCTTCAGTTTTTTAATTCTCAACCCTTCTTTATTCTGTACATTATTCTGTTTTATCCCTTCTTTAATCTCTGTATTCCTTATACAATTAAGTGTTGTAAGGCACCTATTTTCAGTTTCCTCTTCTAAACAGTTTCTGTGTAATTCCTAAAACAGAGTATATGGGAATATTAACTGATGGTAAAGAATATTTCACTATTTGATAATGCAGTTCATTACTACCCCCTGCCTTTTCCATGATCGTTTTTTGCACATATGCTCTGGATTCTCTTTTATTGGTTCAGGTCCACTCACCTTTTTTGGATGTCAGTTGCCTACCAGAGTTCTAAAGCCCCTACTTATTGGGCACAATAAGTGCCTCCCTGGAGGCACAACATGCTAGGCATCAAATGTCTGGAGATTATGTCACTTGGAAGGTCCCCATCTCCTATTAAAGAATATCACTCTCCCCATGGGAACATTTTTGTAGGGACATTGTTTCGCAACTAAATTTCATTTTACAAAAAATGATAATGTGACCAATAATGGTGATGTGACTTACCCAAGATTAAACAGTTGTCTAATATGAATTTATGGAAAAGGGCATGAGTTGTCTTACTGATCATTCTCATATGTCAATGGTGAAAAAGAAATTTCTCCATCCTGTTTTAATACTTGTCTTTGCCACTCCTCTCTTTCTACTGTGGTCCCTCTTCTTCCTGAGATACTATATTCCGCACTCATTGGTAAAAACCTTACCTGATATTTCAGTAAGAACATAAAGCCCATTGACTGAAAGCTCCTACAAGCTATTCCCTCCTCTTTATCACATATTACTCAAATGCCTTTTGCCAATATCTCCTCCTTGAAGCTAGAATCACATAAAGATGTAGTTCTTCTCAGTGCAAAGTCAACCCCCCCCTACATGCATGAGTGATCTGATTCAATTTCACTTCTCTAATATATTGTGCCCTGTATCATCCTCTCTCACTTTTCCTCAATCTCACCCTGTCTACTGGATATTTTGTTTACTGTCCATGATTGCCTCCAAGTTTCCCTCATGTTAAAAAAATTCCTTGGTCCATCAATGTATTCAACCTATTTTCCCACATCTCTCCTCTCTTTTGCAGCTAAACTCCTTGAGAAGTCATTCTGCATTAGAGAAGTCATTCTCCCCTTCCTTTCCTCTCTCTCTCTCTCTCTCTCTCTCTCTCTCTCTCTCTCTCACTCTCTCTCTCTCTCTCTGTCTGTCTTTATATCTGTACAATTCTGGTTCCTGACCTCATCATCCAAAAATAAGAGTTCTTTATTAATCTTTTAATTGCCAAATCCACTAGTCTTTTCTCAATACTCATTCTTCTGGACCTCCCTGCAGCTTTTGACATTGTCAATCACCTGCCCTTCCTTGACACTCTCTCGTCTCCAACTGCTTATTATACATGTCGAACTGGGTGTCAAAATAGATACCTTAAACTCAACATGTCCAAAACTGAACTTGCTATCTTTCTTCCCAAACTTTCCTGTCTTCTCCCTATTATGATTGAAGATACCACCAGCCTCCCTGTTACCCAGCCTTATAGACCAGCATTAGCTATTATCCATGACTGCTCACTCCCTCTCACCTCCTATATACAATATGTTGCCAAATTCTTCAGGTTTTATTTTAATATCTCTTTAATATTGCCCCTTCTCCCCTCTGAAAAGGTACCACTCTGATAGAGGTATGGATCACCTCATGTCTGTACTAATAAAGTAGGCTACTGCTTAGTCTTCTTATCTCAAGTCTATCCCTATACTAACCAGTCCATCATCCACTCAGCTATCAAATTTGTCTTCCTGAAGTACAGGTTTGATCATGTAATCCCTCTTTGCAATAAACTCCATTGCCTACCTACTACATCCAGGATCAGATACAGAATCCTCTGATTTACATTCAAAAGTCTTCAAAAGATAGGCACTTCCTGTCTTTCCAGATTTTTTAAAACTTTTGCTTCTATGTACATACAAGTGACAATAGATATCTTGCTGTTCTTTTCTCAAAATGCTACATTTTCAAAAGGTTTTCTTTTGCCCTGGTTGTTTCGTATCCTTGGATTTTCTGCCTTCTTACCTCTGTCCACTTACTATGCTGTCCTCCTTCAAGACTCAACTGCAATCTGACCCTCTCTGCAAGGCACCGTTCCAAGTCTACCATACTGCTATTATCTTCCTTCTGACATTACACCTATTTCCATTGAATACTTACTTTATATAATTCAATTGCTGTTTAAATGTTTCCTCTGCTTAAGGTAACAAATTATGTTTTTGACTTGGCTTGTATCCTCTGGACTTAACAAAGCCCTAGGCATTTACTAGGCAATTCTAAGTCTTATTATTAGGGATGTTCATGAGAGTAAGGAAATAAGCCAAATACTGATGACATTAATTTCAATGTACTTAATACAATATACATTTAGCCTCCATAGAAGTGACAATTATAAATTTTCCACCAAACTTTTCATTCTACAAAGAAGGATAATGGGACCAATAATGGTGACATGACTTACTTAAGATAAAAGTTATCAAATTTGAGTATATGGAAAAGGACCTGAGTTTTACTGCTGATTATTCTCACACTGAATGGTGAAAGACAAAGAAATTTCATTTCAGATTTGGTTATGGGATGCTAAATTTTCATGCAGTATTTTATAAAATTCCTAGTTCTTGAATTATATATTCTTTCCAGGACTGGAACACTGAAATTCAGATACTTGTTTGTGGGAGATTAGATTGATGGCTTGACTAAGCCATTCATAAAATCTTTATGAGGCCTTTGTCCCTTTCCAGATATACAATGAGGCTTTGGGATACGACTCTCACTACCAATCAACAAAAATGGAGAAACATCAGGGAAACATCCACCAAAAAAGCTTCCAATGGTTTCTAACTCAATATTTTTTTTCAAATTTAGAAGTTTCATATATGATGATACAGTAGATCCAGTAGAATAAAACAAAACTGGTCACAATCAGGAGGGTGCTTTGTGTGGCCTTGACCTCAGGGAAGGATCTAGGGGATTGACTACTGCCATAAATATGCTGCACAGCAAGAGGACCAATGTCACTGGACCAGAGAGTTCCCGCAGAATTTAAGTATAAGTTTCAATTAGATCAAAATGGTGAGATGGGATATGTTATAAGAGCACTGAATGCACTTACAATAGAAAACCAGAGGGTTTTATTGAGCATGGGAAGCAGGGGTGGGGAGCAGAGGTTGGGAGGAGGGTGTTAGAGGACATGGTCAGATCTAACCTTCTGAATTTATTTTTACAACTAAATAGAGCATGGACTGAAGTTGGGAAAGCTTTAAATAGGGAAACAAACCAACAGGCTATTGCAATGGTGCAGGCATGAGGTGATGAAAGTCCACATCAAGACGCTTGCAGTGACACAAAAGAGAGGATATATATGCAATTGATGTTATAAAGGTAAAATATAAAAGATTTCACCACGGCTTAGACACAGGGTGTGAGAATAAGGAACTGAGAGTGACTCTTAAGTGACCCTCCTGGGTGCCTAGAAGATTAGATGGGTGAGTTTTGTGTAAAAATAAAAAGTTAAGTTTTTAATATTTTGAGTTTAATGTCTACAAAACAAGTTTGAGATCATTAATAAGCAATTAGAGGTGAAAGACCTCTGGTCAAGAGAAAGGACAGGTTTGGATAAGAAGATTTGAGAATCTTTAGCTTACAGATACTAATTGACTCACTGCAATCTGGTGAGATATTCAAGTGAAACAATATGGAAGGAATAGAGAATATGATCCAGGGACACAGCCCTATGGACTGCCCAAGATAAGAGGGTGTGATTTCAATGAAGGTCTAGCAAAAAAGACCATGAAGTAGTAATTGATTGTTGAGAAAAGAACCAGCTTCCTGAAAACTTAGAGAAAGGCATGTATCAAGAATGTGATTGACACTGTCAAAAGCTGCAGAGAGGTGGAGAAAGATAAGGATTGAGGGAACAAACATTCATTTTGGCAATTAAGAAATTGTTAATAATTTTGGGGAGAACATATTTCATTGGATACTGAAGTGAGAAGTCAGATCGTGGTGATTTAAAAAGAGATTTAAAGGACAGGAAAGGAGATACATTTAGCCAGAAAAGAGAATGATAGATAGAATCTTTGGATGCCCTGAGTAAGGGCTTTTTAAGCATTGCATAGACATAAGTATATTAACAAGCAACAGAAAAACAGCCAGTGGATAGAGAGAGACATTGGAGAGAAAAATAATGATTGGGGGAAATCTGCTGGAGAAGATAAAATGGAGAAAGGCCATTTCATTAAGTGTAATAAAAATGAAGAAGTGGCAGAAAGCATATGATTGATATGAAAATCATATGAAGGAAGAGCCACCAATGAGGGAATGGGTTCAAATTTTTCAGTAAAATATTTTTAAAATTATCTCAGCTGAGAGGGAAGGGGAGTGAGACCCCAAAAGAAGATGGAAAAAGAACAAAAATGTTTAGAAGAGCTGCTATGGTAAGTGTGATAATGAGTTAATTAAGAAGAATTAAAAGGATTGTCATGCAGCATTTAGGGCCTAGTTGAGGTTATTGACCAATTGAGGCCACTGAATAAATTTATAATGGGTCCAATCAATGCAGTTTCACCTTATTTTGTTTTTTTCTTTTCACAGTTTTCTTCAGGGGCATGTCTGTAGTAAGGAAGGCAGTAGACTTTGGGAACAATGAATGGCAAAGGCAATATCAGAGATAAGCTAAGGGGAAAGGGACTCAAGAGAAAAGAACAGGAGATAGCTAAGTTGGTTTTTCAAGGGGTTAGGGTGGTCAAGGGAGGATAGTGTAGCTACAGCAGGGATGATACTCTGGGAAAGAACTGAGGGGTCAATCGAAGGGCCTGAAGGTCATGGTATGGAAAAGGAACTACATCTTTCCTACAAAGGATATTATAATAAAGATTGGTGTAAACTGCCAATTTTTGAATAAGACAGCCACTTCTACAATTCTAAATCAGAACATCTAGTGCACTGAAAGGCATTGCTTAGCGCATCAGGAAGTCGAGTGATTTGTTTAAGGTTACACACAGTCAGTATGTGACAGTAACAAGATTTATTCCCATATCTTCATTTCTCCAAATCAAATTCCCTATCCTCTAAGCTAAAAAAGAAAAATATTTCAAGCCATGAAATAAGGTTTAAGCTATTTAACATCAAATTAATTTTTATTTTGAAAATAAATTGATGGATAAGTCATCTCTATGAGTAGAATGGATAGAAGAAACAGACTTGGAAGAGGGAAAAAAAGGAAAAGATCACAATTCATGAATGGAAGGAAGGAAGAGGATGATATAGGAATGCAGTGTGTTATGATTAACAATGGCAAGAGGGGAAATCATTCAGGAAAATGTAAGATGAATTGGTCAAGAAGGAAAGGAAGTAAGGAAAGTAATCATGAAAAGAACAGTATGTAAAAGGAGCAATAGGAAGGAGAGAAATGCTAAAACATGAGTTTTTAATGATTCAGGTTATTTTTGTTTGATGGTTTATGTACCCAAGTGTAGTACAGGGATATTAATAATATTATAAAAATCTACTAATAAATTGAATTAATTAGTTAAAATGTTTGCTATATTGAGGGCAATATCAGGGAATAGAAAAAAATGACAGGGTGAAAAAGGAAAAATAAAGTGGGCAATAATAGACAAGGCTGAGTAATGAAACAATGATGAAAAAAATAGGAAAATGTATATATACATGTATATATATATATTGGGTTCTGGACTAAAGAAAAATTATATGAACAACTATTATCTTTCAGGGAAGAAAAGACCAAAATTGGGTGTGGGGAAATTCCATCAGAAGCTACATGTTTGACAGTTAATAGTCCCCAAGAGATGCCAGACAAGTTAATATGATACTTGCTACTTCCTTCTCAAGTAATCATTGTGCAGCCTGAAAAGTGATGTGGTAAACTGGAAAAGGAATTTAATAAAAACTCAGACCATGGAGTATTTCTGGCTCATATACACTTCTCCTTGTGTGAAGCATGATGAGATGGCAGAAGACATTTCTAAAATGTTTGATATTATAGTTATCTAGTCTAGTTAGTTTTAAAGAAAAAACCTAAACTTCTTGGAAATAAAGGTTAGAATAAAAGAACTATACTAGGAGTAAAGGAACTTGAATTCTTTCCATAGCTACTGAAAACTTGCTCTGTGATTATAAGCTAGTTTTTTTTGCCAGCCCTTTCAGGATCTGATTTCCTCACCTGTTAAATGGAAAAAAAAAGCAGTTATCATTTGATTTCCTATTTATGCATGCTATCTAAAGATAAAGCAAAGTTTGACCCATGTTACAAAAAGAGCTTACAGTTTTTCAAGTTTCAAATAAAGCCTCTATTTTCTGTAGGAAGGGTCTTAAGAGGTATGCCAAATGGAAACATGTCATATGCACTGAGTTTAGAAACTCATAATTTAGACCTGGAAAAGACCAAAGTGATTACCCTATATACTGCGGGCACTGTTTTTCAGGGACAATGGGGCAGGGAAAGAGGACTTATCAAATAATCAATCCCTAAACCTAAGGATAAGGAAAAAAAGAATTAAACAGGAAATACAAATAAGAAAGAAGAAAAATATTAATTGAGAAAGTAGGCATGGTGGTGGTAATATTTGGTGGCTTTATAACTTGGAGGAATGGGGGCATCAGGGAAGTGAGAAAAAAGAAAGAGAGAAGTCAAAGAAACCAAAGGAAAAATGTTAAAAAAAAAAAAAAAGGAAAGGAAAGAAAAAAAGAAATAACATGCTTCATGACAAATAACAGAAATGATAGAGACAGTTAAAATGGATTTTTTAAAGTCTATTGTTTTTCCTGACTGAGAAATAAACACAGAAAAAATGTAATAGTTACTATGTAGAAAAAGAAAAAAATATATAAGGTACAGCCAAATATAGAGGGAATAATATAAAAGAAAAACAATGTAGAAAATGAGAAGAAAAAAATAGAAAATATATAGAATATGAGAGAACATGGAGAAAAACATGCATATTTCCACATTTACCTGTGTATATATCATAGAAATGGAGAATATATGTCGAGAAGCTTAAATGGAGATTAGATGATACATTTTCATTTTTAATAGTCACTCCCACAAAGATAATACATGGAAAAATATTAAAAGACAAAAAAGCCTCACAAAACAAAAAGAGCATATATATTATAAACATCCAAGTAAGAGTAGCCATAAAATATGAGGAGACAAAAAGGAGCTTCTTATAGATCTCTTCCCTAACCTTTCCCTATCTCAAAACTGAGAAATAAAGAGTCACTTACTGAATCTTTGTGGTCTCCTTGTAGCAGTGGTAAAGACTGACATCCAATGGGGCTTAGAGGAACTCCGAGGATTCAAGTTAAAAGAGCCTGGGTGCTGTCATATTGAGGTACCTGACAGCCTGGGTCTGGAGAACAATGACTGGGGCCAAATTATAGAGAAGCAAACCATATGAGCTCATCTCTCAACAGGGCTTTGACACCATGTGCAGTTGGAGTCTCCAGCCTGTTCCCAATAATAAGCAATATGTGCAAATCATCTACACCATCAAGTTACTGAAATTCCTCATTGCAAATGAAAAGTGGCTATCTGGGAAGTAAGCCACTTGAAGCTTAATTACTGTGACTAAGGAGGTTGATTTTAAGTAGGGAAAATGAAGTTCATAGGAAGCAGGGAACACAATCAACTCTCACCTTTGTTACTCTCAAAAAAGAGTGAGCAGAGTAAGAGAAGCAGATGAGAACTGGGAAGAGAAATGAGAGTGATGCAAGAAACCATGAAAAACAAGTCAATGACTTCCTAGAGGAGACCCCCAAAAATATTATGAGAAAATAACACCATAAAAATAGACTAATCCAAATGGTGAAAGAGCTCCAAAAAGCCAATGACGAGAAGAATGCCTTAAAAGGCAGAATTAGCCAAATGGAAAAGGAGGTGCAAAAGACCACTGAAGAAAATACCACCTTAAGAAGTATATTGGGGCAAGTGGAAACTAGGACATAATGAGAAATCAAAATATTGTAAAACAGAACCAAAGGAATGAAAAAATGGGAGACAGTGTGAAATATCACATTGGAAAAGCCACTGGAGAATAGATCCAGGAGAGATAATTTAAAAATTATTGGACTACCTGAAAGCCATGATCAAATAAACAGGCTAGACATCATCTTTCAAGAAATTATTAAGGAAAACTGCCTTGACATTCTAGAATCAGAGGGTAAAATAGAAATTGAAAGAATCCACCAATTGCCTGTTGAAAAATATCCCCAAAAGAAAACTCCTAGGAATACTGTCACCAAATTCCATAGTTTCCAGGTCAAGGAGAAAATACTATAAGCAGCCAGAAAGAAACAATTTGAGTGTTGTGGAAATACAATCATGATAGCACAAGATCTAGCAGCTTCTACATTGAGGGATTGAAGGGCTTGGAATATGATATTCCAGAGGTCCATGGAGCTAGGATTAAAACCAAGAATCACCTATACAGCAAAACTGAGTATAATGCTCCAAGGCAAAGTATGGTTATTCAATAAAGTAGTGGACTTTCAAGCTTTCTCTGTGAAAAGACCAGAGCTGAATAGAAAATTTGACTTTCAAACACAAGAATCAAGAGAAGGATGAAAAGGTAAACAAGAAAGAGAAAGCATAAGGAAGTTACTAAAGTTGAACTGTTTTGTTTACATTACTACATGCAAAGTTGATGCGTGTAATTCATGAGACCTTTCTCAGTATTAGGGTAGTTGAAGGGTATATACATATATATAGACAAAGAGCATAGGAGGAGTTGAATATGAAGAGATGATATCTAAAAAAAAATAATATAAAATTAAGGGATGAGAGAGGAATATATTAAGAGAGGGAGAAAGGGAGAGAGAGAATGGAGTAAATAATCTCATATAAAAGTGGCAAGAAAAAGCAGTTCTGTTGGAAGGGAAGAGGGGGCAGATGAGGGGGAATGAGTGAATCTTGGTCTCATTGAATTTGACCTGAGGTGGGAATAACACACACACTCAATCGGGTATCTTACCCCACAGGAAAGTAGGGTTAAGGGGTTAAAGGGGGGAAGATAGAAGGGAGGGCATATAGGGGGAGGAGGTAATCAAAAGCAAACACTTTTGAAAAGGGACAGGGTCAAGGGAGAAAACTGAATAAAAGAGGACAGGATAGGATGGAGGGAAATATAGTTAGTCTTTCACAACATGAGTATTGTGGAAGGGTTTTACATAATAATACATGTGTGGCCTATGTTGAATTGCTTGCCTTCTTAGGGAGGGTGGGAGGGAAGGGAAGAGGGGAGAGAATTTGGAACTCAATATTTTAAAAGCAGATGCTCAAAAAAAAGTTGGTTTTGCATGCAACTGAGAAATAAGATATATAGAGAATGGGGCATAGAAATCTATCCTATCCTACAAGAAAGTAAGGGGAAAGGAGATGGAGGGGAGTGGGGTGACAGAAGGGAGCACTGACTGGGGAATGGGACAATCAGAATATATGCCATCTTGGACTGGGGGAGAAAATTTGTAATTCAAAATCTTGTGGAAATCAATGCTGACAACAAAAATATTAAATAAATAAATTTTAAAAACAAAACAAAAAGAAAACCAAATTTTCTGTTCAGTGCTGGTCTTTTTATCAGAAATGCTTCGAGAGGATTCTGGGAAGATAGATTAAGTCAGAAAATTCCAAGCTCTGAAGATTTTCTCTTTTTTTAAATTTATTTAACATATTTAGTTTTCAGCATTGATTTTCACAAGAGTTTGAATTACAAATTTTCTCCCCATTTCTACCCTCCCCCCCACTCCAAGATGGCTTATATTCTGGTTGCCCTGTTCCCCAGTCAGCCCTCCCTTCTGTCACCGCACTCCCCTCCCATCCCCTTTTCCCTTCCTTTCTTGTAGGGCAAGATAAATTTCTATGCCCCATTGCCTGTGTATCTTATTTTCTAGTTGCATGCAAAAACATTTTTTTTTCATTTTTGAACATCTGTTTTTAAAACTTTTAGTTCCAAATTCTCTCCCCTCTTCCCTTTCCTCCCACCCTCCCTAAGAAGTCAAGCAATTCAACATAGGCCACATGTGTATCATTATGTATAACCCTTCCACAATACTCATGTTGTAAAAGACTACCTATATTTTGCTCCTTCCCAACCCATCCCCCTTTATTGAAAGTGTTTGTTTTTTATTACCTCCACCCCCATCTGCCCTCTCCTCCATCATCCCCTGCTTTTTTTATCTTCTTCCCTCTTCTTTCCTGTGGGGTAAGATACCCAATCGAGTATGTATGGTATTCTCTCCTCAGACTAAATCTGATGAGAGCAAGATTCACTCATTCCCCCTTCACCTGCCCTCTCCCCTCCTCCCACAGAACTGCTTCCTTTTGCCACCATTATGAGACATAATTCACCCCATTCTATCTCTCCCTTTCTCCCTCTCTCAATATATTCCTCTCTCATCCCTTAATTTGATTTTATTTCTTTTAGATATCTTCCCTTCATCTTCACCTCACCTTGTGCCCTCTCTCTCTCTCTCTCTCTCTCTCTCTCTCTCTCTCTCTATATATATATATATATATATATATATATATATATACACATACATACATACACACATACATATACACATACATACATACACATTCACTTATATATGTATATATACATAAACATTTATATATATATATATATATATATATATATGCATATTCCTTTCAGCTACCCTAATACTGAGGTCTCATGAATCATACACATCATCTTTCCATGTAAAAATGTAAACAAAACATTTCAACTTTAGTAAGTCCCTTGCAATTTCTTTTTCTTGTTCTTTTTCTTGATTACCTTTTCAATGCTTCTCTTGATTCTTGTGTTTGAAAGTCAAATTTTCTATTCAGCTCTGGTCTTTTCACTGAGAAAGCTTGAAAGTCCTCTATTTTATTGAAAATCCATATTTTGCCTTGGAGCATGACACTCAGTTTTGCTGGGTAGGTGATTCTTGGTTTTAATCCTAGCTCCATTGACCTCCGGAATATCGTATTCCAAGCCCTTCGATCTCTTGATGTAGAAGCTGCCAGATCTTGGATTATTCTGATTGTGTTTCCACAATACTCAAATTGTTTCTTTCTGGCTGCTTACAATATTTTCTCCTTGATCTGGGAGCTCTGGAATTTGGTGACAATATTCCTCGGAGATTTCTTTTTGGGATCTATTTGAGGAGGTGATCGATGGATTCTTTCAATTTCTATTTTGCCCTGTGGCTCTAGAATATCAGAGCAGTTCTCCTTGATAATTTCTTGAAAGATGATATCTAGGCTCTTTTTTTGATCATGGCTTTCAGGTAGTCCAATAATTTTTAAATTCTCTCTCCTGGATCTATTTTCCAAGTCAGTGGTTTTTCCAATGAGATATTTCACATTGTCTTCCATTTTTTCATTCCTTTGGTTCTGTTTTATAATATCTTGATTTCTCATAAAGTCACTAGCTTCTACTTGCTCCAATCTAATTTCTAAAGTAGTATTTTCTTCAGTGGTCTTTTGGACCTCCTTTTCCATTTGGCTTATTCTGCCTTTCAAGGCATTCTTCTCCTCATTGGCTTTTTGGAGCTCTTTTGCCATTTGAGTTAGTCTATTTTTTAAGGTGTTGTTTTCTTCAGTGTATTTTTCAGTATTTTTTTGGGTCTCCTTTAGCAAGTCATTGACTTGTTTTTCATGATTTTCTCGCATCCTTCTCATTTCTCTTCCCAATTTTTCCTCTACTTCTCTAACTTGCATTTCCAAATCCTTTTTGAGCTCTTCCATGGCCTGAGACCAGTTCATGTTTTTCTTGGAGGTTTCTGTTGTATGCTCTTTGACTTTGTTAACTTCTTCTGTCTGTATGTTTTGGTCTTCTTTGTCACCAAAGAAAGAATGCAAAGTCTGAGACTGAATCTGGGTGCGTTTTCGCTGCCTGGCCATATTCCCAACCAACTAACTTGACCCTTGAGTTTTTCAGCGGCGTATGACTGCTTATAGACTAAAGAGTTCTGTGTTCCATGTTTGGGGTGGGGGGGGGATGTGCCAGCTCTGCCACACCAGCACTGCTCCTTCCCCAAGAACCCCCAACCCAGACTGGGCTTAAATCTTCAGCAGGCTGTGCACTCCTGCTCTGATCCGCCACTTAATTCCTCCCACCAGGTAGGCCTGGGGCCAGAAGCAACAGCAGCTGTAGCTGCCCCACCTCCGCTGCCCCCGGGGCTGGAAGCCGAACAAAGAACTCCTTCCACTCCCGCAGCTTTTTCCACTAACCTTCTCCGCTGTCTTTGGTGTTTGTGGGTTGAGAAGTCTGGTTACTGCCGCAGCTCACTGATTCAGGTTGGTAGGGCCCGCTCCACCCGGCTCCTGGTCTGGTTGGTCTGCGCTGCTCAAACTAGGCTCTGCTCCACTCCCAGCTCCCAGCTCCGTGTGGGATAGACCTCACCCAGAGACCATCCAGGCTGTCCTGGGCTGGAGCCCTGCTTCCCTCTGCTGTTTTGTGGGTTCTGCAGTTCTAGAATTGGTTCAGAGCCATTTTTTATAGGTTTTTGGAGGGACTCGGCAAGGAGCTCACGCTGGTCCCTGCTTTCCAGCCACCCTCTTGGCTCTGCCCCCTGGCCAATTAGATTTTTAAAGGAGTTCTCTTCAGTGAATTTTTTAATATATTTTTCTATTTGGTCAATTCTGCTCTTCAATACATTGTTCATTTCATTGGATTTTTCGCATCTTTTATCATTTGACCTATTCTATTTTTAAGGTGCTATTTTCTTCAGGATTTTTTGTGCCTCCTTTACCAAGCTGTTGACTAGTTTTTCACGATTATCTTGCATCTCTCTCATTTCTCTGTGATTTTTCCTCCACCACTCTTACTTGATTTTTGAAATTCTTTTTGAGCTCTTCCATGGTCTGAGACCCATTCCTATTTCTCTTAGAGGTTTGAATGCAAGAATGTTGACTTTATTAACTTCTTCTGAATGTGTCTTTTGACCTTTTTTTACCATAGTGCCTCTCTATGGTCAGAATTTTTTTTCTATTGTTTGCTCATCTTCAGCCTATTTCTTGACTTTTAACCCAACGCTAAAGAAGGGCTCTGCTTCCTAAGAAGAAGGGGCAAAGTTCAAAGCTTCAGGATTCTTTGTGCAACTGTTTTCAGAAGTAATTATGTGGGGACCCATAAGTTTTGGCTCTTTCAATATGGTATGATATGGGGAGATGTGTGTTTACTACTCTCTTGTACTATGCACCAGTTGGTAAGTGAGCACAAGCACTATTTTTAACCCTGGAAATATGAACAGGTTCCCTGCTCCTTGGAGCCACAAGCCCTGCTCTGCTAGTACTCCTCCTCACACCAGAACTAGGACCCAGGACAGCAACCCAGATCTAACTATACACATTGCAAGGGAGCTGAGAGGTCTGGAAACTGTCACTGCTGCCATTGATTCAGTCACCTCACACCTGCCTCTGGTTTGTTTAGGGCCCAGTGCAGAATGGATGGTGCTCCTCTTTCACCTGGAACAACAGGCATTTCTTGCAGACTTTCTAAGGTGTCTTCAGCTGGAAAATTGTTTTACTCCATCTTTTTGTGGGGTCTATCTATCTAGATTTTGCTTAGAGTCATTATTTAAAGGTATTTGGAGGATTTTGGGGAAGAGCTCAGGTGAGTACTTGACTTTATTCCACCATCTTGTTTCCACCCCACCTAAGTAAATCTAAAGAGCCGCTAGTACCTTGGTGTTGAATTTCCCTACATACTTTTATTAGCACTTCCTATATCTTGGACATCAATGGCTTTCTTGTCAACTCTTTGTTTCAAGAGCTATACTCAAAGTTCTCTAAGAAGAGGTGTCATCATCCTCTGATTATTCAGGGTGTTAATATCAATGAATCCTCTCTATGTTCCCAGAGAGCTTAGTCATGCTGCTAACTATATTTTTCCAAGCCATAAGTGTCCTCACCTTCTGCTCAAGTTTCACCAATTGATCAATCAACACCTCTCTAGTCGTTTGTCAGGAAAAACCCTTAGCTGAGGTCTAAAACCATCAAATGAGGCTTCACCCAGAAAGTGGAATCCCAGAGGTGTACTTGAGCAAGCTGAAATCGGCTTTTGAGACCTAATTGTTAAATTAAACTGGCAAACACTATAGATCAAGACTTGACATTGCTTTATTGGTTGTCTAGTATTAAGAAAGTGATAAAGAATAGATTAAGCATATAATAAACAATAGTAAATGAGAATAGTAAACTGTTTGATAAAACAAAAAGTCCAAGTTACTGGGGAAAGAAGTAACCATTTGACAAAAGTTTTTGGAAAAAGTTGGAAGAAGTTTTGCAGAAACTAGGCACAGATCAACATCTCACACCCTATATGAAGATGTGGTCAACTATAAACTGCTGTTTAGCTTTTATGGCCCCTCAAAATCTGGCCCCAACCCATCCTTCCAACCCCATGTTGGCCTTACTCTAACCCTCTCTACAATTCAGTTAAATTGACTTTCTTTCTATTTCTTACACACAACTCCATCTCTCATCTTCAGGATAATATATTGGTTGTCTGTCATACCTGAAATACACTCCCTCCATACATCCACTTCATAGCATCCCTTTCTTCCCTGAAGATGTAGCTCAAATACTACCTTCTTTGAGAAGCTTTTCTTTATCCCTTCATTTTGCCTTCCCTCGTGAACTACATCACATTTAACTATTTTGTATTTATTATCTTTGTACATATTTTCTATGTACTTACAGGTGTAATTTTCTCCCCTATTAGAATTTAAGCTTCTTACAAATTAGACCTTTTTCTCTTCATGATCTATATAGAGTTTTATTTTGCAATTATGGCTAATGGAAGAATTCTTAACCAGAAAATGAATAAAGGGGATTTCAAAAAAAGGAAAACTATGCTAAAATAGATTTTCTTTTATTGGTTTTCCCAGGTAGGAGTATTTTTGCATTGGTATCACTTGGACATAATATGGTAACAAAATAAAGAGGTGGGAGTAGAGAAAGATGATATGATTTATAAGCCACTATTATTTTTGAAGGCTTTAGAAAACTGGTTAGAACAATGGTTCACATGGCATACCCAAAGGAGGATGACCCATTGATCTTTAAGATTTCTTAAAGGCTTAAGATCCAATTAAGTGGTTATACACAAAAAAATGGTTGAGTTAAATTTAATGCACATCTCACATTTTGAACACTTTCCCATCCCAGAGATGAAACAATTCAGTTCGAACCTTGGTAGCAAGTCCTCTCCCAAGAAATCTCTCTTTGGACAGATCAGCATCTCTTCCTAATTGCTTGTTTGGGGCATAGGGTCCCAAAGGCCTCAGCAGGATCAAGATAATTTCTTCCCCCTGCATGATGTATATGTCCTGATGATGCCAAGGAGGTACAAATAATACAATTGTCACCAACATTAGCCTTTTGGAGATGGCCAATTTGCTTGGAATCTCCTGGTGATGAGGCGGAAGAGGGGGGCAGAGGATTCCTCCCTTTCAATGCTAGAGAATAGAGGAATCATATTCTGATTGTCTCTACACTTAAGCTATTGGCACTGAGAATCAGAATATAGTCTTCCAATATCACATCTACCTGTTTTCCCAATGAGAATTTCTATGGAAAAAAACATTCTTAGTGCTTAACACAAAAGACGTCTTCTAGTCAAGACCAACAGGACAAAAGCTAGAAAGGAGCACAGGGGCTGATGTGCCTTCTTTCAGCTCATCAAGCTGATAAAAAGGTGATAGATTTTTCTTTTGTGCCAGTGCCATATGGAGAGCAAGTGAGGACTGTGATGGACATTGCTATAAGCCAAAAGAGGTGAGAAGAGGTATGTTTCACTGACTAGCTCTGACTAGAGATTTTTCTGACCCCAAAGTCTTTCCAATATTTAGCCTCCATTAATGAATAATTATACCTATATGCCCTCATTATTGAGGAGAGATTATGAAGAATCCACTTATAAATTCAATTAAATCAATTAGACAGCCATAGATGAAAATCATAAGTGCCAGACTGTGCTATAATCATGATGATATCATATATAGTCTACATACATACATACATACACACATACATACATATATACATACATGGAAACTAGCTTTTATTAAGTGACTGCTATAAGAAAGGCACTGGGTAAGCACTTTACCAATATCATTTCATTTGATCCTCACAACAACCCTGACAGATATGTGCTATTATTTTCCCCTTTTTTACAGTTGAAGAAACTGAGGAAGACAAAGGTTAAGTGACTTTCTGAGGGTCATAAGGACAGTAAGTGTCTGAGGCTTAGCTCCAGATCCAATGCTCTATCCATTGAACCAAGCATGTACACATTTGAACTTAAAACAACCATACATGGGAATACCAATTTTACTAATGAAGAAACTGAGGATCAGATAGCTTAAGCAACTTGATCAAGGTCACACAGATAACTTTTCCTCTAAGTCCTAGCCTCTTTCTTCATATATTTCCATCATCTCTTACCTATTGTCATGAGAAAAATTAAAAACATTCAGTAAGATGCACATGGAGTTGGGAAGAGGTTGCTCCAAAAAATAATAGGAACATTTAGCCTTCGGAAGCCAGGCTCTCTGTCACCCATACTCCCTGAGAAATGTCTTGGTGAATCTTACCATTTTAAAAACAGATTTTATTACAGTTGGAGCCTGTAAGAAAGGAAAGTAAGGCAAAGACATAACTATTCAGCATGGTGGATAGAGTACTGGAACTGGAAATTTGAAGAGCTGAGTACAAAGATTGCCTCAGGCACTAGTTGTATAACTCCAGGAAAATAACAACCTGCCTCATTTCCACCACCCCTAGCCCCTATTATGGGGATAATAACAATATCTACCTCAAAAGTTTGTTGTAAGGATCAAGTAAGATAAGATGTGTAAAGTACTTTTCAAACCTTAAGGTGATATATAAATTCTAGTTAATATTATTTCTAAATGATACTGAAGCATTTGATTAAAACTTTCTACTATACCATTATAAGCAGAAGCACATGGTCAACCGGATGTTTCCAAAAAGCCAAATATGCTTTATCATGAAGGCAAAACTTCTTGTTTATTCATCCCCAGGTTTGGTGAGATATAGTGAGCAAGAGTCTAAGAAGTATGTAGAAAGCTAAAAAAAGAGATCTTTGTTTAGAGGGATTGTAAGTATGGAATACAACAACTATGGAATGTTAGGTGGTGTTTATTACTTTTTATTATTAAAGTTATATTTATAAAATTAAACAGTTTATTACCATTTATTATTAGGTAGCGTTGTTTTCCTTTGCTAAAAGGGAAATTCCAGTGGGTGGATTAAAGTAGGGTATATCCAGAAATTTTTATAATGTAGAAACAACAGATATCAATAGAACTTAAATTAGTTAAATACTTTTGAAGAAAAAAATAGTCTCACTTCCAAATGGTAAAAATTGATATAGAAAACAAAGGGAATTTGGTGAAAAATTCCATGTTTCTTCAAATGGACCAATAATGATAACGGGAATATGACAAATGGAAGAATGACATTTTTTAAATGGCAAAATAGTTCCACAGGTTGTAATGGTAGGCATGCATTCCCCGGCCTCGAAAGACTCTTGTGACCTTCGCCTTAGAGCTGCTGTTAATGAGTCAGAAAAATCCCTGCCTGAACAGACTATGAGAGTTTGGAGATGAGTATGTTAAAATTCATGTACTTCTAATTGGTGGGAATTTTCTGTTTCTTACACACTAAGGAAAATATGAGAATGAATATTGATAAGGAATAATCTGAGAAGTTGAAAGACCTGAATTCTTTTCTTGGATAAGATCCCTGATATGCTCGTTTTGTATTTATCCTTTCTGGGGTTCAATACCTGGCAACTGAGTGGTAGACAAGGTAAAAATCAACCTTTTTCTTATCTACTCTACATAACTGATATCAAGGAAAATCATATCACAGATGTGTAAGTGCTTTGAGATGTTCAAAAGAAAGGGCTCAAACTTACTTCATCCCCCTCGGACATTGTCTCCATATTTTTAAAGGAATATGCGTATGTATGAAGTGCAAAGAGCAGGATAAAAAAGGATTGTTATTTCGTGAGGGAGTATGTAATTTCTCTATCACCTCAATTCAATTTAATTTAGAGTAAAGATTATTTGCCTCCTCTGATGATATACCGAGCAGGTAGGGCAAGGCTTGGGTGAAACACTTTCTCTTGAAGTTTCTTCTCTGTTGTTCTTTGTGTTCTAGGAACAGAAAAATGCCACAGATTATTAACCTAGGTGAAAAACCCAGTCTGATAATTTTACACCTACAGCATTTTTCAAACTGGTCAACAGTCCAAGGTCAATCTCAGATTATTCATTTGGTAGCTGAAGGAACTGGGGTCCAAAGAAATAAAGTAATTTTTTTAAGATCAGCAACTAAGTGTCAGAGCCAGGATTCAAATTCTTCTTCTCCTGCTTTTAATCTTCCTCATCCTGCTATCCCTCTTCTTTCTCCAAACTGAATGCCTACTATGTACAAGGGGCAGCCTAGGTGGTACAGTGGATAAAGCACTAGATCTGAAGTTTGAAAGATCTGAATTCAAATCCTGCCTCAGACACTTACTAGCTGTGTGACCCAAGCCAAGACACTTAATCCCTATTTGCCTCAGTTACTCGTCTGCAAAATGGGGACACACTAGGAAAGGAAATAGCAAACCACTCCAGTATCTTTGCTAAGAAAACCCTATGGACAAAGTCCACGGAGTCATGTAGAGTTGGACACAAATGAATAAACGACCAAAACTATGTACAAAGGTCACAAAATGCAAAGGTCTATGATGCATAATCCTCATATTCTAGGAACTTGCCACAGAGACAGAAAAACAGAAGTTCAAATCCTGCTTCTGATCCATATTGGTTGTGTGTCCTTTAACTTCTTAGTGCCCTAGAGAAATTAAATAATATGCCTAGTGTGATATAGATAGTAAGACTTCAGTTGGAATCTTGCCTCATGGCTTCCTGACTGTAAGTATTGTGCTCAATGAACTGTTCAGCCTAGCTTCAGTAAGAGAAGTGCAAGATGGGTAAGGACTAAGGGGAGAAGTGGGACTCAGATCTTAGGGTATAGGAGATAAAACAAGAAGAAGAGACTGAAAAAACATTGCTATATCAAAGAAAACTGTAATTTCAAATAAGTTGTGCATCCCAGATTGAATGAATCAATGGGGATTTGGCTTGGCCTCCACTTTACTGAGAATGTGACTTTTATGCTGCAGGAAGAGCATGGAATTGCTAATTCTGTGTTAGCTGTGGAAGCAAGGCAAGGAGAATTCTTTGTAGAATAAGATTATAGCCTTTAAGACTGGGAAAAGACCTAGAGAAACTAGCCACCTGACTGTATAGGTTCACCCAAAAGAGCACTGGAGCAGAGATAGCTAGCCTGATAGCTCCCTAAAAGCTGTGCCTTCAAAACAGGACACTATATGAATA
This sequence comes from Trichosurus vulpecula, assembly GCF_011100635.1. Lineage (NCBI taxonomy): Eukaryota > Metazoa > Chordata > Mammalia > Diprotodontia > Phalangeridae > Trichosurus > Trichosurus vulpecula. Next base: position 264,318,497 of record NC_050579.1, on the reverse strand, counting down.
AATGATTATAATTCCTATACCTCAATAATAATACTACCTTATTCAGAGTTGTTGTTGTTGTTGTTATTATTGTTTTAAGTCTTGACCTCTGGTCCTGATCATTCTCATGATGCTTAATATGTGAGGAATGTGAAATGTGCTCATAGCATCAGGACTTGAACTAGAATTCAGGAAAAAAAAACATCCCGATAAAGAAGTCTATTAGCCACAAGGAAACTTGATCAAGTTGGAGTTTTGGCATCTCATCCAAAGTTCTTTAAACATAGGTGAGTTCATTATTTTTCTGGAATGGTTTTAGAAAGACACATTGTTCCTAATTTAACTCTTAAGGTGAATTTCCAAAATAATTTCTCATCCAGAAATTCTATGAGTTCCAGGAGAATCATTCTAATTACTTTCATTTTTATAGATGAGATGTGTTGAACAATTACAATGAGAGGAAATGAAAGCTCCCTACAGAGATTTATCTTGCTGGGCTTCTCAGATCGACCCAGACTAGAGCTGGTCCTCTTTGTGGTGGTTCTGATCTTCTACCTCCTGACTTTAGTAGGCAATGCCATCATCATACTGGTCTCCCGCCTGGACCCCCATCTGAAGACACCAATGTACTTCTTCCTCACCAACCTCTCCTTTCTAGACATCTGTTTCACCACAAGCTCTGTCCCCCAGTTGCTGTTTAACCTTGGTGGCCCAGATAAGAGCATCAGCTACACAGGTTGTGCAATCCAGCTTTTCATGTTTCTAGCATTAGGTGGCACTGAATGTATACTTTTGGCTGTCATGGCCTATGACCGCTTTACTGCCATCTGCAAACCCCTCCACTACATGGTCATTATGCATCCCCAGCTTTGTTCGCAGTTGGTAGCCATTGCCTGGCTAAGCGGCATTGCCAACTCCCTGGCCATGTCCCCTGTGACTCTGACACTGCCCCGATGTGGACGGCATGAAGTGGACCACTTCCTTTGTGAGATGCCAGCCATGATCAAGATGGCATGTGTGGATACCACACTCATTGAAAGTACAGTGTTCATCTTGGCCAGCTGCTTTACTCTTCTGCCGCTATCCCTAATTTTGGTCTCTTATGGTTACATAACACGAACAGTTCTCAGGATCAAGTCAGCAGCTGGACGTAGGAAAGCCTTCAACACTTGTGGATCCCACCTCACTGTGGTCTCCCTCTTTTATGGAAACATCATCTATATGTACATGCAACCAGGGAACAATTCATCCCAGGACCAAGGCAAATTCCTTACTCTCTTCTACAACTTGCTGACCCCCAGCCTCAATCCCCTCATATATACCCTGAGGAACAAGGAAGTAAAGGGGGCACTCAGAAGACTGGTGTGGAAAGAGAGAGGCTGAGAGGTTGAATGATCACAAGAGATCCTATCCCTAAGGTTAAATCCAACGATAGAGACATTGGATGAGCCCTTCACTTAGAATCCACTGAATGTTTAACCTGAAAGCGATCTGAGAATTCATAACAATATGATATTTGTTTTTGTTAAATAGGTCTGTGAGCCAAGCCTATGGTGCTTTCTTTTTCCTCCTAGGCTCATGAGGTATTACTTTATACAAAGAGCTATTTAGAGCTGAAAGGGATCATTAAATACAACCTCCTCATATTATAGACTTAGGAAACTGAGGCCCAACGAGAGTAAGTGATATATCTAAGGTTACACATTGGCGGTAGAGCTTGGATTGAACCCATTGGACCCTGTGATTACAAGTCCAAATCTTGTTCACAAATATCATCTCATATGATCCTCAGAAGTCTGGAAGGTAGGCAGGGTAGATATATAAAGTGACTTCAAAACTTGACCTGGGTAACATAACTACTAAGTTTCAGAGACAGGATTCACACTTTTCAGAATCTAGACTGTAAGAAACATGGGGGAGGAGTTTTGTTACCAGAGTGGAAGGTGTCCCTCTCCCCTGCCCCCACCCCAACCTTAGCAGAATGTAAGTCAGGTAACTGATTGGAACTACTTCCAATCAGACCTCTGATCTAGCAGAAATCAGGCCTCTGGTCAGTCAGGTGAAAGGTCAAAGGCTTGATTAAACGAGTCATTTGAGGAGGGCATGACCTGGACAGTCAGGGGTTGTATTCTGGCCAATGGAGAGCCTGGTGGGAGATTACTATAAAAGGACTGAGTCCTTTGTACTTTCTCCTCTTCTCTGTTCAGGGCATGTACCCATTTATTCAGGAGGAATAAATGTAAATTATAATTAAAACTTTCTTGGCTTCCCAACAAGTATTGTTTATTCCTAGACAGTGTAAGTATGTTTCTAACCATTGGGGGCTTGCCACGGGATCAATATAGTATCAGAAGAAAGAGATATTTCATTGTCTATGGTGCCTTTTAGCAGGATGTAATTTCCTTCCTTATCTCTTTTAATTAGATCTACTTTTGCTTTTGCTTTGTCTGAGATTAGGATTGCTACTCCTACTTTTTTTTTGCTCCAGCCTTTTACCTTTACCCTATGTGTATCCCTATTTTTCACATATGTGTCTTATAAACAACATTTTGTAGGGTTATGGTTTTTATTCCATTTTGCTATCCACTTCTGTTTTACATTAGAGTTCATCCCATTCACATTCAGTTATGATTACTATCTGTGTCTTTCTCTCCATCCTATCCCTCCCATTTATGCTTTTCTTTCTCTTTTCTCCCTTTCCCTCCTGACTAGCATTTTGCTTTTGACCACTGCCTCCCTCAAAATGCCCTCCCTTCTATCAGCCCCCTCCCTTTTCTCCCTTTTCTATAACTACTTCTTCCTTCCCTCCTATTCCCTCCCCATCCCTTTCTTTCCCCTTTCCTTTCCTACTGCTTATCAGGAAAGTTAGATTTCTCTACCTAACTGAGTATGTTATTCCTTCCTTGAGTCAAATCAGATGAGGGTAAAGTTCAAAAGATGCTCATCTCCCTCCTTTTTTTCCCTCTACCATAACATGTCTTTGTCCTTCTTCATGTGATGTAATTTACCCTTTTCTACCTCTTCCTTCCTTCTTCTCCCATTATAATCCCTATTCACCACTTATTTATGTTTTTTATCTATATATATATATATGGATATATGTGTGTGTGTGTGTGTGTATGTCTATATCCCTTCTAAGTGGGATAATAAAGATACAGTTCTCAAGAGTTATAGGTATCATTTTGCCGTGTAGGGATGTAAACCGTTTGCCCTTATTGAATAACATGTTTTTCCTTTTCTATTTACCTTTTTATACATTTTCTTCAGTTAACTTTTGTACCTCCTTTTCCATTTGGCCAATTCTACTTTTCAAGGAGTTTTCTTCAATCTACTTTTTTCCATTTTGTCAATTGCATTTTTAAAGGAATTGTTCCATTTTTCTTCTGCCTCTCTTATTTGACTTTTAAAATCCTTCTTGAGTTCTTCCAAGAGGGCTCTTTGGGCTTGAGGCCAGTTTATATTCCTCTTTGAGGTTTTGGATATGGGTATATTGACTATGTTGTCCTCTCCTGAATTTATGTTTTAATCTTCCCTGTTACCAAGGTACTTCTGTATGGTCATTGCTGTTATTGTTTTCTTTTTTTCTGGCTTTTAAAGTTGATCGCTGCATCTTGGGCACAGGGGGTTGCTGTGGTGGGGGCTAGGGACCTGGTTACTGGTTTGCTGCTGTGGGGCTTGCTGCTGGCTTGCTGAGATGCTTCCCATTTTGTACTGGTCAGCTACAGCAAGAGAGGATTTTCTTCTTAATCCTCCTAGCCTCCGAACCTAAAAGACTGCTGCACCTCATCTTTCTGCTGGCTCTATTTCAGGATTTTTCCTGGGGCAATATTCTCTGGGTTTTTCAAGGTCAATAAGGGAGGGTGAAAGCAACTTAGTGCTTATTCTGCCATCTTGGCTCCCAGAAGTCAAAATAGGTGACTTTCACATATTCTGTCTGTGGGCTGATAGCTCCAGGAGCAGGTGCTGCCACCAGTATTGCTGCTGCCAATTCACTCCCAAAGCCTGCTCCTGGTTTGCTGGGGCTGGGGCTATATTGGCACACCCTGTGCTGGGTTGTGCTTCCCTCTTACATAGTTCAAACAGATCCCTCCTGCTAACCTTCTGAGTTGTCTCTGGTGCCTTTGGGCCATCTGGAAACTGCCATTGCTGCTAGTGATTCATTCCCCCAGGCCTGCTCTGTCTTTGCTGGGACAGGGTCTGCACTAGCAAGGCCTGCACTTGTCTGTGCTCCTCTCTTGGCTTGTTGCAACAGACCCTTCCTGTCAACCTTCTAGGTTGTCCTTGGCTAGAAATCTGCCTCACTCTGTCTCTTTATAGGTTCTGCCACTCTAAAATTTGTTCAGAGTCACTTTTAAAGGTATTTGAAGGGGTTTGGGGGAGAGCTTAAGTGAGTCCCTGCTTTTACTCCACCATCTTGGCTCTGCCCTGCCAGTCTCTTCTTTTTTCAATGAATTCAATGCCTTGCTCACAATATTTTTTCTCTTCCCCAATTCCTGCTCTCATACTACGGTACTTATAACAACTTATTTAACCTCCCTCAAATATCCAAGGCTCCCAATTACTCGACTTATTCATTTACTACAACCTATTACTCCATAACAACAGTTACACAGAAAGGCAGTTATGCCCTGGATCTTGCCATTGCCCAAAATGTATCGCTTCCATTTTCATGAACAAAGTTCCCGATGACCACATGATGGCCAAATCTAACACCCTTTTCTTGATGGTGATGATGATGATACAGTGGTAGTAGAATCTACCTCACAGGTTTGTTGTATTAGATTATATTTGTGAAGCACTTAGCTCAATGCCTATCACATGTGTAAAAAATGATTTTCTTAGTAATCGTTATCTTAGAGACTTAGAGCTTTCCCATCCCCCTTTCTTTCAAAGATCAGTTCTTCTTTAGTAAGAGGTAAATGGGTTTTTTCCTGCTCATTGTGTTGCCCAGACAGGTCTGGGAGAATGATTCCTCTCTATTGTCAAGACAGGTGACATGAAATTGATACGGTTTTGATCAGAATTAAGTGACCTAAGTCCCCACAACCCTCATCTTAATATAGCCCACCTCCCAGTGTGTTTACCAATCAGCGTTGATTAGCATCCCTTGAAAATACCTACTCTTCAAAGGGCATATAATCCTGTACCCTCAAATCCCAAATCAAGGCAGTTCTGAACTGGCCGCCTTAGAGGGGCCCAGTTTTGGACTGAACTCCCATGCAATGCATGTTGCCAGCTTGTGAGAGAAATAAAAATATGGATCTGACCTAATTGTTTGTCTCTTTCTTAAAATAAACTCTGGTTTGGGGTTTTGGGAGTTCACAATCAAAATTAGGGTTTCACGCATAGTAGGCACTTAATAAGTGCTATTGCCCTGTCCCTTTTATTCTCATTATTTTTTTTTACCATTCTGCAACCTTTGACACTGTAAATTACTCTCTTCTCTCTAGGTTTCCATCACATCTCTCTTTCCTGTTCTTCCTCTCACTGGTCTGATTGCTTCTCATTCCACTTGAATGGATCTTCATTCAAGTCATGCCCATGAAATGTAGGTTTTCCCAAGTGGCTGTCCTGGGTCCTCTGATCTTAACCTTCTATACTGTTTGACTTGATGATTTCGTCAGCTCCCAAGGATTCAACTCTAATCTCTATTCTGATGATTCTCAAATCTACTATTCTAGTCCTAATCTCTTTCCAGACATCTTGAATGTCTTGAATTGAATGTCTCATAGACAGCTTAACTTATTGAACTCATTATCCTTCTCTTAAAAAATCTTTTTTTTCTAAATTTTCTATTACTGTGGAAGTTACCACCTTCTTCCTGGTCATCCAGGCTTACAACCTACATGCCTTTCTTCACTTCTCATTCTCTCTGACTCCCCATATTCAATCAATTGTCTAGCCCTGACATTCCTACCTTCTTCACATCTGTGGTATAATCCCATTCTCCTCTCTAGTAACACCATTACCTTAGGGAAGGTCCTCCTCACCATGTGGCTGGACTACTGTGGTAGCTTGCTGGTTGGTCTCCCTACTTCAAGTTTCTTCCCACTCCATCTTCCACTCAGGTCTCAAGGTGATCTTTCTAAAGTGCAAATCTGACCATATTATTTCACTTTTCAGTCAACCCCAATGGCTCTGTTGCCTCTAGGATCAAATATAAACTTCTTTTTGTTATTTTTCAATCATTTCAGTTGTGTTTGATTCTTCATGACCTCATTTTGTGGCGGGGGGGGTGGAGGGGGGCTGTTCTTGCCAAAGATACTGGAATAGTTTGCTATTTCCTTCTCTAGTTCATTTTACAGATGAGAGACTAAAGCAAACCAAGTTAAGAGATTTGCCCAGGGTCACATGGCTAGTAAGTCTCTGAGATCAGATTTGAACTTATGAAAATGAGTCTTGAAAAAACAAACTGCCCTGATATCCTAGACCAGAGGATAATGTAGAAATGGAAAGAATCCACCAATCACCTCCTCAAAGAGATCTCAAATGAAAACTCTGAGCAATATTATAGCCAAATTCCAGAGATCTCATGTTAGAGAGAAAATATAGCAAGCAGTCAAAAATAATGCAAATGTCATGGAGATACAGTCAGAATCATACAAGATTTAGCAACTTCCACAATAAAAGAGTAGAAGGCTGGGAATCTGATATTCCAGAAAGCAAAATAGCCAGGATTGCAACCAAGAATAAACTACAGAAAAACAGTATAATCCTTATAAAAATGAATATTCAATAAAACAGAGAACTTTCAAGTATTCCTAGTGAATTCCTCATGAAAAGACCAGAGCTGAATAGAAAATTTGGCATTCAAATACAAGACTCAAGAGAACTTAAAAAGTCAAACATGAAATAGAAATCATAAGAGACTCAATAAAGCTAAATTGTTTATATTCCTATATTAACAGATGATACATGTAATTCCTAAGAATTTTATTACTATTAAGACAGTTAGAAGCACTCTACATAGACAGAAAGCATAGGTGTGAGTTGATTATGTTAGGATGATCTCAAAAGAACAAATGAAGGGATGAGAAAGAGGGATGCACTGAGATAAGGAGTAAGGGAGAGAAAGAATGGAGAAAATTATCTCACAAAAACGAGGCACACAAAGAAGAGCTTTTATAGTAAAGGGGAAAACAGAGAGAGTGGTGGGCAGTGTTTGAACTTTAATCTCATTGTAATTGGTTCAAAGAGGGAAGGATAGATAGATAGATAGATAGATAGATAGATAGATAGATAGATAGATATTCAGTTGGGTATAGAAATCTATCTTACCAAACAGGGAAATAGGAGGAGAAGGGATTAAGAGAAAAGGGAAATGATAAAAAAGAGAGTAGATTAAGGGAGACAGCCGTCAGAAGCAAAACAGACTTTTTAGTAGGGATAGGATAAAAAGAAAGAAAAACAGAGGAACACAGGATGGAGGGAATTGCATTTAGTAATCATAACTGTGAATGTGAATGGGATGAGCTCATCCATAAATCAAAAATGTATAGCACTGGAAACCAGAATCCAACACTATGTTGTTTACAAGACACAAACCTGAAAAAGAAAGGCACACACAAATAAAACAAGGGGTTGGAGCATAATCTATTGTGCTTCACCTGAAATTTAAAAAAAAAAAGCAGAGATAGTCAATCTCAAACAAAGCAAAAACAAAAATAGACCTAATTTAAAAAGATAATCAGGGAAACTATATTTTTCTAAAAGGTACCATAGAAAATTAAATAATACCAAAATTTTTCACAGTCAGTATTTCTGATAAAAGTCTTTTTTCCCAAATATATAGGGAACTGAGTCAAATTTATAAAAATAAGAGTCATTCTCCAATTGATAAAGAGTCAAAGGATTTAAACAGGCAATTTTGGAAGAAGAAATCAAAACTATCTATAGTCACATGAAAAAATACTCTATATCACTATTGATTACAAATCGAAACAACTCTGAGGTATCACCTCACACCTATCAGAAATGACAAATACTAGAAAGGATAAAGGAAATAGGCACACTAATTAACTGCTGTTGGTGGAGTTGTAAATTGTTCCAACCATTTTGGAGAAGTATTTGAAACTAGGCCCAAAGGTCTATAAAACTTGGCATATCTGGCAAAACCGCTAGTAGGTCTGTAAGATCAAAAAAAAAATGAAATGAAATGAAAAGGGCCCATGTGTCCAAAAATATTTGTAACAATTCTTTTTGGGGCAGCAAAGAATCGGAAATTCAAAGTATACCCATCAATTGAAGGATGGTTGAACAAGTTGTGGCATGTGATTGTGATGGAGTATTATTGTGCTAAAAGAAATGACAAAGGTGATGGTTTCAGAAAAACCTGACAAGACCTATAAAAACTTATGCAAAGTGAAGTGAGAAGAACAGGGATATCATTGCATGCAGTAACAGCACTATTATAATGAACATCTAATGTGACAGACTTAGCTACTCTGATCAATACAATTACAAAGGACTCATGAGGAAAACTACTATCCACCTCTAGAGAGAGAGAACTGATAACTCTAGTGCAAGGTGAAGAATAGTTTTCTCACTTTATTTTTTTTTGGCTTTTTGTGATATGGCTAATATGGAAATATGTTTTACATGATTTCACATGGATTATTGATATATTTCTTTCCTTTTCAGTGGGTGGGGAAAGTACAAGAGGGAGAGAATTTTGTACTCAAAAATATCTTTAATTTTTAAAAGAACAAAAATAAAAAGAACTCCTGCTATAGAATTTGTCCAACAATACAAATTGAGTAGGTCAAAGAGAGGTGATTGAGTTGCATTTGCAAAACTATGTGGTTCTTTCAATGTCCGAAATAAAACTCATTTTTAACATCAAAAAAGGAGAGAACAGTATTAATTACCAACAAAAACAACAACAAAGAAATACAGTAGGATTACAAGGAAAAAACAAAGCAAAACAAAATAAAACACTTTTGGAGAGAAGCCTTCCAGAATCAATGGCATTTTTAAATACAATTCATAGGTTTTCAAATGTGTTACCAAACCTTCATCTCTTAATAAACTTTCTGTTCTTAATAAAAAAACCTTCTACTTAATAAAATATAGATAATAAAGGTTGACATTCTGCTATGTACACAGAATAATAGCACATAGGGCTCTAGCCTCAGACTAGATGAAATGATTGCCCACGATTTTCGAATGTCAGGCCTCAAGAAGTTTTAACTATTGTAACAACTTTGCATTTACAGTTAATCATGCTGACAGATCAGTAGGAAAACTTGCAGCTGAGACTTGTTTTTTGTTCTTTGAAATGTCAGAAACTCCCATTGAGAAGACTGTCAAAACAATTTTAGATGATACAATAATTACAATCCTTTTAGGAGATGAAGTCATGCTACGACTTTCCTATATCTCCAGCTCCCACTGTACTTCTCCACACACAGTCTGTCGGAGACCTCTCTTCAGGGACAGCACAAACTAATTCAGGTAAGGGACAAGAATTTTTCACCTCTTAGTAAAAGGACTAAAGTCTAATTTCCTAAATCATTGGGGGTTTTTTGAAGCAATGTTGTTTAGAAACAAGTTTGCTGTTCCTCAAGACAGTTTTAAAACACTGTTGTTTATCTCATTCATAATGCCTTTTTTCTCTTAATTATTTTTTCTTCTCTTATATTCCCCTTTCTATTATTTCCTATCTTCTCTTCACTTATCTCTTGCTTTTCTTCTTCCTCTGTGACTGTTCCCCTTTTATTCATTTCCATTTTTTCATCCATTCCCTTGAATTGGATTGGAAGACAAAGAACCTAGTGTTGAATTCATCTTTACCACTTATTTAGGTCATGAGAGCATAGATTTAAAACAGGAAGGGACCTTAGAGCTCATCCAATCCTCAAATTATTTTTTTGAGGAGGGAAGGCAAGGCAATTGGGGTTAACTGACCTGCCCAAGGTCACACAGCTAGTAAGTGTGTCACATGTTTGAGGCTGGATTTGAACTCAGGTCCTCCTGATTCCAGGGCCAGTGCTCTACTCACTGTGCCCCCTAGCTTCCCCCTGCCTTTATTTTTTTTCTTTTTTTTTCTTTTTTTTAATGTATTTATTTAACATATTTAGTTTTCAGCATTGGTTTTCACAAGAGTTTGAATTACAAATTTTCTCCCCATTTCTACCCTCCTCCCACTCCAAGAAGGCATATATTCTGGTTGCCCTGTTCCCCACTCAGCCCTCCCTTCTGTCACCCCACTCCCCTCCCATCCCCTTTTCCCTTCCCCTCTTGTAGGGCAAGCTAAATTTCTACTCCCCATTGCCTGTGTATCTTATTTTCTAGTTGCATGCAAAAAAAAACCTTTTTTTTTTGTTTCTGAACGTCTGTTTTTAAAAACTTTGAGTTCCATATTCTCCCCCCTCCTCCCTTCCAACCCACCCTCCCCAAGAAGTCAAGCAAGAGGAAACAGTTCTGTGGGAGGAGGGGAGAGGGCAGGTGAGGGGGGAATGAGTGAATCTTGCTCACATCAGATTGGGCCTGAGGAGAGAATACCATACATACCCAATTGGGTATCTTACCCCACAGGAAAGAAGAGGGAAGAAGATAAAAAAAGGAAGGGATGAGGGAGGGGAGGGCAGATAGGGGTGGAGGTAACCAAAAACAAACACTTTGGAAAGGGGACAGGGTCAAGGGAGAAAATTCAATAAAGCAAAATATAGTTAGTCTTTCACAACATGAGTATTGCGGAAGGGTTATACATAATGATACATGTGTGGCCTATGTTGAATTGCTTTATTTTTTTTTCAATCCTGATTTTATTAATGAGGAAATTGAATCCCACAGGGCTGGAATGCCTTGCCCAAAGTCACACAGGTAATAAACGACAGTCACGCATGTAAATCAGATCCTCTAACAAGTCTAGTGTGAGCTCCATGGCACTTCCTGCGTAACCTCAGGCAAGGCACTCTGGGCCTCAGTTTCCTCATCTATAAAATAAAGGAATCAGACTAAAAGAACCATAAGATCCTTTCTAGCTGTAAATGCAGGTCCTATGAAACTTTTCCCTCCTTTGCTAGATTCTTCCCTTGACTTCTTTCAATCATCTCTTTCCTTTTGTCCTCACACATTAACACTCTGTTGCATTCTGCATTTCTCCCTTTTCATTTTGTAATGCCCACTTTCTTGTCTTTTCTTATAAGGACCGAAAAGTAATACAGACGAAGTTCTTCACTTTATAAATGAGGAAACTGATCCTCAAAGAAGTTTTTCAAGAATGTGAAGCTAATTAATTAGAATTATTAGAGTTGCTAGTAGACTCCAAGGTCCCTGACTCCCGAGCTAGTGCAAGACACCACACTGCTTCATTTGCTTGTTGTTCTTCCTTCTTCATCTTTATGTCCTCTCATTTTCTTTGTTCTATCTCTTGCCCTTTGTACTGTAAATGCCATGCTCTTTTCTGTCCCATATATCTTTTCCTCTTTTTTTCCTATATCCTTTTCTCTCATTTCTCTAAACTCTCTTCTCAGTTTTTCTTCTATTCTCTGGGGAGTTTTTTCATTCATTTCACTTTTCTCTGCATTGCACCATTTTTTCCCCTGATCATCTCTATTTTGTGTCTAGTAAAGAGTACTCATCATGGCTAGTTAAGAAACTTTTCTTTATCCGCATTTGTAAATGTGCCTGACAAAGGTGCTTGCAAAACCTGACAAATTGCAACATTCTTTCTATATATGACATTTTACAGTTAGATCATTGACCACAATACTGAGCCTGAAGTTAGGAAGACTTATGTTGAAATCTGGCTTCTGATACCTACTGGCATCAGATACCTACTAGCTTCATGACCTTGGGCAAGTCCCTTAACATTTCTGCCTCAGTTTCCTAATTTCCATAATAACACTTTGGATAATAATAGTACCTATCACCCAAAGTTGTTGACTCAATTTATAAAGCACCTAGTACATAAGTAAGCACTTAATAAATGCTAATTCCACTCCCATGTGGTATTGCATACTGGTATGAATTTCATTTACTATCAAACTTTTTGCCAGTTGTCCTTCCTCTGTAATTGTTTGATTTATTAGATTGGAGTTACTGAACACTAGACTGCTCAGGGCGCTCTAACTCTTCCTAATCTATTTTATTCATGATCTATTTTTCTTTTCTTTTTTCTAACAAAGTGACAGTTTTGCTCACTACTGTCTTATACTATAACTGAGAACTACTAATGCTCTTTTTCCGTCTTTCCTACTTATTCATATTATCTCTCTTCACATCATTGATCTTACTTATGAATTTCATAACTTTCTCTAATCCTATAAAACATTTCATTAGTATTTTGAGTGGTAGAGTAATAAAATTATAGATTAAACTTCATATTACTGTCATTTTATATTTACACAGTCCAGCCATGAGCATTGAACAACTTCCTGATTATTTGGCTATTCCTTTATTGCCTTCAAAATTATTTTATAACCATTTTGGTAATCTTGGGTGTGTCTTGATAGTTAAACTACCAGATAATCTGTGCATTCATTGTTATTTTAAATGACATTTTTGTACATATGTTCCTAGTTTAATAGATGGGTCTGTGTGTGTATACATATGTACATATCTATATATATGTAAGCTGATAATTTGGGAATTCTGCTATTTTGCTGCCATTATTACTTTCCTGTCAATTCTCTAAGCAGAGTCAACAACTTGATTCAATTCAACAAACCTTTATTAATCACCTACTATGAGCAAGAAAAAAATAAAATAGCCCCTTCCCTCAAGGGGCTTACATTCTGATTTGGCAGGACTATACTGAAATGGGGAAGAATACTAGCACAATTGGGTCATGAAAGACATTGTGTAGGAAATGGCACCCAATTTGTGCTTTCCAGGACACTAGATTTCTATTGCTTGGAGACAAACAGCAAATGCCTCCCAGATATAATTGGCCACTATTACAAGACAAATTGATGGAAGATGAAATGTCTTATACAAAGAATGGACAGCAGGCTAATAGCAATAAAATTAAGAATATATGAAGGGAAGTAATGTGAGTTAAGACTGGAAAGGCAAGGTGGAAGGCAGATTATGGAAAGCTTTAAAATGCCAAGCTGAGATTTATGTATTTTATCTTAGGGAGCCACTGAATGTTTTTGAGTAGGGGAACGGTGTAGGTTAATCTATATTTCTGAATTTCAATATGGCAGCTTGTGAAAGATAGATCAGAGAAGAGATTGACTAGACACACTCCCAACAAATAAAACAGTAAAAAAAAAAAAGAAGAAGAAGAAGAAGAAAAGGCCCAGAACTGAATGTTATGGGATGCTTACATAAAGCAAATGAAAGAACGGTGATGATGAAACAAAGAAGAGCAATAAAGAATGGTCAGAGAGAAAAGAAGGAATAAAGAGAGAGCACTGTGACAAAAGTCAATGGAAGTGAGAGTGCCTCGGAAGTGAGACAGGTAAACAATCAAAAGGTAGAGAGATGAATTAGAATCACGATTTTTAAGTGTCTTTGAATTTGATAGCTGAGATCATTGATAATCTTAGCAGTAATCATTAATAATCTTATCATTAATAATCTGCCTAATCCAAAGATATTGATTTCCTTAACAATGTTTATTCCTTTATTTTATTTTTCTTGTTGCTATGTCTAGAATTTCTCCAACTATTCCAATAATAATATATCGTGTATGCTTCCTTCACCTCTATTCCTACTGGGAAAATAGCTAAGATTTCTATAGCTGAAATGACACTAGCTCTTTCTATCAGATTTTCTACCTCATTAAGAAAGAATCATGCCATGTTTCACCAGAGCTCTGGGTCTACAGTGAGGAAGACTCAAATACAGCCTCTGTCACTTAATAGCGATGCATCCCCAGGCACGTGACTTATTCTCTATTTGCCTCAGTTTCTTAAACTGTAGAATGGGGGAGATAATAGCATTTACCTTACAGGGTTGTGGTAGGGATCAAGTGACATTACATTAGTGAAATGGCTCAGCATAGTGCCTGGCGCATTTTAAAGGTCCTTGATATAATCACATAATATAATTCATTTTGTAATGAACATGATTGATTTTGTTAATTCATTTTCTAAAGTTGAAACACTCTTGCATTCATGATAAACATCCAACTTGGTCACAATAAAAATATAAATTGCTGTAATGTAATTGCTAATATTTAATATTTTGCATTGCAATATATTACAATATTCATTAATTATATTAGTCTGTAATTATCTTTCTCTGCCTTGTCCCTCCATTATTTTGTTATCAATATCACATTTAATCCTAGAAAAATTAATCATTATTGCCTTCCTTTTTATGTTTAAAAATGGTTTATAAATATAAAAATTATTTGTTTTTCTTAATTTTTAATAAGATTAACTTGTGAATCTTTGTAACTTTGTTGTTGTAACTTTATTTCAGTACAGGTCCTTTTCTTACCTGCTCAAATTTTCTTGCGGGGATAGGCTTTTTTAAAAGTTATCCAATTCCTCTTGCATTGAAATTTGTATATATTCACTTGTTTCATTTACATTCTTGCTTTATAATAATGTAAAATAGCTTTTGATAATTTTCTTTATTTATTTTATGGGGATTTCTCCCTTCTCATTCTGGATTTTTTTAATTATGATTTTGTTAATTTGTTTGATACCTTTCATTTCTCTCTTCTGCGTATTTAAAAATTAAATTTTATTTTAGAGTTTTTTTGCCTTTTCTTTTTTAATCATTTGTTTAGTATCTTATTTTCTCCTTATTACATGTAAAACAAATTTTAACATTGCATTTTTTTAAACTTTCAGTTCCAAATTCTCCCCACCCCCTCATTAAGAAGGCAAGAAATTTGATATAGTTGTATGCACAATCATGCAAAACATTTCTGTATGGCCGTTTCCAAAAAGAAGTTATTTAATTTACTTAAGATAATGAAGAACTTGCTTAAGATAATGAAGAATAAATAATTCTGCTTATTTCATCTTTACTTTTTAAAATTATCTCTTTTGTTTTTGTTTTTGTTTTGTTAATTTTTTTTTTGTAACTGGTGATTTCTTTCTGATTTCTTGCCTTCACTTCACTGGTATTACTTCCAACCTAGGTCTTTCACAGAAACCCCTATACTCTCCCTTACCAGTCGTCCTTGAATTTATTGAAATGATCTTTTAAAATCTCCTGTATACTCTACTCCAGCCTCCTTAAGGCAAGTTGTAGTTTAGGTATTAACCACTCTATTCCACTCTTACCATACTTCATTATCTGGGGGTTCATCTATAGTGCCCCTTCTCAAGGTACAACAATCCTTTCCTTCCTCCCCTCTTTTCAGAGTCAGGATTCAAAAAGATGCTCACACTGAGCTGAACCTAATATAATTAAAGTGAAAGTCTTATGCATAGGTTTAAAAAAATCAGATTCTCAAGTAAAAGATGGGGCAGGCATAGATAGATAGCAAATCATCTGAAAAAGATCAGGGGGCCCTGATACCTTTGGATGTGCTTCAATGCACTTACCAATAAATTCCTAACAAATACAATCTATGACATAAAAAAGACAATAACCTTTTTGCCCCTTACAAAATGTAAATGCTTTGGATTTCTTTATTCATTGCTTTAATCCACTCAGCTTTGAACTACAAAGGGCCTGCACTATCTAAGAGGTGATTCTTATTACTTTATCCTGACTGCCCTCCTCTAGATACTCTCCACACTATCAGTGTTCTTTCTAAAGTGCAATGTCTAGAACTGAACAGAACATATCCAGATAAGGTCTACACAACAGAATACAATGGGGCTACCTAAGTCCTGGACACTCTGCCTTTCAGTGCTACTTAAGACTGTCATAAGTAGCCCCCAAAAATCTTATTTACAGAAAAGTTGAATGTATTATAAAATTTTGAGTTTTTCTTCATCTTGAACACATTCACTTCTTTAAATTTTCTCTCCTAATGACATAACATAGCCCTTTATTGCCTCTTAACGACACTACTGAAATATCTTCTTAACTACTTTCTTGGCATTTAGTCTCTCACCTCTCCCATCCATCCTAAACATTTTAATTAGATTAATATTTCTCATATATAAATATGATCCACTGTGCAAGAATTCTCAATGGTTCCCAAAGGTCTGTTGATTAAGACTCAAACTATTTAGCCCAGGATTCAAATTTCTTTAAAATCCAGATCAAATCTACGTTAACAGAAAAACACGCTACTTTTGACAGCATGGAGAGGGCCTCAGATGTCACTGAGCACAATAGCAATATTTTACAGACAGAAATCAGAGAGTTTAAGTGACTCTTCCAAACTCAGCAGCTTGGAATTGAATTGTCGCTGCTGTTGTTGTTCAGTTACCACAGTCATGTCTGATTCTTCAGGCCCACCTTTGGGGTTTTCCTGGCAAGGATACCAAAGTGGCTTGCCATTTTCTTTTTCCAGCTCATTTTACAGATGAGTAAACTGAGGCAAACAGAGTTTAGTGACTTTCCCAGGGTCACACGACTAGTAGTTATCAGAAGCCAGATTTGAACTCAGGTCTTCATGACTACAGGTCCATTGTCCATTAATGCTATCCTCTCACGTTCATCAATAACTTAAGGTCATCAGCTGCTTAGAATCATAAATCAGAGCCATAACCAAAGGTCTTGGACCCCCCAGGAAAATATTGAGATACAGTATTTTACTATGCAAGACACTTTGAATTCCAATATATTACCTTGGAGGTTTTCCCAGTATTGCCTGTAAGGTACTGGTGAAAATTGAAATTGTTTTCCTTCATGAAGCAATATGATGCACTGGAATAACAACTGCATTTAAGGGCCTGGTTACAATTCCAAGGGAAGCTAGGTGGAACAATGGATATCAATCTCAGTAAACCTCAATTTTCTCATCTTTAGAATGGAAATATTTTACTATATAACTTTTAGGGCCCTTTTTAGAAATATGGCTGTGTCTATGACTGAATGGGGGAAAATATTAAGAAAGTATTTCCTTTTATGACTAGAAAAAGATCATGAAGCAAAAGCATAAAAAAGTACATGATACAGTGGTAGAAAGGGCATACTTAACTCCTGAAGGAAAAGAAATCAGAGAGAGGCTAAAGGTAAGCTATAGTTAGGACAGGTTTCATATGTCATTATGTTGTTCTGTTTTGATTTTTTTGTTTGTTAATATGTTTTAAAATGAATCTATCTCTAAAAATCAAACAAGTTAATGAAAAGCAAGGTCAATTAATTCAGGAGTTTGGAGTGATAAAGACCATACAACTGTGAAAAAGAATTTTTCATTTTTCAAACTTTTCTCACAACAACGCTTTGAGATAGGCAATACAAGTATTATTACGCCATTTTGTAAATGTGATAACTGAGGATAAGATAATTGAAAAGCCTCCACAGTGTATTATATTTATTGGGTACTTGATAAAAACTGAGATTATATGAACTCTGCAATCACATGACCACTAAATGAGAGATTTAAACCTGTATCTTTGTACTCCAAGATGTGTGTTTTACTACATTGTGCCGAGTCTCCACACATTCATAATTTCTTATAGCCTTTATCACACTTTGTCACAGGGAGCTCTGGAACTGTACTGCTTAATGACCTATAGATGATTCAGAAGACTCTGGGGGAAGTTATTAACTCTTGTAAAGATTGGCCTAAGGCAGATTTCCTCCCTTTGTGCTTATCCTTAGACCAAGAACAGACTTAGTTACTACTGTTTACTCTATGCCTTTCAGGAACAAAGAACTCCCTGGTCTTCCTTTAAAGTGGCCTCTTTCCTTAACTCTGACCATGAAATCTACAGAAATGGATTGTACTGCTTTGGGACATGGTGGGGTCTAAGGACCTCACAAGAAGTCTTCCAGCAAAAAACTAGAGGATCACTTTTTTGGGTAGAGAGCAGAGAAAAATTTTTACAGGTATGATTTGGACTAGATGGTTTTGAGGTCCTTTCCAAATCTGAAATTTTGTGACTCTGATTCAACGTGCAGATGTAAAACCATATTTTATATTCATACAAAGCACATCATCTGAAAATTCTACTAGCAAGGTCATTTATGGGGAAATTCAAGCTGTGTGGTAGTCTCTCCTCTTCAACTCTGATGCCAACTCCACACAGGTATGAAGGTCTATTTTGTCAGTTCATATTTTGTGAACTAAAAATAATAGCATTGCTCCCCCACCCCAGGGTGCTTTCAAAAGGCAGGCTCCATAATTTTATAGGAAGCAAGTTGGGTGATATCAGGGAGGCATAATAAATGATGTCAAGTGGATGGATGAATACTGGAAAGTTGTCCAAGTTGCATCATAAAGTAGTAAGGCTAAAGAATTTGAATAACGATATGAAAACTTGTAACTTCTTTCTACTCAATCAGTACCAAGGAAATATGCTCATTTCTCTGGACAACATTCATCTACCCTGTGTTTACGTCCTCAGAATTCCATCAGTCAAGACTTCATCACCAGTACTTCGATGAAATATCATTGCAGGATAGCCTGGGTCCTTTTGCTATGCTCCAAAAGAAACCAACAGAATGCTTCTAAGTGATCTGATCTTGGGGATTTGCACCTTCCTTCAAACTCTTATTGGGGTCCTGGGGAATTTCCGACTATTCATGATATACATCTATATCTTATATATTCAGCCCCGCCATAAGAAACCCATGGATATGATTATTGCCCATCTAACACTAGCTAACATTATGACACTTACCACTCGAGGAATTCCTGATACTATGGCCTACTTTGGAGTGAAGAATATTCTGGATGATGTTGGGTGTAAGACGATCATGTATTTCTACAGACTGGGCCGGGGGCTTTCTATTGGCACAACCTGTCTCCTGAGCATATTCCAAGCCGTCACTATCAGCCCCATGCATTCAAGGTGGGCATGGCTAAAACCCAGAATACGTAAATATATACTTCCTTTCTTCTTTTGTATCTGGATCATCAACATTTTGATCTACATCCATATCATTGAAACTCTTACAGCCAGTGAAAACTTCACTATGTACAAACAAGGTTATTCTATGAAATACTGTGCCACTAAACCAGGTGTTTATTATATAGATCAAAATTTATTTCTCATGGCCACAACTGCCCGAGATTCCTTCTTTATCATCCTAATGAGTCTGGCCAGTGGTTACATGGTGCTGTTTCTCTACAGACATAAAAAGAATATTCAGCATATTCGTAACACCAGCCTCTCTTCTAGGACTTCCTATGAGGCCAAGGCTACTCAAACTATCCTGTTAATGGTGGGCCTTTACGTTATATTTTACTGGATTGGTTGTTGCCTTATAATATATTTAACTTTTTCTCATAAGAAAGATATAGTGTTGGGTAGCATTGGTTCTGTGCTAAATGCTTGTTACCCCGTTCTCTGTCCTTTCATGTTACCCAGGACTGACTCCCAGGCCCCTAGGTTAACCTGCATGCTCAGTAAAAATCCAGTCAGAAGTCCTTAGTTGAAAAGTCCACAGGATTCTACTTCTCCGTTAAGAGATTACAAGTAAAAGAATGTGTTCTGGGAATCCTAATGGGGAATGTCTGTGCTCATTGACCTGGACTTTTTCTAAAAAGATTAAGAACATCTGTATTAGCTATTAACTGAACAAGAAAGCAGTGTTTGTGGTTAGGGGACAATAGTCAGGGGAACACGGAGAAAGTTGAGGAGCATGTGTCACTCCCTACATAAATAGATTTGATTCTATATTGTTTTTAACATCAGGGATGGACCATCCAAAATGGAACACGGGGCTAGCTTTTCCATCCTTCTATTCTTTGTGCCCTTGACCTTCCCCATTGTTTCCTTGATGTTAACCCGGCACTAATGATAAACCCTATGATTGAGCTCTTACTTATACTTCTCAGCCACTGGTCATTGCTGGAGGAAGTAACTAAATCTTACTAACTGTATCTTTCTAATCTCAACTGGACTTGCCCTGCTGCACAGAAGTTCTTTTAATAATCTGTTCTTGATGGGGGGGATGGTCCTGGGAACAGGGACTGTGGCAGTGAGTGGGAACCAAGCCACAGCCACTGCAGAACTGACAAGAAGGTGTTTTGTTAAAATTCCTGTGGGAACAAAATATAATTTCATAAAGAGATAATGAATGGAGAAGAGAAAACATATGGCAGGTGTGAGTGCCCAGATGCTATGTATCTGAAATTGATATCTTCCGATGGTCATGAATTTATTGTAAAAAGGGAGCATGCTTTACCATCAGGAACAATAAAAGCCATATTAAGTGGTCCAGGTCAGTTTGCTGAAAATGAAACCAGTGAGGCTAATTTTAGAGAAATGCCATCACATGTGCTATCAAAAGTATTCATGTATTTTACCTACAAGGTTCACTATACTAACAGCTCTACAGAAATTCCCGAGTTGTCAATTACACATGAAATTGCACTGGAATTGTGTAATGGCAAGCAAAGTGGGACTTTCAGCTGTTTTTCTCTTTTGGAGTACTTCTCAGCACTAAGGTACTCAAGTGCCTTTGATTGAGCCTTGCCTTTCTTTGAATCAAGAGTTTTTGATTGAATCAAGGGTCTTTGATGACCTGCTTAAGTCACGAGAAAGCCTAAGTCACATGAGTTTGAGTCACATGGTTGTGAGGCCCTCTGTGAGCTGACCCTGAAGAAATGTGTGTGTGTGTGTGTGTGTGTGTGTGTGTGTGTATGTATATATATTCTGATGTTAGCATTTTGTTTGAGGGCTCACTCATGAGTATTCCTGTGATTTGGCCAGATGAGACTCTGGGTAGCCATTAAGGAGCCCACCAGCTTTGAAAACCCAGATGTTGGTGCATCTCTCTCTGGTAACTATGTATGTATTCCTATGACAGAACCCCTGTCTTCTGATTTGTGTTACTTCCTCTGTTTATATAATTTCTGCTTGTAATTTCTGTTTGTGTTTTCTCTGAAATTCAGGGTGCTGACTCTTTCCCCTGAACTAAGTGAATGATATATGTATGTTTAATTAAAGTGAGATTGTAAACCCCTTAAAGATGCTTTCCTTATAAAATCAGATCAAAGAATTTAAGTTAGCAGCCTTCCTGTGTGCTGGTGTTATCAGCCTTACACATCCACAGCAGCTGCAAGCAGCATTATTGTTACAAATTGCTGATGGCTGTGAACTTCCTAAATTGTTAAATAAAATAAATTATAATAAACCGTTAACTTTTCAGTATTTAATATCTGTAATATGGTTAATAACTTTTTTCATATAGCATGTTTTGTGTTGGGAGGGGGATTATGGTTGAGAATGCAAAGCAGATACCTTCAGTCCTTTCTTTTGCATAGCAATTAGAGTTGAAATTTGTTTTGCAAAGTAAATAAATGAGAAATGAACAAATATGCCAATTGGTAGATAGCTATGCCTTATCCTTTAGATGTGGTTTTAAATATTAGAACAATGATTACAGCAAGTTCTGAAATTTGGGGAAATAGTACAGGTTTATACTGGCTTAGTATTTTAGGTGGGTTTTTTTTGCTATTTTTGAACAGGTGAGGTTAACTTGAACCTGCCATATCATAGCTGTCTAGCATTATTAGTTATGCAACTAATTTGCATTGTCCACTTGTGTTTATAAATATGGCTTGGCCAAAACATTAATTTTTAATAACTCTTGAATACATAAGAATTGCTCTTAGGCATCTTTAGATAAATTGCAATTGTGTTAGCATATCAGTGTTTCTGCATACCTGTTTTGGTCATAAAACTTAAGGTTTGCTTTTGACCATTTTAAACCATTATAGAAGATTGCTAGGTATAGCTTTTGTGGTAGTGAATTTTTAAGAACTTTAGCCAAGTTGTCAATAAGTAATATAAGTCAATAAGTAACCACAGTACTAAATAGCTTTAGCTCTGAAAACTTAGGGATAGTCATACGATATACTTTTTGAATAATCAAAAGTACTATACTTAATCATCTAGCTAAGAAAGCTTACTTTGCAATTTACTTTTCAATTAATCATTAATAAATCATTATTTAAATTACTAAAATAAGACCACACCAAAATTTATCCACCCACCTCCCACTTCCCCCCAAAACTAGAATTGAATAAAAAAAGCAATCAAAATAATCTTTTTGGGACTTAATATGTGGAATTCATGGTAAGACCCTGCCATAAAGTGCCTTAATGGTTTGTGGGTTCAGTTTTATTGATGGTCAAACCATGTCTTCTTTGTATGTAGTGGCTATATAGAAAATTGCTGATATTAAGAAACAGAGCCTATATATAACAGGGGTAATGACTGTTCAAGTGTAATAAGGCTATTACTTAGTGAAAATGAACACTAACCTTTTAGAATTATGAAGGACACATAAAAATTTCAGTCAGGGTATTTCTTTCCTAGGTATAGAGTCAAGAACATGAAGGTTAAGTTTCAGATTCCTATTTTTCAAATAGTGAAGAATTAGTTATACAAATGTAAATGTAAATACTGCTGACTAGATTCTTTTCATTCACACCACAAATTACCCAGAAAAAAATTTCATCAGCAAACCTAATCACTTTGCTCTCAATCTTAATTGAAAACAGTTGTTACATCTGTTTCAGTAATTCATTAAAACAAATTCTGGTTCATATACACAGTACTGAAGGATTTACTAGCGTTTGCTTATCAAGTGCAGGGATTTTAATGCTAGATGGCAATAAAATAACAATTATGTACAGATACGATGATCTTATAGGTCAAGATGGTAGCAGAAACTCCATTTCTAATGGGCTCTGTCCTAGGAGGTTACCTTTTTAACTCATGGCTACATTTGGACACATCACAAAGTAATAAAATTGATGTCTACAGTTTAGTATGACTGGAATTCAGATAAAGAGAGATTGTATATTTCAAGAGTGGCACTGCATGATAAATGAGAAAATATTAACTAAAGAATATGAAATATTTTGTATTTCATATATAGTCTTGGCCTTATTTTCAAAAGCATTAAATTCCTCAGCTCATGGTTTTTATTTTCATCATGTTCTTGTATACCCAGAATGATTAGATGTCACTTACTTGGTTTAATTTAAGAGATTTTAATAGTGTATATCATTCAAATCTATAATTGCTTCTGAAATTGATATTAGCTTAAGTTTGGAATTCCATTTAAAACCATACCCTAGTCTTTTTTCTACATTGTAGCATTTGCAGAACATAGGATTCTATCATAAATAAAATCCTTTACAGCAAGTAACAATAACAATAATAATAATAATAATCTGTTCTTAGCTCTCTCTATCTCTCCATCTCCATCTCTCGCTCTCTGTGGGGGTTATTCCATATAGTTTCCTTTCTTCAAGCCCCTAATGCTACTTTTTTTCTGTCCTTATCCTGTCTGACCTCTCTTCTGCAGTTGACATTGTAGTCCGCATCCTCTTTTGTCCTTTCCTACTAGTCTTCATATAACACTTTTTCTCTTCTCACAAAAAGAAAAATGAGCTCTTTCTAGAAATCACAGAGACCACTTTCTCCAGTGCAGATTGGTTGTTTCTTCTCGCATGCCATGCCACGCTGGGCCAAGGAAAGCAATTGGCCTACGGAAGAACTACCTCTTCAAGATCCACCTACTTTAAACATTTGCAACCTCTCCTTCCTTGAGCTTGACTCCATGCTTCGGTTTCTTGCCTACCTATATCTTTCTTGTAATCAAATATAGCTGTCTTTTTCTTTCTTTTTTAATTAAAAATTCATTAATTATTTTTGGTATTAAATCAGTCATTTTCATATATAGTCACCTGATGAACCACCCCATGCCCAATAAGACTTCCCTTACAATAATAACCAAAAATAAAAATTAAGAAAAGTTACACAATGCAATGACTGTTTCTGTCTATTTATGCAACTTTCTGTACCCATTATATCCCATCTTTCCACCACCGTGTTTCCTTTCATGCTTATAGACTTTCATATACATGTTGATGTCCTTCTAATACTAGACTCTCAGTTGTTCAACTTCTTTAAAATCCATGACCTAAATTTTATACCACCTCACTCACCCTTAGCCAAGGGTGGTAATCACCACCATGAATAACCATGGCACTCCATAATCTGGAATTCTGAAATCCACCTTTCTGATCAAAATCACCTGTCCATTTTCCTGTCTACTTCAATCCTATTCTTCATCCTCACCATAACCTCTGTCCCTGTAGTCTCCCATTTTATTATCCCTGGCCTCACTTCCCTTCATCACAATCTGACCCCGAATTTATCCAACTCAACTATACATTGCCTTCTGTCCTTGAATTCCTCACCTTCCCTAACCTACAGTTGTTCATTCCCTGATTGAGTCGTCCCACCACGCAATTTTCTGACTCCTACTCTTGTGCTGCTGAACAATTCTGGGTTCTTATTCTTGCACAGTACTCCTTTAGGTCTTCCCTAAATGATTGTCACCCCGTAATGGGTATTCCAAACCTCTTTGTATCACCTCAAACCTATCACATTTCTACTCCCTTTTGCTAAGCAGATGCTATCACCATCAATTTTACTAATAAAACTGAGGCCGACAGTCATGAATTTCCACATCCCACCCATTCCTCAAAACCCATCCAAGCCACCTTTATTTCAGTGTCTGAGGGTGAGCTGGTCTCTGCTCATCATTAAGTATTCCCCTCACTTGTGCCTTTAACCTTGCTCCATTTCTTCACAGTGCTTCCCCATGTATCATTCCTTCCATCTCACTCAACTTCAGTCTCCCCATGTTTACTGACTTCTTTCTTGCTTTGTACAATTATGTCCAGGTCTATCTCATCCTTAAGCAACCTTCAGTTTAACATGTCTTCCCCTTAAGATATGATCATATGCTTCTCCTCACTATCACTATCAAATTTCTATCAATAATCATCTATTCTCATTATATCTACTTCCTCACCAAGGCATTATTTCTCAAACCCTTACCAAAAGGTTTTAGACTCACAACTCAATGTAAACTGCTCTAAGAATATACTAAAATGATCTTAACCGCTAAATAAATTTACCTTGCATTTGTCTTCATCTGCCTTAATCATTTTGCCTCATTTAACACTGTTAACTACCCCTTTCTCATACTCTCTTCTTCCACAATGTTACTATCTAATGCAGAGTTGGCAAACCTACAGCCTTGAGGCCATATATAACCCTCTAGGTTTTCAAGTGCAGCCCTTTGACTGAATGTTCTTGAAGTTGGGTTCTTCTCCTACCTGCCTGACCAGTCATTCTTAGCCTTCTTTGCTGGTTCATCATAAAAATTCCACACTATACTTCTATGTGGGGGGAGGGGTATGTGTATATATATATATATATATATATATATATATATATATATATATATATATATATGTCTATATACATACACGAACATATATATGAATGTATGTATGTGTGTGGAATTGAGGGGAAAATACATGCATATAAATATATCTATACATACACACATATATAACATTAGATATGTGTTCATTTATATCGATATGTGTGTCTATGTGTGCACAGAGTAAGACATTCTTAAAAATAAAGGACAGAAAAGACTGCCCTATGCCAAAAACTTAGCTATCATTGAGGCCATATTTTCTTAAGTTCAGTGTATGATAGAATACTACCAGGGAAAATCTGGTGGGAAGAATAGTGCCCTTAATGGCTGTGTAAGGAAAGTCATTTACTTAAAGGCTGGGACCATCAGTTGTCAATTTTATATTGCTTTCACTGCGGAAATTTATCATTAGATACAATGAAAGCAGTTTCTCATAGGGCAGGACACTATGCCTTAGCCATTTAAGCAAGTACTTGAGGCCTTTAAGTACTACTCCCATTCCATGAGTGTGAAAGACATTCTTAGATGTTTCTTCCCAAAGGCTGTTTTGAGATTCAAATGTCTTATGTTCATACAGCTATAAAATTGGGTTTTAAAATATTTTCTTCAAATAGAAAGGTGGAAAACTTATGCCTAATCTCCATAAGGGCAAGCAAAGTGGGACTTTTGCCTGTCTTTTGTTTTGGAGTGCTTCTCAGCATTAAGCCAATCAAGGGCCTTTGACTGAGTTTGTTTGTTGGAAGGCCCACACCCTTTTTCTAATTAGGTTACAAGAGGTATGAAGCCCTGGAAAGGTGTAAAGCCCTCAGGCCCTAAAAAATGGTGTATATATACTCTGAGGTTAGAATTTTGTTTGGGGCTCACTCACTGGAAGAGTCATGCGATTTGGCCAGACTCTGGTTAACCATTGAAGCCCCCTGGCTTTGAAAAACCCAGATGTTGGTGTTTCTCTCTCTGGTAACTGTGCATGTATTGCTATGGTCAGACAGATAGAAACCTGTCTGTTGATTTGTGTTATTTTGCTCTGTTTATAATTTCTGCTTGTAACTTCTGTTTGTACTTGCTCTGAAGTTTAGGGTGCTGACTTTTTCCCCTGAACTTTGTAAGTGAATGATATATGTATGCTTGATTAAAGTGAGATTTTAAACACCTTTAAGTTGCTTTCCTTAGAAAAATACATCAAAGAAGCTGTACTAGCAGCTCTCCTGTGTGCTGGTGTTATTGGCTTTACACAGCAACAGTAGGGGTAAGTAGCATTGTTGTTACAACCCCCCAGATACTGAAGACTGATTTCACTGGAAAAAGTTCCTTGAGATGCTCTTCCTTGAGTCCCTTTAGAGGATCATTAAAAAGAAAAGCATGCTTCATATATGATAATGAAAATGCCACAAAATTGTAGCAAAATAGCAACCTCAACATTTAAAATATCCCACTTTTTATGTCATCATCTAAGTACTTAGAGGAAAAGTTAAACAAATTAATGGAATAAAGAGACACATCTACATGTGTACATCTACATGTGTACATCTACATGTACTACTTTCAGACACGGAAAAAAAAATCTAACAAAAAGACAAAAAGGAAAGAAATCACAGACATGGATAAAATTTTAGAAAACTTAGAAATTTCAGGAAGTCAGTGAACTTATATGGTTAAAAAAACTTTATTTTCACCAATCTTTAACTGAAATCTAGCATTTCATTTAATTGCTTAGTCATTTAAATCATTATTCCCAAAAAAACATCTATAGGCTTCGCCACACACCCAAAGGAGTCTATGACACAAAAAATGTTAAGAACCCGTAACAAGTGAACATTTCACAACATATACCACAGTAGGTTCCAAATGGATGCAAGACCTAAATATATAAAGTCTTATTATAAACAAATTAGAAAATTTCTTTACTAAGCAAGAATTACAAAAGATCACAGAATATTCAATGTTAACTATACTATGGAGGTGGGAGAGATTTCTGGTAATTACTGTATAGTAATAGAAAGGAACATATATTTCTCAGTTTTATGACACTTTTACAAAAATAAACCAAATGTTGAGGCATTAAAAGCCTAATAAAATGCAAAAAAAAAAAAAGAAACAAATTCTTAACAAAGTACAATGCAATACAATCTTTAATAACTAAAGAGCCTTTGAAGAAAGGATTCAAACTTAAAATCAGAAACAATCAATAATTACATTGGAGAAAATTGTAACAAAAAGACAACATTCCAAAAACTTTGCGATGAAACTTTTGGGAATGAAGCTAAAGAAGTCATTAAGAGAAAATGTATATCCCTACACACTTTCACAAATGAAAGAGAGAGGGAACAAAACAATGATTTGGGTAGGCAACTAAAAAAAGTAAGACAAGCAACAAATATTAAAACCCCAAACTAGACAAACAAATTCTTAAAACCTAAAAAAATATATAAATATAATTTAAAACAAAAATTTAACAAACCACTAAGGGAAATATTAGGAAGAACGGAGAAAATATTGGGGGTTAGTAGTTCCAGATCTTTGATTATGCTACAAAGCATAACCACAAAAAAGCTTTCCCTCCCCATTGTTTTTTGGGGCCATTCCCCCACCCACTTGTTGCTACCAAAACTACACCTGGGGGGAAAGTCCCAGGGTGGACAGACAGGAGCCCCTCTCCTGTCCTTTTGAAACTCCTTCCTGTGTGTAGTTGCGAAGATTTTTTTTTGAAAAATAATTTTTGTTGTTTTTTTCTAGAAACTTATATTGGAATATGAATAAAATATTCTACTAATAAAAAAGCATAACCACAAAAACTATTTGATATTGGTTAAAAAATTAAAATGTTGGTCAGTAAAACATATGTATATAAGACCCGGAAACAATACAACACAATAGCATAAGATTTGATCGACCAAAGGACTCTAACTACTGAAATTAGGACTTATTCAACAAAACAACCAGGAAAATTAGAAAGTAATCTGAGAGAAATTGGGTTTACAACAAAGAATTCTTAACCTGGGATCTGCCAACTCCCATGAATAGTTTTCAGGAAGCCACTGAACTCGTATAGCAAAAAATAAATAAATAAATGAATAAAAATTACCTCTTTATTTTCACTAATCTTTAATTGAAATTTGGCATTTCATTTAATTGCTTAGGCATTTTAAAACATCATTCCCAAAAAGCATCTATAGGCTTCACCAGACACTCAAAGGGGTCTATGACACAAAAAAAAAAATGGTAAGAACCCCTAACATTTGAACATTTCACAGCAGATACCACAGTAGATTCCAAATGGCTACATGACTTAAATATATAAACTCTTATTATAAACCAATTAGAAAAGAGAGGAAGATAATGGAAAATTCGTTTACTAAGCAAGGATTACAAAAGATCACAGAATATTGAATGTTAACTATGTTATGGAGGTGGGAGATGAAATAGCCAATGAAGGGCCAGTCTTTGGAGTGTTCACAAAATCCATGCAGTAGGGGAAAACAATGAGAAAATTCCTACATGAGTTCTGAAATGGGAAAGGGCTCTTCCATCATATTAAGCAGGCTCACCAAGACACCATGAGGATAATTATGTAAATTTGAAAAAAGTTTCCAAAATCATTGCAACTAGAATTAGGAGGGAAACAGTTGGCAGAGGGGAACATCTTTGCAGCAAATTTCTCTGATGAATACTTGCTATTTAAGACATAAGGAATTGGTACATATAAAAGATTAAGAGCTATACTTGAATAGATAAACAATAAAAGGATATAAATAATCAGTTCTCAAAAACAATATGCATGTTACCAACAATTATTTGAAAAATAGTTCAAAATTAATATAACTGTGAGGTTCTACCTCACATCCATAAGACTGACAAAATACTAAAAAAAAGTGGGGGGGGGGCGGTAAAATGATAACTGTTGAAAGGCAGTTGGGGAACAGGCACACTCTGCACTTGGTGGAACTGAAAAATGATCTAATTATTCTGAAAAGTAATTTGGAGCTATACTTAACAAGTCATTGAACTGTATATATCCTTGGTCTCAAAGATACCACTTGTTACTTTGCCAAGAGCAGGTCTCACAACAGGGGGCCAGCAGCAAGAAAACCGTGCTGATATTCTATAACCAGACAGCAAAATACAAATTGAAATTATCTACCAATCACCTCCTGAAAGAGATACCAAAATCAAAACTCCCAAGAATATCATAGCCAAATTCAAGAGCTCCCAAGCTGAGGAGAAAACACTACAAACAGCCAGAAACAATTCAAACACATGGAACCACAGTCAGCATTGCACAGGATTTGGCAGCTTCTATATGAAAGGACCAGAGAATTTGGAATATGATATTCCAGAAGGCAAAAGAGCTAGGATTACAACCAAGAATGACTGAGTACAATCCTTCTGGGGAGAAATGGATATTTAATGAAATACAGAACTTTCAAGCCATCCTAATGAAAAGACAAAAGCTGAACAAAAATTTTGATCTTCAAATACAGGACTCGAAAAGCTTAAAAATGTAAACAGGAAATAGAAAATAGAAAAAAATTCAATAAGGATAAAGAGTATGTATTTTTACATAGGAAGATGATAATTGTAACTCTTAAGAACTTTATCACTATTAGAGCAATTGGAAGAGTTACTATGGTGATGGGTAAATCCAAACACAAACTCAAAAGATAACAAACTTGAAACTCCCACAATCCAGAGCCTCCAAAAAAAAATACGAATTAGTCTCATGCCATGGAAGAGCTCAAAAAGGATTTTAAAAATCAAGTAAGAGAGGTAGAGGAAATATTGGGAAGAAAAATGAGAGCAATGCAAGAAAATCATGAAAAACAGTCAACAGTTTGTAAAAGAAGGCACAAAAACACTGAAGAAATAACACCTTAAAAATAAAATAGACCAAATGGTAAAAGAGGCACAAAAATCCAATAAAGAGAAGAATGCCTTGAAAAGCAGAATTTGCCAAGTGGAAAGGGAGGTAT
Organism: Trichosurus vulpecula; assembly: GCF_011100635.1. Taxonomy (NCBI): domain Eukaryota; kingdom Metazoa; phylum Chordata; class Mammalia; order Diprotodontia; family Phalangeridae; genus Trichosurus; species Trichosurus vulpecula. The sequence goes on along the minus strand of NC_050579.1, from coordinate 264,288,312 downwards.
AAAAGCTCACTGAAGAAAATAAATCCTTAAAAGTTAGAATTGAGCAAGTTGAAGCTAATGACTCTGTAAGACAACCAATCCAACAAAACAAAAAAGAATGAAAAATAGAAATAAATGTGAAACATGTCATTGGAAAAGCAACTGACCTGGAAAATATATCCAGGAAAGATAATTTAAAAATCATTGGACTACCTGAAAACCATAATCAAAAAAAGGAGCTCGTCATCGTCTTTCAACAAATTATCAAGGAAAACTGCACTGATATTCTAGAACTATAGGATAAAATAGAAGTTGAAAGAATACATCAATCACTTCCTGAAAGACATACCAAAAAAAGTCTCAGGAATGTTAAAGCCAAATTCCAAAGCTCCCAGGTCAAGGAGAAAATATTGCAAGCAGTGAAAAAGAAAAAAATTCAAGTATCATGGAGCCACAGTCAGGATAACACAAAATTTAGCTGCTTCTACATTTGAAGGGCTTAGAATATGATATTCTGGAGGGCAAAAGAGCTTGGATTACAACCAAGAATCACCCACCCAGGAAAATTAAGTATATGCCTTCAGGAGAGTGAAAAATGGATACTCAATGAGATAGGGAATTTTCAAGCACTCCTTTTTTTAAAGTATTTTCTTTTTTAAGTTAATTTACTTATTTTTAGTTTCGAACATTCACTTCCGTAAGTTTTAAATTTTCTTTCCTTCCCTTTCCTCTCCCTGCCCAAGGAGGTATACAATCCAATATAGGCTCTACATACACACTCCTATTAAACATATTTTTAAATTAGTCATGTTGTATAGAAGAATTAGAACTAATGGGAGGAACCATGAGAAAGAGAAACAGAAAACAAAGCAAAGAAAATAGTCTGCTTCCATCTGCATTCAGACTCCATATTTCTTTGTCTGGATGTAGGATGGCATTTTTCAGCATGAGTCTTTTGGAATTGTTTTAAGTTCTTGCATTGCTGAGAAGAGCTAAATCTATCAAAGTCAGTCATCGAATACTGTGGCTATTACTGTGTACAGTGTTCTCCTGGTTCTGCTCACTTGACTCAGCATTAGTTCACATAATCTTTCCAGGTTTTTCTGAAGTCTGCCTGTTCATTATTTCTTATACCAAAATAGTATTCCATTACATTCATATATCGCAACTTGTTCAGCCATTCCCCAATTGATGGGCATCCCCCAAATTTCCAGTTCTCCACCACCACAAAAAGAGCTCTTATAAATATTTTTATACATGTGGGTCCTTTTCCCATTTTTATGATCTCTTTATACACATTTTTATAGCCTTTTGGGCATAGTTCCAAATTGCTCTCCAGAATCATTGGATCAATTCACAACTTCACCAACAATACATTAGTGTTCCAATTTTCCCATATCTTCTCCAACATTAATCATTTTCCTGCTTTGACATGTTAGCCAATCTGATAGGTGTGATGTGGTACCTCAGAGTTGTTTTGATTTGCATTTCTCTAAGCAATAGTGATTTAGAGCATTTTTTTTCATGTGACTATAGATAGTTTTAATTTCTTCCTCTGAAAACTGCCTGTTCATATCCTTTGACCATTTATCAGTTGGGGAATGACTTGTATTCTTGTAAATTTGACTCAATTCTCTATATATTTTAGAAATGAGACCTTTATCAAAGACACTAATTGTAAAAATGACTTACCAGTTTTCTGCTTCCCTCTTAATCTTGGTTGCATTGGCTTTGATTGTGCAAAAGCTTTTCAATTTAATGTAATTAAAATTATGCGTTTTGAATTTTATATTGTTCTCTGTCTCTTGTTTGATCATAAATTCCTCCATTCTTCATAAAACTGACAGGGAAACTATTCCTTGCTCCCCTAATTTGTTTATAGTATCAGGCTTTATATCTAAATCATGTACCCATTTGAACTTTATTCTGGAATGCGCTGTCAGGCGTTGGTCTATGCCCAGTTTCTGCCATACTATTTTCCAGTTTTCCCAGCAATTTTTGTTAAATAGTAAGTTCTTATCACAAAAGCTGGTATCTTTGGGATATCAAACGGTAGATTACTATAATCATTAACTACTATGTCTTGGGTACCTAACCTATTGTATCAGTAAGGCAAGTGTCACAATATCAATGGTGACCATGAATATACCTGAATAGTTCTGCACAATATTAAGAGACTCTCCATATAGAAGGCAGATGAACTAAAAAATGTATTCAGGCACCAGAGGGTCAGATCCCAAAACCAGTAAGTCCACTTCATCATAACAGCAAAGAACTTAAAACACAATATCATGGCAGGGAGCCAGGCCATCCCATAACCTTCCCCTCTGCTGAGGCCTTCCCATAAACACTCAATCAAAAATCCTAGCTGTCTGCTTGCCTACATACTCTTCTCCCACAGTTCTGAGAGAGAGCTTAATGGCTACTATCAGAGTATACACATATATAAATATATATATGTATATGTATGTATGTATAAATTTTAGAGCCAAGGGTTTCACAACCCTCCTGACCTAATTAGCAAAAGGGCGTGGGCCTTCCTACAAACAAGCCTCTCTTAATCAAGCTTCCCTTAACTGGCTCCACTTAAGAATTGTTCATGGGATTAATGGGTGGGGAAGATCTTTAATCACATTCACACCACACCTGTTACACTGATCCACCACTCTATTTCTTAGCCAGTACCAAGTAGTTTTGATGATTACTGCTTTATAATACAATTGAAGGTTTGGTATGGCTAGGCCACCTTCCCTACCATTTCTTTTCATTAATTTCCTTGATATTCTGGACATTTTGTTCTTGCCGATGAATGTTGTTATTATTTTGTATAGCTTTGTAAAATAATTTTTGGTAGTTTGATTCATATGGCACTGAATAAGTAAATTGATTTAGGTTGATTTGTCATTTTTATTATATTAGCTTGGCCTACCCACAAGCAACTGATGCTTTTTTCAATTATTTAAATTGGACTTTATTGGTGTGAAAGTATTTTGTAATTGTGTTCATATAGTTCCAGAGTTTGTTTTGGCAGGTTGACTCCCAAATATTTTATAATGTCCACAGTAACTTTAAATGGAATTTCTTTTTCTATATCTTCCTGTTGGGCTTTCTTAGTAATATATAGGAATGCCAAGGATTTATGTGGGTTTATTTTATATCCTGCAACATTGCTAAAGTTGTTTACTATTTAAAGTAGTTTTTTACTTGCATCTCTAGGATTCTCTAGGTAAATCATCACATCATCTGCAAAGAGTGATAAGTTAGTTTCTTCTTTGCCTGTTCTAATTCTTTCAATTTCTTTTTCTTCTCTTACTGTTAAAGCTAATGTTTATAGTACCATACTGAATACCAGTGGTGATAATGGATATCCTTGTTTCACCCCTAATATTATTGGAAATGCTTCTAGCTTATCCCCATTACATATAATGTCTGCTGATGGTTTTAGGTAGATGCTACTTATCATTGTAAGGAAGACTCCATTTATTCTTATGCTCTCTAATGTTTCAATAGGAATGGATATTGTATTTTGTGAAAAAAAATTTCTGCATCCATTGTGATAATCATGTGGTTTCTGTCAGTTTTGTTGCTGATATGATCAATTATGCCAATAGTTTTACTAATATTTAATGAGCCCTGCACTCCTGGTATAAATCCTACCTGATCAAAGTGTATTATTCTCATGATAAGTTGCTGTATTCTTTTTGCTAATATTTTATTTAAAATTTTTGCATCTCTATTCATTAGGGAAATTGGACTATAATTTTCTTTCTCTGTTTTGAATCATCCCAGTTTAGGTATCAGTACCATATATGTATCATAAAAAGAATTTGGTAGGACTCTTTCTTCACCAATGTTCCCAAACATGTTTATACAGTATTGGAATTAATTGTTCTTTAAATGTTTGATAGAATTCACTTGTAAATCCATCTGGCCCTGGAGTTTTTTTCCAATGGGGTTCATTAATAGCATGTTTAATTTCTTTCTCTGAGATAGGGTTATTTAAGTACAGTAGAACCTCAGTTTACAAATTTAATTCATTCCAAAATTCTGTTTGTCATGAGATTTGTTTGTATTGCAAAATGAATTTTGCCACAGGAAATAATGTAAAGTCAGGTGATCAGTACCACATGCTCAAAAATATTCATATAAAAATAATTATTTACAATTTTAAGTAAGTTTTTTGTCCCTAATACACCTGAAATACAATAGCAATAAGTACACAATAAAAAACAAAAGAAAAACAAATTAACCTGTAGTTCTCCTTTGAGAAGAGTTCTGGTTGGCATGAGAGACAAGAGGGAGGAGGAGGAGGAAGAGTTATGGCTTGGAAGGGGAATCTCCTCCCATGAGAACATTTGGGGATTTCAACATCAAGAGTGTTCTCTGTTATGCTATTTTCACTAAAAGTAAGACTAACACTACTGCCTTCACTAATTTTTTTTGTTTCTTAGAATCACATTCATGTTTTGAATCACTGATTTTTTTTCTTTACATTCACTTCTGACTAGGAATCTATTTAATGACACTTGGTTTGGGGTTTTTTTCGGAATGTCATGGAAATGTGACATATTTTCATTAAAAATATTCATGGCTCTCATTGCTACAGCCTTATTTGGGTGATGTATATTTTTTAAATCACTATTCATTTATTTAATATTTTTAGTTTTCAGCAATAATTTTCACAAGAGTTTGAATTACAAATTTTCTCCCCATTTCTACCCTCCCACCCACTCCAAGATGGCATATATTCTGATTGCCCCAATCCCCAGTCAGCCCTACCATCTGTCACCCCACTCCCCCCCATCCCCTTTTCCCTTACTTTCTTGTAGGGCAAGATAGATTTCTATGACCCATTGCCTGTATACCTTATTTCCTAGTTGCATGCAAAAACTTTTTTTTAAACATCTTCTTTTAAAACTTTGAGTTCCAACTTCTCTCCCCTCTTCCCTCCTCACCCACCCTCCCTAAGAAAGCAAGCAATTCAACATAGTTCACACGTGTATCATTATGCAAAACCCTTCCACAATACTCATGTTGTGAAAGACTAACTATATTTTGCTCCTTCCCATCCTATCCCCATTTATCCAGTTTTCTCCCTTGGCCCTGCTCTTTTCAAAAGTGTTTGATTTTGATTAGCTCCTCCTCCTATCTGCCCTCCCTTCTATCATCCCCCCTTTTTATCTCCTTCCTACTTCTTTCCTGTGGGGTATGATACCCAACTGAGTGTGTATGTTATTCCCTCCTCAAGTCAAATCCAATGAGAGCAAGATTCACTCATTCCCCATAACCTGCCCCCTCTTCCCTTGCTACAGAACTGCGTTTTCTTGCCACATTTATGTGAGATAATTTACCCCATTCTATCTCTCCCTTTCTCCCTCTCTCAATATATTCCTCTCTCATCCCTTGATTTGATATTTTTACATATCATCCCTTCATATTCAACACACCCTGGCCCTCGGTCTATATATATAATCCCTTCAGCTACCCTAATACTGAGGTCTCATGAATTATACACATCATCTTTCCATGTAGGAATGTAAAAAAACAGTTCGACTTTAGTAAGTCCTTTATGATTTCTCTTTCTTGTTTACCTTTCCATGCTTCTCTTCATTCTTGTGTTTGAAAGTTAACAATTTTTCTTTGACCTCATCAGGGTCCATCATGATGGAAGCACACATGATGGTAGTCTTGTGCTTTCCTGAAAGTGGCAATCACATTATCATGAGCCTGTCATTCACTCCTTTGGGGAGACATACAAGATAATTGATTAGATTCATTTTGATTGCAAAACCTACACCAGCTTCGTGGTGCTCCCTATCACTGCAGCCAGTTAAGAAAAAAATATGTATCCAGCTCAGCTTTGGTAAGCTGGCCTTCATTTGCCAGCCTTGTTTCACACAGGGTTGCTATTTGGATGCAATACTTGCTGAGTTCTTTCACAAGAAGAGCTGTCCTGGCTTAGAGTGAATGCAACTGTTTCTCTTTGGAACAGCAACCCTGAGAGTCTTCCCCTCCCAGCTTGATTATTTTTCCTTTTTTCTAATTGAAAGGACCATCCCTTGACTCACTTCTTAAAGAGGCCTATTCACTGAATTGGCATTACCTCACTCTAAGTGAGTACATGAAAAGGCCTGGGTCTAAAAGGGTGAGGGTCTCCGATTTCATCCTGGGTCATCTCCAGTCATCCTGATGAATATAAGGTTATTGGCTCCAGATGGCTCCGGAGGAGAAAGTGAGGTAGGTGACCTTGCACAGCCCTCCCTCACTCAAATCAGAGTCAACTTCAAGTCATGTTATCATTTCCTTGATGTCATGGTCCTCTTCGAAAAAGAAGGACAAACACAATTGTACACACATTCCATGTATCAACGGTAAGTGAAATCATCCTCACAAAAGTTTTTGTAGGGTTGTGTGTGTGTGTGTGTGTGTGTGTGTGTGTGTGTGTTTTGACTACAGGATAGATTTCCACCTGCCTTGGTAAGCAGGCCAGGGTTAGGTTAGGTGAAGCAAATAAATTTTAGGGCACCTTTTCTAGCCCCTTCCTCATACCAGGAAGTAAACAATGTGCTTCTTTTAAAAAGGTTGCTCAGACACACAGGGGGCTGCCAAATCCCACTGCAGCTTCAGTCTAGTGAGAAGATGACCCCATGGACTAAGCCACCTGTAATCAGGGTTGTGACTACAGCTCCCAGTATATCCACACCTACTGCTTCATTATTTGCCTGTGACCACAGGACTGTGACAATGGTAAAAGGGTATGGGTGATGTATTTAGACCTGCACATAGATTGGATTTAAGTAACGCAGAGTTGCATGAAATCCTGTCTCTCTCTCTCTCTCTCTCTCTCTCTCTCTCTCTCTCTCTCTCATACACACACAGATTATCATCATCATCATCATCATCATCAGAGTCTAGTGGCAAGACAAAAGTCACAACAACCGACAATGGCTTGAGATGCAATGGATGACCTTGGTGTCTTCAATGTCTCTAATCAAAGTCTCAGACCTTCCATAGACCCTGCTTCAGTTGTCTTCATGGCCATTGGAACAAATCGTTCTTATCTACCGATTCTACCAGGGGAAGTCTTCACATGCTTGGGGTAGACACCCCCCAACTCACCAATGATTTTGAGACTCCTTTGTTACCCTCCACCTGGATAAGTCCATCTGCCAAAACAGTTTTCTAGGCTGCGGCCACTGAACATGCAACAGCTTCTTGGATCCACAGATGAGAGTTGAGTGAATCAGGTGGACATCAAAAACAGAAATTAGCCCTAAAAGGGGCTCAGCAGCCCTCACACAAGAGTTACTAGTCTGTCCTTGTTTCAACAATCCAGCTAGCAGCTGTTGTGGGGGTGAAAGACCAACATAAACCCAACAACAAGCATGCTACCAGCACGCTGCAAAAGCACAGGTTCTTTTGATCTGCTTAGCTAAGGAAAGCAAGGTTAAGGGGCTGACACGCTTATTTTAATTCAGCATACAAGTATCATTCACTTAGTTCAGGGGGAAAAACCAGCACGCTGAACTTCAGAGCAAAGTACAAACAAAGTACAAACATCAACAGACAGACCTTGTCTGATTCAAATCCCAATACATAGTTACCAGAGTTTAACAAAGTCCCAATATCTGGGTTTACCAGCTGGAGGGCTTCTTAGCTACAGCTGCCCAGGAGTCTCCAAATGCCACGAAGAGTGAGAGCCCTAAACAAATTACAAACATCAACAGACAGACCAAATACAGATTCATAGTTACCAACACCTAGGTTCAGCCTGGGAACTCATAATGTGGGCTGGCCCAGAGTGGGTAAGAGCTCCAAAGAAGAGAAAGCCAACCCCTGGTTTTATATCTTTTTTCAGCATCAGGCGTGAGTCACACATGCGACCCACCCACGTGACCTAAAATCATCACAAAGAGGTGACTTAAACCCACCTGGTCTAAGAGCCTCTGATGTCCCAAACCTATCACTCAAACTCATGTATAAACTAGGCCCTCTCCTGAATTAGCCCCACCTTGGGCCCCACCTTAGTTACCAATCCACACCTACATAGGTTTTACACCTAACAGGGTTTTGGGCCTGGGGCTTAGCACCTAGTAAGGCTCAATGAAATGCACTGAATTACTCAAAGGAAACAAAAGCCAAGTACTAAGAGCCCATTTTGCTTACCAACATAGCCCTGAAAACCCATTGACCCCAATAGGAATACCAATATATTGTTGGTGGAACTGGCTTGGGCCAATTCAGCCCAAGCATCCTAGAAAGCTCTTTGGAATTATGCTTTTCAAAAAAAAGTGACCAAAATATCCAAACTCTTCGACCCAGAGTTTCCACTGCTAGAGGGCTGAAGAAAGAAAGATCCAATACACCAAAAATACTGATAACAGCATTTTTTATGGTAGCAAAGAATCAGAAATAAAATAAATGCCCATTAATCAGGAAAAGACTGAACAAATTATGATGCTTAAATGTTAGGGAATAATATTGCCTCTAAAAAACAATGAATTAGAAGAGTCATGGGAAAATGTATATGAATGATTGCAAAATGGAAGAAGTAGAATGGGGGAAACTGTATGAGTACAATAATGTAAAGGAACAGAACAATAACTTAAAAATCTAAATTAATCACTATGATCATAATGACTAAGCTTGAGCTTTGAAGACTTGGGTTCTAAAAACCAGTTTCTCAAACACAAACTTTTAACTACTCCACTTGGCCCCTTTTGGGCCAGGCTTTTTAGCATGATAGTAACTAAATGTATGGTTAGACAGCAGTAGCTCTGAAAGGTTCTGGGAGTTTGGGGGAACTGTAAGTTCAGTATAAGCCATCAGTGGCAGCCAAAAAAAGATAATGTGACCTTGAACTACAGCAAGAAGTACATAACTTTCGGAAATAAAGAGCTCATAGTCCCATTATCCCCAACCTTTGTTGGACCTCTTCAGATGAGACTGTGTTTGGTTCTGGGCATCATAGTTTTACAACTACACAAATAAGCTAGAGAGTATCCAGAAGAGGGCATCTAGGACAGTGAAGGGCCTTGAGTCTATGTCAGAGGTACTTTGGTTAATGAAAAGGCATGTTTAGCTTGGAGAGAAGACTCAACAAAGACATGCTCAGTGTTTTCAAAAATTGGAAGGGCTGTCATATGGAAGACAGCTTATACTTGTTCCATTTGCCCCAAGGGGGTCTAAGGGGCGGGGGGTAAAACTTTCAAGGACACAGATTTATGCCCAATGTCACAAAAAAAATGGAATGTGATGCCAAGAGTGGTTGCTTCTTACTGCTTGAAAATCTTCAAACAGAGGCTAGATAACCACTTGCCAGGTTTGTCATACTGGGGGATCCTTTTCTGATTGGGTTGGACTTGATGGGTGCTGAGATCCCTGGAAACTCAAATTCTGTGATTCTATGATTAATGTTAGTGAAAAACTTTTAAATACAATCCTAACAAAAATACTACAGCAATATACCCAAATATATATTCTCTACAATAATGGTGGATATCTAATAGAAATGCTAGAATGATTCAACATTAGAAAAATAATTACAATAACTGATCATATTAAAAATTAAAAACCAAAAGCTATTTGTTGTATCAACAGATGTGTGAAAATTCTTCAAAAATCATAAAGCTAATTTATGTTGGATGAAAAAATTATGAAATGGCATAGAATGGTGATTTTTACATAAAATTTTTAAAATATATTTACAGTGAAACATGCTGTGGCATTATTTATAGTGGAGAAAGACATTTTTAAGTAAATACAGGAGTCAAACAAATATATCCTTTTCTTGTTATTTGACACAGTTCTAGAGATTAGAGCAATAGCAACAAGACAGGAGAGAGAAATTAAAGACAAACATTTGCAAAGAGAGACAAAACTATTCCTGTTTGTGAGTGGCACAATAATTTACTTAGAGAGCCCCAGATAATTAATACAAAATCCAAACAGAATGGTTAAAAGCTAGCTGATCTTTTTATTTCAAAGTCCTTTACTTATGTAGCATGTGTTCTGGAACTATTATTCCATCTTCTACTTGCACTAAGTCAGGTGACCAAAACATGGCTTCTATATCTCCCCTAAGGATGCTAGGAGCACCCCCAAAGGTGTTGGGGCTGGTTTTTTCAGTTCTATAGTTTTGAACCCTCCCCTGGTGTGCTTCCGTCATAGTCATGATATATTAATAGTTAGCCGGACAATTAGCTTTCAGGAAAGGAAATTTGCTTAAGGTGCTCTAATAAGAACAGCTGGTATAAACACCACCCCCCAAACATATGTGACAACTACCACAAGCACATGTAGAGTCTAAAACAGTGGTGTGAAACTTAGAAATCCCAGGATCATAGAGCTAGTCCATGTTTAAGATAGGGTTACCATTCAGTGCTTACAAACTCCAAGCCCAGCTCTTTATCTACTATACCATGTGATCTCTTAATTAAAAGATATAGTAAAGACATGTACTCTTCATTCGTTGGTTGGATTTGCTGAACTGTTTTTTTTTTAGCTTTCTTTTTTAAATCTTTTTAAAAGGATTAACTTACTGGGTAATAGAGGAATATATTCAGAAATTAATTATTGGGAAAAAAGATAAGACCAGTACAAATTAAAAGAAGACAAACAGAGGTGACTGGGAAGATAAAAAATAAACACACAAATGGAATTAATAGATAGGCCCTAATTTCAGTTATCAAAAAATTTCATACTTCTCAAAAGCAGTAAGTTCCATCCTGTTCTTCCCATTTTGTTGGCACCCAACTCAGTGTCCTTCTATGGTGTCATCCAAGATATACATACTGATGAACAACCTCTGTAGGTTGTCTCTCCAACTCCACACAGTAGTCTATGCAACATTCATTCTATATACACTTGGGTTTTCCTAAGTGGAGAGTTCAGGTGAAGTATCTTGAATAGTTACAGATCTCATGCAGGAGGTTCCCCAAAGCTTGATAAAATCAGTAAATTTTTAAGTACAAACAGGAGTATATGGAGCATGTCACCATTTATAGGAACTTTCTCTTTGACTTGGGTTTTGTACCTGGACTAGATCAAGTGTACATAGATGAGGTTCATGCTTGAGATATGAAGTAGGAATGGAAAGTCCAGTATTAGGGTGAATGGGGAAGAGAGAATAGGAAGTCAGGGTAAGAGAGAAAGAAAAAGGATACAATGACTACAATGTGGAAATAAGAAAATCATTTTATTTGTTTCTGAATCTCCTTTTCCTTCTGTCTATATTATGTTTTCCTATGATTCTGCTTTCTCAAATTATAAATTTTTATCCAAAATCTTTAACTAGTTGCTATATATACATATGTAATACAAAATTTAAATATATATTTAAGCTCTTTGTTTAATGAAAGATTGCCTTGAAAATGATTATACCAAGAAATTAAAATAGCAGGAATGTTTCTAAGGCTCAGATAGTTCTGTGAAAAGGGAGACATCAGCTATCTCTTCAGAGACGTTAGGGTCGTATTTCTTCATTTTCCCCTAGGACTCCTTGGTTTTCCATGCTAATTGATCACCAAGGGAACTTTAACCCAGAGGGATTCTTCAGAGTAAACCTGCAGGAGGCTGCTGATGGAATTGACACTCATAGAAAAGCAGTTCCTATGCCCTTGGACATCCATAAAAGCTATCCTTCCCCATGGGTGTAAGCCTTTTAAAGCAGAGCATGGAATTCCTAGTCACTGGTTAGGATCAAAGATCTCATTGTCTCTGGACTCCCCCTCAGAGGTAACTTTCAGTATGGATTGAAAATCTGATAATGTATTAAGGCTAGAAAACAAGCTGAAAATAAATGAGGAAGTACATCAGAAAGGAAAAGCTTGTTCTTTCTTGTGTAAGAGGAAGGAATAATTTTGAAGAAGTGATTTTTGTTCAGTAGTTTTCATTTCTAAGGACAGAATAAGGCAAAATGGGCTGGATCAAAAACTGTATTTTTTTTTAATTCAGACCTATGATTGTATTAGTGTAGGGAGCTTCCAGCAAGGAAGCTCTCTGCTCAAGCAAGTCCGCTTTGCAAGTTAGAGGGTGAAAAACCTGTTGTCGGTGGTCACAAAGTGCACTGATCAGAAGTGAGACTTAAACTCAGGATAAACTACTTCTGAGGCCAGTGCTCCATCCATTGCACCACACTGCCTCTCAAGAAGAGAATCATAAAACATGAGAAGCAGAGTCTGTCAAAGAATATGGCTGTGATCAGTGTCAAGTTGGTTTCTCTTCCTTCACCTTTCTTACTTTCAACATAGACTCAAAGAGAACATTCTAAAATAGGACAGATGCTCTTGTGTTGGGAGGGTTAGGCTGTGGTTAGGTAGACCTAGATTTGAACTAGGGGAACTGTCCTCTCCTCACCTCCCTAGAAGCTCTGATCTCTCTTCCTCTACCATAATAGTATCATAAAATTTGGACAAATCCGGAGGAAGTCCTAAGGAATATCTCAAGTGCTGGGACACAAACACTTGCACTTCAAAGGTGTGTTTGAAGGTGAGTTTTATTTCTTCGTTTTCAACTAATCTCTCAGAGACATGTTATCAATGTAAAAAGGGACTGAGTGCAGTTCCACATAGGTCTTGGCAAAAAAAAAAAAGGTTCCTTAAATTTTTGTGCCAATAGGAACTATTTCAAGTGTTAAAAACACATTTCAATGAAGCTCTTATTTAATCTGTGTAAAGATTTCCTATGACCCTTCTATCCTTGCTAGATAGATTTGCTCATTTCTCCTTCTGACCAACTTTCTGGTGCTGTGCCTCCCTAACTCTAGCTAGGCTAGTCCTCTAATAATGGATAAACAGTCTCTCACCCAGCCTATTCTTGAAAACATCCTAGTTTGATAGAACCCATCAGATCAAGTGCTTCACTGGCATAACCTTCAAGAAACCAGGCCACTTCCATGCAGTGATAAAGGCATTAAAGCAGGATTTTACTGAAGGACAAAAAGAACATGCTCTTCATTTTGAAATATGATTCTAAAGATAAGGGTTTTATTCCTACCCCAGAGGTACAATCATTGCCTTCCCTGCTTCCAGAAAGCATGGTCACTGGTGTTGAAATATTTGCATTTTCTTATCAAATCCCCCTGATGTTTGTGAGATTGTATTCAGAATATGGCTTACTCATAGCCAGTAAAGAGAGTCATGGAAGGCTACATTGCTTTGATAGACCTGAGATTTCATCAATAAGGATACCCCCTCCAACAGTGCAGGTTCCTACTCATCCATGCCTTCTCATCCTATAAAGTTGTCATCCTTGTCCTTCCTCTAGATCACATTGATACCAACCTAGACTGCACCATACAAAGATCATATCCAACATTTTAGTCAGCTAATTGAAACACACCCTTAACTTTGACCTCATGTTCACAAAGCTCATTAGCCCAAGTGGTGATAAATTTATTAGTTACTAGGTAGTTGCTGATCATCTAGTACACTCTTCATCTCTGCTTTCCCTGCTCCATTCTCCTCTCCTATGTGGCTCTGAAAACCACTTATTTATCTTCCTTTGTGAAATATTTCTCTCTATTTCAGTTCATTTTATTCTTTGTTTCAGGGGTAAGAGATTGTCTTAGTAAGGTAGAGATAGATTCAGAAATGAAAATGATGTAAAAACAAAAGATGTAAATTTAAAAATTCCTTCAAGCCATAGGCCCAAAGTTGAAAGATGAAACAGATGAGTTGGCTCCAGTCTTAGTATTAAGTACTTATAGACCCAGAAGATCATAAATCATACATTTTGAGCCAGAAGAAAGCCTAGAAGTTATTGATTCAAATCTCTCATTTACAGACCAAGAGTCTGAGGCCTAGGGAGGTTCATGATTTTCCCAGAGTTACACAACTGGGGGAAAAATGGCACAACAATTCAATCTCATAAAAGAGGGATCCAAGCCAAGATTTTCTTCACTCCAAGTCCAATATTCGAACTTGATCTTTGGGTTTTCCCTTCTCTCTCCCTGATGTCAGTCTGCCACCTCACCTTTGTTCATACCATATCTACAGTACTGTAGCAATTTAAACAGAACCATATTGTGTGGATTAACAATACTAGGATGCTTTCTTTATCATTTCCTCCTCATGATCCTACAGTAAACATACACACAAGAGCACTTGCGCGCGCGCGCACACACACACACACACACAGCCTAGTTTCAAGATAATTGCATTATACCACTCCAAACCCATTGTAATAATACCACCTTCACGTCTCAATTTTCTCCCCCTTTGTCTGCTTTTACTTCCATGTTCTCGGTGGTTTTTGTTCCTGAAACAACCTGTAATTCCTATGCTTTTTACCCACCTATCCCAACCATCCTTTAAACTTTACCTAAAAACTGATCTACGTTAAGAATCCTAATTTTAGTTAGGTCTATTTGAATGAAAAAGTTCTCCCAAGAGTGAGACTGCCCCAGGAAACAGTTGAACAGTCAGAAAGATAGTGGGCTATTTGGGAGTGGACTATTATATTTAATGAGTATCAACAGAGCAGCCACCGGTTTTAGAATATCCTACTGCCTATATTTTTAAAAATCAACATAGTTTTGTTCTACAGAAGCTTACCATCCAATAACAAACAAAATAAAGCAAATCAAACCCCATATAATTCTTTTCAAATCAAAAGCGTATTGAGATAATTGTGCTGAGAAGAAATCTTAATTGAATTCAAGATCATGTGAATCCAGTTCAATTCAAGAAGTATTTATGAAAAGCCTGCTTTCTGCCAAGTACTGGGCCAGGTGCTGGGGATAAAAAGACCAAAAAAAGCCCCTCCTATCAAAAAGTAGTATAATATGTTCACAGAGAAGTAAGGTTATTTGAGGAAAGAGAGAATACTAACTAGAGATACATGAGGTAGCATCTAAACTTAAAAAAGCTAGAAATTCTTTTTTTAAAGTTATTTACTATTTTATTTTTCCCCAATTACATGTTAAAACAATTATCAACATTCATTCCTAAAATAGAATTCCAAATTCTCTCCCTCCCTCCCTGAATCCCTTATTGGGAAGGCAAGCATTTTATATGGGTTTTAACTCTTTTTACCTTTTCCTAAATGGTTTTGCTTTTTAGAATCATATCATACTCAGGTCTATCCCAATCTAATAACAATCTTAGATATGTGTTTTACATTTCCTCATATAAAAAGCAAACAGTCTGTTCTTATTGAGTCCCTTGTAATTAGTCTTTGATATGTACTTTATATTTCTTTTGGATCTTACGTGTCAAATATTCCATTAAGTTCAGGTAGTGTGTGTGTGTGTGTGTGTGTGTGTGTGTGTATGTGTGTATGTGTTTTTAAATAAAATCATGAAAGTCTGGCAATTCATTGAATATCCATTTTTTTTTTCATTAAGGATTATGCGTAACTTTGCTGGGTATATTTTCAGTCACAGTCCCAGTTCTTTTGTTCTTTGACATATAGTATTCCAAGACCTGCAGTCTTTTAGCATCATCACTGCTAGGTCTTGTGTGATTCTAATTGTGGCACCTCCATATTTAAATTGTTTTTTTCTTGTTTCTCACAATATTTTCTCCTTGAGCTGGGGGTTTCAGAATTTCACTATAGATTCCTATACATTTTCCTGGTAGGATCTCTTTCAGGCAGTAATCAGTGAATTTTTTATCTATTTCTACTTTCCCTGTTCTAACACTTCAGGACAATTTTCTTTAATTATTTCTTACATTTATTATATCAAGATTCTTTTTTGATCATAGCTTTCAGATACTCTAATTATTCTTATGTGTTCTCTTCTTGATGTCTTCTCCACATCAGTTGTTTTTCTTATGAGATGTTTCACGTTCTCTTCTATTTTGTCATTCTTTATATTTTGTTTTATTATTTCTTGGTCTCCTATAACTTTGCTGGCTTCTCTTTGCCCAATTTCAATATTCAAGGAGTCATTTTCTTCCTTAAGATTCTGGATTTCCTTTTCTAATTGGTTGGCTTTCTTTTCATAATATTCTTGTTCCTCTTGGATTGTTCTTATTTTTTTTTAATTATTCCTCAATCTCTCTCATTTGATTTTTATAATTGTTTTAAGTTCTTCTATGAATTCTTTTGGAGAAGGTTTTTGACATTACTCTTTGAAGTAAGAGAGCCTTTTTTTTACTTTAGTATCCTCTCTAAAGATAAACCCTGGTCTTTTCTATTCCCATAGTAACTTTCTCTTTTGTCTGCTATTTTTTTAAAAATTTATAGCAACTTCTAATCACCTCCAGTCCTGGGGGATGATGCCTCTGGCCACAGGTCCTGCTTCAGGTCTCCCCACTGGCCTGGAACCAAAACCAAGAACTCTACCTTTCTGGAGGTGTCCACAGCCAGCAGCATCCCATCCCATTGCTTCTGCACTCATCAAGGCATGTGCTGGTTCTTTCTCACCCAGGGCCATGTCTCAGCACCACACCAATGCCTAGCATGATTCCCCCAACTCAGACATCCAACTCCCAACACTATCCAGAAATAAAAGCTCCTGTGGCTGGGGCTGAGTCTACCTCCCAACCCACCTAGCCGTAGGGTTTACACTGCTTCCTGTTTCAGTAGAACTACACTACAGGACCAAACCTAGGTCCTGGGATTTTTCTTCAGATCTTCTCCAATTGTCCCAGGAGGATCACTGTTCTGCCCCAACTTTTCTTTATTTTTACCCATCTACATGCACCCTGAAGCATTATTTTATCTTGTTAGGTGTGGGGGCAACCTGCTCTTCCCAGGATTCTCTCCTCAATAATTTCTTGAAAGATGATATCTAGATTCATTTTTTGGTCATGGCTTTCAGGAAGTCCAATATTTTAAACATTATCTTTTCTATATCTGTTTTCCAGGTTAGTTGTGTTTTCTAATAAGATATTTCACATTGTCTTCTAGTCCATTTGCTCAATTCTAATTTTTAAGGAATTATTTCCTTCAGGAAGGTTTTATACCTCTTTCTCCATTTGGCCAATTCTATTTTTTTTAATTAGTTCTTTTTTTCAATGAATTTTTGTGCCTTTTTTCCATTTGGCCAATACTACTGTTTAAGGAGTTTTCTTCAGTGAATTATTGTATATTTGTTTTCCATTTGGCTAATTCTGCTTTTTAAAACATTCTTCTGCTCATTGGATTTTTGTAGCTCTTTTGCTATTTCTCCTAGTCTGGTTTTTGAGGTGTTATTTTATTTAAGGTACTTTTTTGTGCCTCCTTTACCAAGCTATTCACTCTTTTTTGATGATTTTCTTGCATCACTCTCATTTCTCTTCCCAATTTTTCCTCTACCTCTCTTACTTGATTTTTGAAATCCTTTTTGAGCTCTTCCATGGCCTGAGACATTCATATTTTTCTTGGAGGCTTTGGATGTAGGAATTTTGACTTTGCTGTCTTCTTCTGAGAGCATATTTTGATCTTCCTTGTCACCGTAGTAACTTTCTATGGTTAGATTGTTTTGTTGTTGTTTGTTCATTTTCCAGCCTACTTCTTGACTTTTAACTCTTTGCTAAAGTGGGTAGAGGATACACTGTCCCAAGCTCCAGGGGTTTTATGAAACTCTTTTCAGAAACATTTCTAAGGGACCTATACTTTTTAGTTTTTTCAAGGTGATATGATCTAGGAAGAGGTGTGTTTTCTACTCTCTTATAGTGTGCACTGGTCTATAAGTGACCACAAGCACTCTTTTCTACCCTAGAACTGTTACCAGAATTTCTGCTCCCCTGTGGCCACTAGTTCTGATATGCTAGTACTCCTCCTTGCCCTGTGACTGCAACCTAGGACTGTGACCTGGATCTGGGTATGTGCAAAGCAACAGAGTCTTACTCCCAGTGCCAGCAAAAAGAACCCTAAAATCTCCTTCTGACCAATTATTTGACCCCCTTACTATTTCTGGACTGAGAATTCCAGAAGCAGGCACTGCAGCTGCTGATTCATTCACTCCCAAGCCCTGCTCCTGGTTTGCTAGGGCTTGGTCTGCATTGGACTAATTCCCCTCTAACTCCAGTGCCACAGACCTTTCCTGCCAAACTTCTAAGTTGTCTTGGGTTAGAAAATTGTTTCACTCTGTCCTTTTGTGGTTTCTGCCACTCTAGGTTTTGTTTGGGGTTATTATTTAAAGGTCTTGCAGCAGTTGGAAGGAGAGTTCAGGTGAGTTCCTGCCTTCTCTCTGCTATCTTGGCTCCACCCCCCAAGAAGCTAGGAATTCTAGGGGAGAGAGTGAATGTGATCCAGACATAGCAGACATCCTGTGCAAAGGCATTGAGATAGGACATAGAATGTTGACTTGGGAAACAGTCAATTTGGCTGAAAGACAGAAAGCATGAAAAGAATGACATTGAAATAAATTTGAAGAAGGACATGGAAGATTCATAGGTTCATCCTCCACTCGGGCATCAAATTGATCTTCCTAAAGGACAGGTTTGACCATGTCACCCTTCTACTCTATAAATGCCAGTGGTCTCCTATTGTCACAATCAAATATACATTTTTTTCACATGTAAAGCTCTTCATGACCTGGTTCCTTCTTATTTTCCACTCATTTTACTCTCCTTCCATCCCACTCTCACGCTCTGTAATGCTGTGCCACTCTCCTCTTCATTTCTTGCATAAGACGCACCATCTCCCAACTCCAGACATTTTCACTGGCCATCCTCCATGCCTAGAATTTTCTTGCTCCTCAAATCCATTTTTTGGTTTTCCTGCCTTCCTTTAAACACCAACTAAAGTCCCACTAAGAAGCCTTTCCCTGTAACACTTAATTCTAATGTTTCATGTGTTAATATCTCCAATTTACCTTATTTATAATTTGTTCATTGTTATTTAAATGTTGTGTCTCCCACTAGACTGTGAGCTCCTTGAGAGCAGTGACTATTTTTTTGTTACTTTTTTTCTATCCCTTGTGCTTATTACAGAGACTAGTAGGCACTTAAAAATACTTGCTGATGGCTTGATTTCCATTCCTAGGTTTGATAAAAGTCACTGTCTGATTTCTTTTCTGACTATTGCCTCATTTTCATTAGAACATTAATTCACCTTACTCCTATCTCACCCTTCAGATAATCTTGAATCTTCACAAGGAACTTAGTGCAAAAAGTGAATGGAAACAGCCAACGACAGCTCAGGGGATTTCATCTTAGTGGGTTTCTCTGAACGACCTGAATTGGAACTGGTTCTCTCCCTCTTTGTCTCCTTGTTCTATACTATAACTCTGGGGGGTAATACTGCCATCATTCTGCTCTCTCTCCTGGACTCCAGGCTCCACACTCCCATGTACTTCTTCCTCAGAAACCTTTCCTTTCTAGACCTTTGCTTCACCACTAGCATTGTCCCCCAGATGCTGGTGAACATCTGGGGAGGGAGCAAAAAGATCAGCTACTCTGGATGTATGGTCCAGTACTGGGTGGCCTTGGCTCTTGGATCCACAGAGTGTGTCCTCCTTGCTGTGATGGCTGTTGATCGTTATGTTGCTGTCTGTTGGCCCCTACGCTATGCTATGATTATGCATCCACGCCTCTGCCACCTCCTAGGGGCTGCTTCCTGGACTGGTGGCTTTGCCAACTCCCTTCTACAGTCATCATTGGCCATGGTGTTGCCTCGATGTGGCAACCACAGAGTGGACCATTTCTTTTGTGAGCTGCTAGTCATTGTCAAACTTTCTTGTGTGGACACTGGCCCAACAGAGTCTAAGATGTTCATTGCCCGTCTTATCATCCTTGGCATGCCTGTCTCTATCATCTTAACTTCATATGGGTGCATTGCTTGGGCAGTGGTGAAGATCCGTTCAGCTGAGGGAAGGAAGAAGGCCTTTGGTACTTGTGCATCACATCTGCTAGTCGTGTCACTTTTCTATGGGACCATTATGTTTGTGTATCTACAGCCCAAAAACAGTTACTCCCAGGACCAAGGCAAAGCCCTTGCAGTGCTCTATACAATTCTAGCTCCCACACTTAACCCTCTGATCTACACCCTGAGGAATAAGGATGTGAAGAAAGCAGTAAGAAAAGTCATGGGGAAAGAGCAGGCATAGAGATACACAGGGTCTATAAGAAAGGTGGAATTGCCCATGGATAAAGGTCCACAGGGTCACAAAGAATCAACAAATAGCCTAAGAAAAAAAATATTAAAGGCTAAAAAGTGTGTAAAACAGCCAGTCTGATATGGCTGAAAGAAAAAGCAATGAATCCCAATAGATCTCAAAGAAATTCTTTTCCACAGACTATTCAGTGCCCAAGAGTAATAAGTATATATCCAAAGGAAAATACAATTTCCTGCAAGGTATATGGTCAACTTATTCCCATCCTCTTTTCCATAATCATCATTGTTTTCTGACAGCCAGATCAGAAGGTGGCATGGTATAAGCTGTCTAAGAGAAATGTTCCTCATGTTTGTGCATAACAAGGGAATTTGAATTCCCTTATAAAACTGTGGCAAACAAGGCCTCCTCCTATCCTTAGTTTTGAAGGATTTAGAATGAGAGGAACTGGGTCCATGGTCTGGTTCTGTTATTTACTACCTGCACACGTTAATAAAGATAGGATCATACTTTGTAGGGAGGAAGGATTTGGATTCAAATTTCACCTAGGATACTTACTGACTGTGACACTTGACAAAACACTTAACCTTATTAATCCTCAGTTTCCTAATCTGTGAAGGAGAAGACCTGCTGGTCATACTTGCCTCAGAGGGTTGCAAGTTATTATGAGAAAATCAAAGGGGATAATGCATGTTAAAACAGTGAGTAATCCTGCTGAAAGGGCTATATTAAAATGGTCACCTAGAAAAATGTTGTTACCTACATTCTCCTAGGTTTCTTCATCTGTTTAATACAATAATCACAACAAATTAACTCTAATGTCTCCACTAGCTTTAAATTCTAAGATATTTTCTGTGTCCTATGAGGGAGTACTAAAGTTAAGAGAATCTTGGCTATACCCAAGGCCAGAAAAGTGTGTTCATTAATATTGCAAGCTAAGAGAATATCTAACCAGAGGACAAATACAACATTCTAATTTTTACCATTACAAATAAAAGGAATATCTAGCCACAAGGAAAATATTGTACTCTACTATCAGTCATGGGCTTGTCTGATTTAGAGCTGAAGAGAACATTGAAACCAATGAGTGAAACACTTTCATTTTACAAATGAGGAAATGGAGGAACAGGTAAGGGAGAATAAGCAGCAAAGCTGGGAATCAGAACAATGTGCTCTGACTCCAAATCCAGGCCTTTTTTTCACTACACTACTCACTATTGTATGATCTTGGTTGAAGTACCAACAATGGCAATGAATCCAAGGAGATCCAGGGAAAACGTAGTTAGGACTCAAGTGTTTGTTGATGAAACTAGTATTTTGTGGCCAAGACAAGATGAACACATCATAGAAGAAAAACAAAAGAGAAGTCTCAAGAGCAAAGGAAGTCCACATAAAAACCACAGGGACACTAACGTTATCAAGGAATTTAGTAGTCATGACTGAGACAAATTTTGTGCTCTCAGGTCTTTGTAGTTTATTAATCTCTTTCTTTCAGTTATGTAGCAGCCACAATCTTTCAATATTTAAAGCGTTAACACAACATGAAGGACCTGTTTTAGATCCAACAGAACTAAATTCAGAGAACTGGCTTCTTCAGTCTTTCATTCTTCAACTGATTGGTCTGGAAATACCCACAGGAGATGGCTCTGGGATTTTTCATGTTGCAATATTGAGCCCTGTGTGGAGATTTTTCATTGTTAAATTATTGGAAGAAAAACTGATGAATAAAACCAACATCTATGTGACCGGCCATGTTCTTGCTATCACTGGACTGATACTACAACAGAAGAGATCTGTGTCAGATATAAATAGTTCTTGAAGGGACAGGAACGAAGGGCATTTCAATTGGGAAGAGAAGGAACTATTGAGAGATACAGTAATAATAATCACTGAATTTTGTAATTTAAGGATTGTGCAAAACTTTATATAAATTTTCTCATTTGACCTTCACAACACTAGCAGTTTGTAAAAGTCACATTAAGGAAAATTTTGGCTTGAAGTGAGGAAAATCTTCCAAACACTTTTAGCTATTTATAGGTTAAATTAACTAACAAGAGGCAGTTGATTCTCCTTCAGTGAGTCATGAAACAAAGGCTCTAGCCTCATAGTTATCTATGACCATTTGTTATTTGTGTTGTGCAGGGAATTCTTATTTAAATATGTTTGGAGTAGATGACCTTTGATGGCATCATATCTCTGAGATACCATGATTTCATATTGAAAAAGTAACAATAAACATGACACAAAATCATTATGTCTTGTAGGGATTCATAATGGCAAAGAAAGAGAATACTGGACTATGTCCTAGATTTTAAGAAAATAGATTCAAAAGTTCAGAGAGAGATGGACATGATTCCTGTGATTAGAGAGGGAATGTGTCTTATAAAGATGAGAGATTCTAAAAAAAGAAATTTGGGCAATCAAATAAAAATAATTCACATTTGTATGCCCAGTTACAAGTGAATGAAACTTGAACTACAACTAAAATTGGAACCCAGTTTTTTAGTCTGCAAGTCTAATTAATATTAAAATAATCTTAATAAAGGAAGGACAGAAACCTGAAGAAATCATTGTAGAGACACAGAAAACTCTAATACACTCAAGCTTTATAAAATCGGTACATAGAAGGCCCAAGGTGAGAGACAGATAAACAAGAACAAATACTTACAGAAGCAAAAAGTAGTCAAGTTAGTGGTTTCAAGATTAAAAGTCAGAGTGTAATAAGGCTGATTAAAAAAAGAAAGAAAAGTCATAAGACACCAAAAGGATACTTTTAGCTATTTACAAAACAATAGAAAAAGGTCAGAATAATCCTACTGCTTAGGATGGTATACTGTTAATGGGTGACAAAGAGAAAGCAGTACTACTTAACTTTTGATTCACTTGGGCAAGGATTTTTTACCTAGGACACATGAGTTTGTTCTTCTTTAATATTTTAATAATTATTTTATAATTAATTAAATATTTATCTACTTACAATTATAATAATTGTAATTAAAATAATATTTTAAATTTTAAGATGATTTGTTTCCTTTGTAAGCCAATGGATTATGTTTTGTGGATTTAAAAATATTATTTTGGGAAGGTCTTCAGAGGCTTTACCCAAACTGCCCAAGCAGTTTACAACCCAGAAAAGGTTGTAAGAACACCTGGCTTAGAGAACTAGACTTGGAGTCAAGAAAATCCGGGTTCCAATCCTACCTGCTTACTACATGTATGATCCTGAGTATATCACTTCACTCCTCTCAGTAATCAGTTAACTTAACTGTAAACTAGATGTAATAACAGCACTTACTTTCAGGGTTGTGAGAATCAAATGATATAACATATACAAAGGACTTTTCACATCTCAAAGAACTATATAAATGGAAATTGTTAATATTATTATCTTGTCTATCAGTAAAAATGATTTTTAAATGGAAAGGTTGAAACAAATAGTTTAAAGGATGAACCCAAGATAGGCAAGGAGATTGCATGCCTGAACAGAATTATTTTATATGTGTTCAAGTTTTCAGGTTCAAATGACCATATTCCAATGCATAGATCCAATATTCAGATGAGATTTCAGAGCAATTATCAATAATCTTTCTGAAGTCTTGAGAAAAAGAGAGAGAAGCAATAAAAGCCTGAAAATAGACAAATATCCTGATTTTCAAAGGGGAGTAAGGATAAATTCCAGAAATGATATGCCAATATTCCAAAGGAGCTTGAATCTCATAAGTGTATGCATTCTCTACTGTTGCATGCATTGTAACCCAGCTATGCCTACCCAATCCATAAACTATTGTCCATGTCCTCTCAAAATGCATCACAAGGGACACTCTCAAAATGACACAGAGCCTCTCAAAGCTCTTGAGATCACAAGGATATGAAGTCCAGAAATTGTTGTTATAGATTGAAAAATTTTGGTATCATTCTCTCAAAAAAATTTAGAACCAATTTTTAAATGGATGGTTTATGAGAATTTAGAAGAGACTGTGGGATATTCATTAAAACACTATATACCAAAAATAGTCATTTTTATTTTTATGAGATTACAAGATTGCGAAAATTAGAAGAAATATATAATTTGTGCTGATTCCAGCAAAATATTCTAGTAAAATATAATCTTGATATTCTTGTGCATGAGGTAGTGGAATATTGGCTTGATGTGTTATATACTACATTAAATAGTAGCAGCATACAAATGGGGCATCAAAAAGTAAAACTAAATAGAGTGATATGTAATTGAACGATAAGCATATTGATTGATAGATCAAGTTGGAGGGAGTTCTCAAATGAAGGGCCTCAAAGCTTCATTTTTGATCTTCATCCAACATTTTCATTAATAATGAGAATCACAACATTATGTTTTATTACTCAAGTCAGTCATATTCACTTTCTCATTTCTCTCAAGGCACTGCTCCCAGCCTTCCTCGACTTTCTTATTCACCATACTTCTTCTCACCTTTTTATTTTTCTTTTTATGTGTTGTCTTCTCCCAATAGAACGTAAGCTTCTTGAGGGTAGGAACTGTCTTTCTTTTTGTTTGTATTTGTATTCCCAGGACTTCACAATGTTGTTGTTGCTGTTGTGGTTCAGTCCTGTCAGATTCTTCATGACCCCATGGACCATAGCTGTCCATAGGAATTTTTTTTGGCAAAGAAACTGGAGTGGGTTGCCATTTTCTTCTCCAGTGGATCCTTTTTCCAGGCAAAAAGAGGTCAAATGACTTTCCCAGGGTCACACAGCTAAGAAGTGTCTGAAGCTAGACTTGAATTCAACTCTTCCTTATTCCAGGCCAGTGCTGTATCCACTAGACCACCTAGCTGCACCCTGCACATGGTAAGCACTTCATAAAAATTTATTTACTTGACTTTTGACATGTTTCTAAAAAGCCTAGATGAACTAGAGCTGGAATGGGTTAGTTATTATAATAGATGACAATTAAAATTTAACAAATTCTTAAAGCACTAGACTAAACAAAAATCAACAGTGAAGAATGGAAAGTTTTGCATTTAGGTTGAAAATAAGGGATGGGATTGTCCTACTTTGCTTCATATGAAAAAGGCCTAGAGATTTCAGCTAATCAAAAACTTAATCTGTTGCAACTAGCAAAATAGCCATAATTTTAGGTCAGATTAATAATAGCTCAAATTTATGTAGAATTGTACAACTTATGAAATGCCTTCATCTCAGTAGTTCTGTGAAGTTATTTATTCCCTTTTTATAGATAATGAAACTGAGTCTCAGAAAAGTTAAATGACTTGTCCAAGGTCCACCATGTGGCAGGAGCTACACAGAAATCAGTTCTTCTGACTCCAAGTCCAATAATCTTTTCATGACGTTATGTTGCTCCTAAAAGATGTATAGCATCAAAGTTACACAAAGTAATGAATCCAGCTGTACTCCAGCCTGGTCATAACACACTTGTAGTAGTTTATTCATTTCTCGTTACCACATTTTAAGAGGAACATTAACAAACTAAAGTACAGCAGAGAAGTGTGAGTCTGAAAACTATACCATATGAGGAATGGTTAAAGGAATTGGAGATATCTAACCTGGAGATGAAACTTCAGGGAGACATAATCATTGTCTTCAAATATTTAACAAGTAACCAAGTTATCTGGCATTTTCCCAGGACTAAGATCATAGAATTTAAAGCCAGAAGGACATTTAAAGATTATGGATTGAGGATGAATGGATATATATAAAGAGAGGGAAAGAGACAGGAGGAGAGGGGGAGAGAATGGAGGGGGGGAGAGAGAGAGACAGAGAGAGAGAGGGAGGGAGGGAGAGACAGAGAGAGAGAGAGAGAGAGAGATACATATATACAAATGTATGCATGTATGTATTGCATCTCAATATGGGAAGGAACTTCTGAACAGTTAAAGGTCCTAAACAATGGAATAAGTTGCCTTCGGCGATTTTCAGTACACTATCATCAGAAGGATCAACTAAAACCTCGACACCTATGAGCCACAGATGCTGTAGGAGAGATGTCTGTATTGTTAGGAAGCTGATTTCTAAGGTTTTCCCAGCTTTAAAATGCTATGATTATAATGTCTATTTTATACTCCAATACTATTACAGGGTGACTATGAGGATTTAACAATATATTGTATATAGACAATGTAAACTACTAGATTCCAGTATCCTTATCTATGATAGCTAAACCTATTGAGTAAGAAATTACAAGTCTATTTGATTGCATGATCATTTGTCTGCACCAGTGGTGTCAATCTCTATTAGAAACAGAGTCCACTAAAACGTATATAAGGATTCCTGCTGCTCCATATTGATTTAGAAAACTACATATCAACATATTCTATTATATTTTTATTGATTTTCTTAAATATTTTGCAGTTACAATTTATTCTGGTTCTGGCTGCTCTTGGGAAGGCTTCTGGCCATGTGATTGACCCTGCTGGCCTAAACCATGCCAAAAATTTGGATACTCTGAAATGCTTCTGTTATTGTTATCAAGTAGCAAAAGATGTCTGGAACAAACCATAATTACCACTAATGACAAATTCACATGTTTCTACCTTACAAATTATAAATCAGTATGTGCCTTTTAAACAAGTAACTTTCAAGTTTCTCATATAAGCCTTTTTTCTTATTGTTCTTCACATATGGAAATCTCTGTGTTTGTCAATAATTGTTAGGTTTGAAAGGAAAAAAAAAGTTTTTTTTCAAAAGAAAAAATACCTTTGTTCTGCACTTAGAATCACAGAAGATGATTTCCAAATCTATTTGTTCAGTACCACTCTGAAACTGTAACTCTTCTCCTCCCTACATGTCTTGCTTTGACAGGATCTCACAACTGAAGTCAAGTAGTCCAGGTTACTGAACATTAGACAATCTATGGCAGAGAGTTCTTATTGCCCTCTTAGATTATTCATGAAGACTTACAGAGAACCTGGGTTCAAGTGCTGTTTTCAACAAATCACTCAGGCTCTCTAGGTCCCAGTTTCCTTATTTATGAAAAGTGTTGGGTGGGAGGGGGGGAAGGGAGGGGACTAAAGAGTTTCTATGGTCCCATCCACGTCTAACATATATGACCTTATGAGCTATTTCCAGTTCCTATAACTCACTAGGTTTGATCTGTACCCATCACTTTCTTCATTGCCCTGTTTATATCTTTATTTCTCAGTGTATATATCAAAGGGTTAAGGGTGGGAGCTATAATGGTATAGATAAGGGCCAGGAACTTGGCTTGGTCTTGAGAATAATTGTTCTTGGGCTGAAGATACATTGACATTATAGTCCCATAAAACAATGAAACCACCACCAAGTGTGATGCACAGGTCCCAAAAGCCTTCCTCTGTCCCTCAGCTGAGCTTATTTTTGCCACTGCCCAAGCAATGCAGGCATACGAGGTGAGGATGATAGAGACAGGGACGGCCAGAATGATGAGGCGAGCAATGAACATTTTGAAGTCCATTGACCTAGTGTCTACACAAGATAGCTTGATAATAACAAGCAGCTCACAAATGAAATGGTCTACCTGGCGGTGGCCACACAATGGCAACACCATGGCCAAAGATGACTGAAGGAGTGAATTAACAAAGCCTGAGGACCAGGAAGCAGCTGCCAGGAGATGGCAGAGCCGAGGATGCATGATGGTGGAATAGTGCAGGGGCCAGCAGACAGCAACGTAGCGGTCCACAGCCATCACAGCAAGAAGCACACATTCAGTAGATCCAAGAGCCAAAGCTACTGAACATTGGACCAAGCAGCCAATATAACTGATTCTCTTATTATGTCCCCAGATGTTCATCAGCATTTGCGGGACAATGCTGGTTGTGAAACAGATGTCCAAGAAGGAGAGGTTTCTGAGGAAGAAGTACATAGGAGTGTGGAGCCGAGAGTCCAGAAAAGTTAAGATAACAATGGTCGTGTTGCCCATCAATGTAATGGTGTAGGATACAAAGACAAGTAATGAAAGACTCAATTCTAACTGAGGTTGGTCAGAAAAGCCCATTAAGATGAAATATCCTCCTGAGCTTTCATTAGCTTCCATTCTCTGCTCATTTTTCACCTCCTGCAGTCAGATGAGTTTGTACCTACAAAATGTCTAAACAAACAGCTAAAAGGTGAAAATCTGATCAATTAGCTGGTTGGTATTATGACATATGGTATCACTCTATGGATAAAACCCAGTTTTCACATAATGAAAAATGACAACGTCAGCACCTAGTCTCCCCCAGTGAAATCAACTGAATTATCTGGTTTTGTAGAATTGTATTTCCACTATCTTATGGCACCAAGAGGACAAAACTTATCAAATTTAAGTAACATGAACTGCTCTCTTTTCTTGAATTTTGTTGGCCTCTCCTCAAATCAATAGGGCTTCATGATACAAATATTGCTTCCACAAAGCCTTGCCTTCCTGCTTGGGAAAATTAGAGAGGTGAAGATCAGAAGCAGAAAAGCAAGAAATCTGACATGAAGAGCCAGGTTGGAGGAATACTCATTTGGTATCAGATAGGGGAGATTCTTGACCAGGTGTGGGCCAGATGATATGGCTTCTGAAGTTCTTCCCAGTTCTCACATTCTGTGATTTAATTATTAAGTCCATCACATAGCATACTTGATTCCCTTTTCAGGAAGATAGTGAAAGGGCGAAATGATAGCAAGAAAAGAAAGGGCTGGGACAAACGGATTCTATAAGTTACCAGAAGGTGAGTGGCCAGCACTAATTTTAGTTAGTGCTAGGAAGGACATGTTCATGGGTTTCAAGTACACCCTCACAATAATCATGCCAGTGCATGCTATTCATCAAAAGGGAGACTTTCTAAAAGACTGTCACTATACAACCATGCTTATACATATATACACAGAAACTTAACCATTTCCACTGCACTCAATACAAGTGAAAATGGGGCCTCCTGCTATTTGAAGAGAAAGAACTCAAAAATACAGTATAAAGGGCTTCATTTTGTTTTGTTTTGAGTTCATTTTCCAAATAATCTTTAGTATCCAGAAGGATACTAAAGGATCCTCTTTCACATAGGAACTAACAGAACCCTAGAAAGGCTACTGCTCCATTTTTTGTTTTTGAGAGCCTGCATCTTTTATTTTTGGAAATTCAAAAGGAATAAAAACAACTCACCCTCATATGCTGCCTCCAGATTGCAGGACTTAGGCCCCAGATACTAAAATGTTTTCTATCACCCCTTCCACATCTGTTCAAAGTCCATCTAGTGAGAGAAAAATAAGATAGATATGGCAGAAAAAGTAGAGTTTTGAGAGGGAAGGCTAAGGGGTCATAGAGTGAGTGCAGTACCTGGAAGCAAAAGGCCCAGATTTTAAAACAGACTCCAGTACTTACCAGCTGGGTGACTTTGAACAAGTCATTTAACCTCTGTGGAACTCGGTTTCTTCTTCTGTAAAGTGGAAGTAATAGTGCTTTCATTATGTAGCTCACCAGGTTGTTCTGAGGCTCAAATGAGACAAAGAACACAAAGTTCTTTCGACTAAAAATATTATGCAGATGTCACCTATCATGCAAATCCAGACGTGCAGCTGACATTTTTTTCAGTCCTCATTCCCCCTGACATGCATGCAGCGGTGCACTCCTCTGACCACTCCCCCCTTTTTGGAGCCCTCTCTTTTACCAGATTTCACAACACCAATGCTGCTCGGGGGAGGGGGGCGGGGAGGGGGCGGTCTCTTCCTAACTCACCAGCTATTCCTTCATCCCTTCCACTGACTCTCCCTTATGCTCTACTTTCTTAAACAGAGATGGATCAAAAGGCCTGGTCCTCAACTCTCTGCTGCTCTGTATTTGCTATCTCGCTAGTATTAATCCTGTCTTCCATTCTAGAGTCTGTGTAGATAATTCCCAAATCTATGGTTCTAGCCCTCACAACTCCCACCCTCCCATCCCCACTTTGGTGCATATCTCCAGCTAGATATCTTGCAATGTATCTAAAAGCAGAATCCCTATTTCCTCCAAAATAAGATCTGACAGCTCCTCTGGCGCGGGAGGTCGGGTAGTCCGCCCCCTACTATGCGACAAGGAGTGGATCTGGCCGCCTCCTCCGCGCTGCTGTCTCTGCCCGGTGCTGCCGTCACCTAGCCCGGCGCAGTGGCCAGGTAGGAAGGAGTGGAGCCCGGCCCCGCGGGGGCAGCCTGGGCCTCGCCAGCAGGACCCGCCCACAGCCAGACCCGGAGGCTGAGGCGGCAGCGGCGGCGGCGGCGGCGGCGGCGGAGAGGCAGAAGGGAAAATGGCTGCACAATTGAAAAAGCTCTTGCAGATGCTAAAGCCCTTGTTAAATGACTAAGATACCATGACAATGCAGCAGAATCTCTAAATGAACAAACTACAAGTCGCAACAAGAGAGTTAGAAGCAATCAAACGGTATCAAGAAGAAATTCAAGAACTTAACGAGGTTGTGATCTACATTAGTTACGAAAATTCAGCAGGAACACAGACAGATCAGAAACTGGAGCACGAAAATAAAGAATTACGCGCATCTCTTGAAGAACAGCAGTCTGCTTTAGAACTCATACTGAGCAAGTACCGAGAGAAGACGTTTAGGTTGTTAATGGCCAGCAAAAAGGATGACCCAGATATTAGAATGAAGCTAAAGGAGCAACATTCCAAGACTGACAAGGTGCACCATCACAGCCCTGAAGGGATCTTCCTTGGTGCACCTCCACGAATCCTTGAAGCAACTCAACATGGCCTGGAGAGAAGGCACTTGGAAGCAAATCTGAATGAATTACGAGTACATGTGGACCAGATTACTGAAATGGCAGCAGTAAATGAGGAAAGCTAGTGAAATTGATGAGCAGCAGGGTTGCAAGGAGCAGGAACAATTTTTCAGCTTGAACAGGAAAACAGAGGTTTGGGAGAAATCCTTCAAATAACTCGAGTATCATTCCTGAGCCTCAAGAAAGATGATGCATCAGAGAGTACATCTTTGTCAGCATTGGTAACCAGCAGTGATTTGAGCCTGAGGAAGAGCTAAAGAACGTGGAAAATCACTGAGCTTCTGTTGCACAGCTCCTAATAAGGAACCAGGATTTACTTAAAAAGTTGTTACTGAATTGAGCATCAGAAAAATCACAATCTTAAATCAGTCCTTCACACTGGCAAATGACATTTTAAAAGATATTAGCAGAAGATCAATATTTGGTTGTCATTGACTTTATTATTCCTATAAAAAATTTAAATAGGAAAGTGGAAACTTTAAGCCATTGTTATTAGGTAAACCAATAAAAATTCTCATCTATAGAAACTACTGATTATACTAGGCCCTTGCCATGCTGTTATATTTCTTAACTTTTTTTATCCAAAAATTAAAAATATATGTATATATATACACATATATATTTATATATAAAGCTCTACATAGAATTATGCAGTTATGCCATTTTCAAAAAATCCACATTTTCTTAGCTTGGACTTATAAAAAAGGAAATGTGTCCATTCCCAAATTTGATCTCTGTTTGCCATTATATTTGGTATTATATTATATATATTTGGTACATATATTATATATATATTTGGTATATATATTATTTGGTATTATATTTTACATGTACTGGGCCTACCTTTACATTTCTTAAGAAATGCCTTTCAAAGATGTTGAGATTTTAAAAAAAAAAATTTAAAGATTGATAATGTTTTGATTTTGTGGTATAGGCCATAAATTGGGTATGTGTTTGGTCTTCATGCCTAGATCCTAAGAGCTGCTTTGTTTTAGCCAGCAATGTACCATAGCTGATTATGACATTTTGGGTAATAACTGTCCATAACTTACTGAAGGTGAAGAAATGTAGAAACTATATTTTCAGTAATGAAAAAGAAAGCTATGCTACTTTCTGAGAAAGAAAATCATATGGAAGATAAGATTATTCAGTAGGTTGAACTACTACTTCAAAGGGGGGAAAGGTTATGTTTGGATGACTGAATAAATATTAATTTGGTCAGATTTGTTTTCTGGTTGATTTTAGGAATATATTAACCTATCCATTATCCAGCTGTCCCAGTCGGAAGGCCTGATATTATAACAAGTCAGGAATAAAGAGATTTGAACCGGGAAAAAAAAAAAACAATGCATTTATTTTAGCCTTTTTAATAGTAAACATCAACTTTCACCCAGTTTATAAAAAGAAACTTTTATTCCTTATAAAGGCTTGTTTTTCTTATTAGATGCCAACAAGAGCAAAGAAACTATAATTGTAGCACTCCCTGAATCTGCCCTTGTACTCATCAGTTGTGCATAAGTTTCATATTTTTTATGGCCATCATACTGAAACAGATATTTGGGAATAGTTCATTTTCTTGGATTTTATATAAACTGCAAGTTATTTACTACCACAGTGTGAATTTTCAAAATAAAAAACCAAGTAAAGAAGCAAAATAAGTTTGGGCCATTATTTAAATAGACAATAAAGTAGAAACCAAGCTTTCTCAAATTAGCACACATTGCAAATTTTATTTAGATCATCTGTTGAAGAAATACTACTCATAGCAGAATCTATTAGTGTGCAAAGACTCTTATATTGCTAAGGGTAAAAGCAACAACTATTTACTCAAACTTACTTTCCCAAATACTGGGTGTTTCTTTTTTGTTTAAAATAAAACAAAAGCTTATTCCAGAGGGTTTAGTGAAGATTTTCAATTAAAAAATATTTTTTTCCTTAAAATTGTTCAGTAACTGTCTTCTATCTTATTTTGATTAAGAAGCAATATTTGACTTGGTGGCAGATTTCTCCAAATAATTTTCATTTTATCCCATTTAACTTAAGAAAATAAAACAAGCTGCACTGCTAAGATTTAGTATACGGCAATCTTGAGACAGCTATTATTAAAAAATGCTTGAAGAGTATTTTTGTAAATAAAGTTCTGATTTATCTCTTCTTGCATGTCATACATATATTGTTTTTTGAGATTTAATTTTAGGGTTTGCAGAGTTTCATTTTGTGTAATAAATTTTCATCACATACGTATTATTTTCGTAATCCAGAAGCTTGAGATGTATATTTGGAATATGTACTGTATAATTTTATCAATAAAGATGATTGATAAAATTTAAAAAAAAAACAAGATCTTACTCTTAGCTTCTCAATCTCTCACAATGACATTATGAGTTTCTGTCAACCAGTCTCCAAAACCCAGAGTCATCCTCAAGTTCTCTCCCTCCTTCTACTATACCCAATCAGTCAATCATTCATAATTCTCACTGGCTTCCCATCTTTTCCATATCACTGATGCCATCTTAGTCATGCCACGCTTTCTCATCACACTCTAGTCACCAACACATATCAAGTGTACTGATCCACTATAAACCAATCCTCTTCTCATTGTTGGGATTCCAGATATACTCCAGTAGATTTTCTGCTGCAATCAGCCCCTATTTGGTTGAGCTCATTGATACAGCCCTGACACACAAAAGCATCTCCAGTCCCATTCTCCCTACTATGCTGACACCTGAATTCCTAAAAT
Source organism: Trichosurus vulpecula (assembly GCF_011100635.1). Classification (NCBI taxonomy): domain Eukaryota; kingdom Metazoa; phylum Chordata; class Mammalia; order Diprotodontia; family Phalangeridae; genus Trichosurus; species Trichosurus vulpecula. The sequence goes on along the minus strand of NC_050579.1, from coordinate 264,254,902 downwards.
ATTTAGTGCCTGTAACACTTATTTGTCACCTAGAATACAACAAAATCCAGAAAGGCTTACTGAATACTATATTGCACCTAGAGTCAGGAGACCTGAGCCTGAATCCCACTATAAATATTTAATAGCAGGTCACAGGCACTTCCTTAACTTGTCAGAACTTTACTTTCCTCATCTGTAAGATGAGAATAATATTCATAATATCTATGTACATTGTAGTAGTAAGGAAAGCATTTGGCAAACTTTCAAAAGGGCACAATAAAAATGGAAGATGATGATATTTCTTCCAACCTTGATTCCAAAGCCTTCACAGTCCTCTTCTCCTCCTGCCTTTCTGAACGTTGCTTGTCCTTCATTGGCTGTGCATGTTCTTCCCCACAATTTAATGGAATCAAGAATCTGTCCTCACCTCTCTTATCTTCTATCTCTGTCCACTTAGGAGTGTCTATATGTTCCTTGACTGTCCTTGGAGACTCATCAATGCTACTTTACACCCTGAGCTTACTCCTTTAGAATAAGGAAAATAACTCCTCTGTTCCTCCCATATATCACTTCATCTTCCATCCGCTCTGGCCATCCAACATTGCTGGATTCATTCTCTCCTCCCCTCTGCCTTTCTTTAAGATGCAGATCGACTATGATCATCTGCATTTTCCTTTCCTGATCTCCCACCCACCCAACTTCTAGGGCCTTCCTTCCCAAACTGCCTGGTAATGAACTGTTTTGTTTGGGCTTACATTCATTCACTCAATAATTATATTGTATTTATAGATGTACTTGTAATCTCTCTCAAAATTTAAGCCTCTTTCAGGTTGGAATTATTTCACTCTTTTTACTTGCATCCCCAAGGTATAGCACAGTACCTGACAAATAATAGCTGCTTTAAAATATGCTCACTGGTTAATTGATTAGGAGTGAAACATGTAGCTGTGGGGGGGGGGGGGGAGGTTAGAATTTTTTAGCTGAAGTTCACTATCCAATTCAGATAAAACCCATTTTGTTTTCAGTTATACTAAGTTCTAATCAACAGAAATGGAGGCAGAAATAGGCTAGTATCTAGGCTCTGGGATGGCAAGAGCTGCCTTATTTAAGCTTTATATCATTCATGTTTCCCTTATTACCTGTCACAGGTGTTTAACATCTTTTCTGCAGTCACTTTGTTCTCAAGTTTCCTACTCCTACCTCATTTGTAGAATATTTTCCTCTATAATTTCATTCACTTCCTCAGCTACCAATTCCTTTGCAGACAGCTGTCTCCTCCAGTAGTGGCCCATCTTCTGAACTACAAACTCATGTTTCCAGCCACCTTTGAATTATCTCTACCTATACAATCCACAAGAGCATCAAATTCAACATGTCCAAACTGGAATTTTGTTCCCTATCAAATCAGCTGTTTGTTCTGACTTCTGTTCCTCTCTTTGTCTCCTACATTTGTAACCTTGTCTTTGATTCTTCCTTCTTTCTGACCTCTCAGAAAGTTTTGTGCCTTCCTTAGGTAAGAGTCATCACAGTGGGGTGGCTGGAAATAGAGTCTTTGTTCCTACTCAGGGACTGAGAGTTCTTGGCTCTGCCCAAAAGGGTTAAAGCCAGGGTTCCCTAGACTAGCTTTTATGAGTCTTCAAGATTAGAAAGATACATGAGTATACTGAATAATTCTCTAATAAACTCCTTTTTTTTCTTCTGAAGCATTCCCCAAGTACCCAAGTCCCTCAGTGATCAATTAGCATAAAACTTTTACAGACCTAGAGAAGTACGGAAAGAAATCCCTGAAGTGTTGGAATCTCTCTGAATAGTGAGAACACTTCAATGTATTCAGTTATCATTCTGCATATTTAATTTCCCATTACATGATAGACAACTTGGACAAAGGGGGAGGTAATAATTACTTACATGGAAGATAAAGCACCTCCCTTTTAAAAATCATTCATATTTAGTTCAGTTGGCATGTTTAGTCTAATTCAAGGAGACATGATTGTGTTAAAGTACAAATTCATTTGTTTGATTGCTTTAAATTTCGTCATTATTTTATATAGTTGTTCAGTCGATTTTGTCATGAAGTCTACTTCATTTGACTTCAGACATTTTTCCACCATACCCACCCTGTTGTCAATCGGTTTTCTACCTATCTCTTACAAAATGAATCTTATGTTTTGGTGTAGCCTTGTAAAATATGTTTCACATTTTCATATACTCATAACTTACATACATGTTATTTCTGAAGGCCTCTAGAGGAAAACACATGTAGAATATATACAATCACAGATGGTATGAAGTTGTTGAAAATCTGCCCTTTTATTATTTATAACCTTGTCCTCCATACTCTGTTCCATTACAATGAAAAGAGCACTGGCTCTGAGAGCAGAAGACATGCATTCAAATGCCATCTCTTACACGGAGAACCTTGACTGGCTTAAACCTAACTGATAGACAGAATCCTAGGCTGGGTTTCAGGCAGGGATGGTGGTAAATTTTTAACAACCACTCACAAAAAAAAAATGTGCACACAACGAACTTTTAAGCTTAATCTCCATTATTGACATTTTCTCCATCACTTTCTTAAGTCTAGACTCTAGACCATCAACAAATTATTAAATCAAGCTCTGATTGGTGATGTTTGCTGAGTTCAGCTCACACTGAAAATTTAACAATTGGCTGGACAGTGGTTAAAGCTGGCTCCAGCACACCTCTGGTGTTAGGGTATTATATATTATATATCATATATTATATACTATATTGGTAATATGTATTTTAGTTTTTGTTTAGATTACTAATCACCTGGAGAAATCATTCTGCCTCTCTGGGATTCAATTTCCTCACCTGTATAATTGAATATTCTGTTAAAAGCTGGGAATACAATGATTTATCAAATATAATGGCTGCCCTCAAAAAATCCTCTATTAGAATAAATACAATGTGTGCTCAAAAAATCATGAAGCAAATTAGATAATTAACTGCAAAAGATAATGTCTTTGAAATGAGATGCATGAGAGATCTTCAAAACTTGCTCAGCTTATGAATCTCAGAGGACTTCTTCACCTCCAATTCGTAAGTTCCTTCCTAGAAACTCCATTTCAAGGAGAGAAGAGGAGAGAAGGGAAGGGAAGGGGAGAGGAGAAGATAGCCTTACTCACACAAAAGAATTTGCTTCTATCATCACACAGGGGAAAAAAATGAGGAATGAAGAATATCTATTAAACATGCTGTTAATTAGGAAAGCTATAGTGTTTTCTATATGTGTTTGTGTGTGTATGGGTACATGCATGGACATATAGCATCTGAAAATGGATTGATTTTGACTTTAACTCTGCCCATGTTTATTTCCCTAATTTGTTTTCTTAACATCCTTTTTTTTTGGGTGGGGGGGGGGAGTGGTAAATACTATTTTGTTTTTTCCAATTACATGCAAAGATAGTTTTCGACATTCATTTTTTATATGATTTTTAGTTTCAAATTTTTTTCTTCCTCCCAATCCACCCCCACCCAAGACAGCAAACAATATGATATAGGCTGGGGCTGTCCAACCTTAGGTTTTTATTGAAACAATAGACAACATATTTTGATTTGCCATTTTAGTGAGTGCTCTGTGGTAGCTTGGCTTCCCATCCTAAAGCATTTATGTAAATTTCTGTGCTTGTAGGAGGGCTGGATAAATTGCACTGTGGACTACATGCTGCATGTGGCTCATCGGCCGCACTTTGGACAGCCCTGATATAAGCTATACATTTGCAGATACAATATACATATACAATCTGATATAGGTTAAAAATGTAAACATATTTCCATATCACTCATGTTGTGAAAGAAGAAACAGAACGTAAAGGAAAAATCACAAAAAACAAAGTGAAAATAGTGTACTTTGATCTGCATTCAGATTCCATAGTTCTTTCTCTGGATATGGATAGCATTTTCCATCATTAGTTTTTTGAAATTGTCTTGGATCATTGTATTGCTGAGAAGAGCTAAGTCAATCATACTTGATCATCACACAATGTGGCTGTTAGTGCATACAATGTTCTCCTGGTTCTGCTCACTTCACCCAGCCTCAGTTTGTGTTTAGTCTTTCCAGGTTTTTCTGAAATCCACCTGTTCATCATTTCTTATAGCACAATAGTATTCCATTACATTCATATACCACAACTTGTTCAGCCATTCCCCGACTGATGGGCATCCCTTCAATTTCCAATTCTTTACCACCACAAAAAGAGCTGTTATAAATATTTTTGTACATGTAGGTCCTTTCCCCTTTTTTATGATCTCTTTGTGATACAGACCTAGTAGTGGTATTGCTGGAAAAAGAGAATGATTATCTCCTACCTAATTCACAAGAGTGTGGTGAAGAATAAATGAATAGTCATTATGCATAATTTGACTACCCTTTGGGTATAGTCCCATATTACTCTCCAGAATGGTTGGATCAGTTCACAACTCTATCAACAATGCATTAGTGTCCCAATTTTCCCATATCATCTCCAACATTTGTCATTTTCCTTTTCTGTCATATTAGTTAATCTGATAGTTGTGTTGTTTTGAATTGCATTTCTCTAATCAATAGTGATTTAGAGCATTTTTTATGACTATACATAGCTTTAATATCTTCATCTGAAAACTGCCCTTAACATTCTTTTTTCTAGAATTTCTAAAACTATAAGGATAATGGTGGCAGTCGACAGTAAGAAAGCTGATATTCTCCATTACATTTCACTTAATTCTCTCTGCCAATAAATAAATATATATATATGTGTATGTGTGTGTATACATACATATAAATATGCACATATATGGTCAATATATGTATTTCCATATTCCCTTTCCATTTCTCTTTTAGTGGCCCCAAACTTCTTCCAGAAACAAAAGCCCATCTTTTTTCATACCAATATACAATATTCTACCGTTTTATTGCAAGGCCATGAATCATTGAAGAATACAGTCATTGAGGAATTAAAAATGAATGTTATGCCAAGGATAATAGGGAGATTCATAGTGGGTACAAACAAGCTGTGCAACATATAATAAGTTTAGGGGACTTGAGTGAACATTCTTAGGGAAATGCCTGCTTGAAATGAAGATGGGCTGGTCATGTGGCAAGAGTGAGAAATAATTTTGGGGTGGCCCATGGGAACATGATGTCAGGAGACAGCATAGTAGTCCTCCAGAATCTTGGGTGGAATCCTTGTGGTGAACTTCTGAGAGAACACAAAAAAGAATCTGATAGGAAATGGCAAACCACTCCAGAATCTTTGCCAAGAAAACCCCAAATGGGGTCACAAAGAGTCAGATACAACTGAATAACAAAATAGAGTTGACATTTATGTAGCATGTTAAAGTTTATAAGGGATGCTACATACACTTTCAGATTTTAGTCAAAATTGTTATTTTCCCCATTTTCAGAGGGAGAATATAAAAATCACTGAGGTTTGGAGACTTGACTAGAATCCCTCATGTAATAAAATGCTAGAGGTGGGATTTGATCCTAAGTCTTTTTTTATTCCAAAGCTAGCAATCTATGCATTCTATATAATATTGCCTTTAAGAAAGAAAAGAGGAGTGACTAGTGACTGACCTAGGAAAATGCTGGTAACTAGAGGGAAAGAGAAAGAAGTCAGATTTTTTGACAACAGAAGTTGTCAGAGGCAATAAAAGAGTAGAGGTCATGAAAACCCAGAGGAGAGAGGGTTTCAAGAAAAGAGGGCTATAAAATGCAAATAAGAGATCATGAAGGTGAAGATTCAGAAAATGATTGGATATAGATAGACGGAAGTCATCGATATTGGAGTGGTCAGGTTTGGTGAAATAATAACGGCAGTAACTAAATTACAAAAGGCTAAGGGCAGACTTGTGCCATATGAAAATGGGAGACAACAAGACTGCCCATATTGAACATCAAATGGCAGAAAGCAGCAGTTCTCGAACTTCTGGATCTTTATGACTCCTTTACATTCTTAAAAATTTGAAAGACCCCAAAGAGCTTTAATTATGTGGGTGAAATATACTGATATTTACCATATTCAAAATTAGAATGTATACATTTTTAAAATATTTATTCATTTAAAAAAAATAATAAACCCATTGTATGTTAACATAGATAACACATCTTCGTGAAAATAATTATATTTTCCGAAACAAAAAATATTGAGAAGAGGAGCATTGTTTTACATAGTTTTACAAATTTCTTTAATGTCTGGTTTCATAGAAGGTAGTAAGATTCTCATATTTGCTTCCACATTCAATCTGCTATAATATGTTATTTTGGTTGAAGGATGTTAAGAAAATCTAGTCTGACACAGACATGTAGTTGGCAAGGAGAAAAGTAATTTAATGGGCAAATAATTTCTTTTATTATTATTAAAATGGTTTTAGCACCATAGAACCCCTCAAGGTACTTGAGGACACCCAGGAGTCTATGAACCACACTTTGAACCACTAATAGGACAAAAATTTGAGGAAAAATAATGGAATAGCGTGATATATTCAAAAGCGTAAAGTGGAATGGGCACTGTATTTGGAGTCAGAAGGCCTGGTTTTTATCCCTAGTTCTCATAATTATTAGTTGTGTGACATAAGGCAAAGCAATTAGGTAATTAGAGTCCTAATTCTTCACTTGGAAAAAGAGAATGATTATCTCCTACCTAATTCACAAGAGTGTGGTGAAGAATAAATGAATAGTCATTAATTGTTCAATGTTTCAGTGGAATTTTCCAATTGAATGACCCCAGGGATCTGTGTTTAACTAATTGCTATTTGTCTCCTTTTTCAATGATCTGGATAAAGAAATAGATGGCATACTTTTCAAATTGGCAAAATCTGGCAGGGGGGTTTAATATACTAAGTGGCAAAGTCAGAATCCAAAAATGTATTTAATGAACTAGAAGGCTTTCCAAAAGTTGGAAAACTTAATAGGAATAAATCATTCTCACACATATAAGAAATGGAAAGCATGGACAGACAGCAGTTCATCTAGGGAAAAAAATTCAGATATTTATTGTACTTCACACTTGATATGAGTAAGTAGCCTAATATGGCAGCCAAACATCAAATTCGTTCTTTATGCAGCTGTGTAATATGCAGGAGCGGAGATAACTTGTTGGTGTACTAAAGAGGGCACTGGGCTTAGAGTCAAGAAAATGCGACCATCCTGTCTCAGAGACTTAAATGGACAAGACACACAGCTGCTTACCCTAGGCAGACATACTCCGTGCCTTAGTTTTCTCATCTATAAAAACAAGGAGTTGGACTTGATGGCTGCTAAGGGTTCTTTCTGGGGCAGCTTAGGTGGTACAATGGATAGAGTGCCAGGCCTGAGCCATCTTCATGAATTCAGATCCGCTCTCAGACACTTCCTAGCTCTGTGAAGCTAGTCGAGACTGATAGAGGGAATGTGCTCTTAAGGAATGAGAGATTTCTGTTAATGGAATCCTAACCATGCAGAAACAAGTATCCTCATTTGTATACCCAGAATTACACAGTGAATGAAACTAGACTAAACTCTGAAGGTTTTTGAGCAAGGAAGGAACACGACCAGGCCAAAAGGAAAATTACACAACTAGTGTGAAGAAAGGGTGGAGGGAGAAAGGCAGAGTGGTTCAATGGTAAGGGTGCTGTGTTTTTCAGGAACTCTTCACTGAAAGCTCCAGAGAGGGTTACAGTTAAAAATTCAGGGATGAGAGTGGAAATGTTTTAAACTCCTTTCCTATCCTTAGGCAATTAAATAGGATGCTATTGGCACAATTGCCCATATCCTGAATTCCAAAATTATCTCTAGGTTCCTAGGGATAATTTAGAATTGTCCTTTAAAGCAGAGGTATCACATACATGGCCTGCCCACAGTAAGTGGGCCCTAAGTGAGGCCCAGTGGGCCAGATTAAAATGTAATTGAGAAAATTTTAACATTATTTTGTTAATACAATAAAATATAGATAACATCATATTTTTCAAACTAAGTTAAAATGCAGCTTGCAAGCATCCTTATGTATGGATTAGTGGCCCTGTTTTATTTGACTTTGAATCCACTGCTTTCAACTGCCTCCTCCATTGGCTTGCACCAAAAAAAATTACAAAAAACTCCATGTGGGGAAAGAGAGAGGGACAGAGAGAGAGAGAGAGAGAGAGAGAGAGAGAGAGAAATGGTGTATCTCACCCACTTAAATGAATAAAGAAACTACAGTTTACCTATCTGTCTATGCTGGTCTATTAATTGAAAGTAGTCAGTCAATAAACATTTTTCAATCACCTTCTGCCAGGAACTAAGCTAAGCCTGGGAACTGGGAATTAAAAAAAAAAAGAGGCAAAAGGCAGTCCCTGCCCTCAATAGCCAGTATGATATGCGAGACAACATGCAAATAAATATGTGCAAACTGGGGATTATGGAAATATCCATAGATAGTACTGCTGCCAATTAAAACTATAAATATGCAGATATGTAGGAGGCAAAACTCATGTTTATTATGCTTCAGCATTAGTCCAGAGTTGAAAAATTAACTGAATGTGAACAAAGATTTCTTAAAATGTGTATAATTTCCAATAACTTCAGAGAAAAAAAAGTACAATTTTTTAAACTGTAATTGCCAGTAAGAACTCCAAAAAAACAAGAGAAAGTAAAGATTTCTATGACAAAGATATGTTTTTGAGATTTACATTCCAAAGGTAACTGAAAAGAAGAAACTCTCAAAAGATCCAGTTTATAAAAAAAAAATCGCTGATATGGAGGTCAATGATTTACAACCACAGAGTAGGTATCATGAGTTATCTTATTCTTGCCAGATTTCATATCTAAATAATTGGGAGTCTTAGGAAAATGTTGGTTGTCTATTTTGTAACTCTACAACTTTCCTCACAACTGAAGTGGTCATTCTGGATCCAAAATAATAATATTAGAGAAAAAAGAATACACATCAATCTTACAGAGGTACATAGGTAAACAAAGGTGCATACAAGATAAATAAGATAGGAGAAGGAAGGCAAGGACCCTAAAATTTTCACAATGCAAGGAAGAGTAGATGCTTTCTCTTTCTTTCAAATCTACTGAGTGGGCAGCTCTATGAGCTCAGTAATCAAATCCTTTTTGATACATGCAAGCCACACTTGTTGGGGAAGGGGGAGTAAGGAAAACAGGAGAGATCAACCAGTTGCCCTTTACCAAGAAGTCAAAACATGCCTCATTGGAAGTGGCCAGAATTCAGACTTAGCATTGTGTAGGTTCCATGGAAAGTCCCCCACAAGCCCATGCCCAAGCATGCTCCATGACATAAGTTCTAATCCAACTACCTTACTCCACCTTTAGACATCAGGGAAACTTCTGATAAAGAGAGACCAGTGGTTAGAGAGAATGAGGAGATGATTGTAAAGCAAGATGTTATAGTAGCAATTTAGATTTGAAGATCTTTCCCACCCATTAATAGACCATGTGACCTGCTTATATCACAGGAAGCCTAAGTAACATGCGGTGGGAGGAAAAGGAAGTTATGCCACAGGAAATGCTGAGAGAGAGAGAAAGATGTTATGGCTGCTAACGGCTGCTAATGGCTGCCCTCGTGATTGTTAGAACTGAACAGGCTAATTTAGCTGTACTGTGAGTTTGTTTTGGGGAATACCCCAGCAGGGGGTCAGAGAGGTTTTGTGATGGTGAGGCTCTAGGCTGTGATATGGTGTTTTAAGTTCCTTGATGTTATGATAAAGTGGGCTGACTGGCTGTGGGAACTGAACATTTGGTTATGGGATATGATTTTCTGATGTCTGAATAAATTTTATACTTCTTTTACCTTCTTTATGGAGAGTCTCTCATACCTTGCAATACAAAACTACATAGCCATATTCACAATTATCACTGATGTTGTGTTTATTGCCTTACTGGTACAGATGTGAAAGACAATGGGACCAAGGGAACAAGTAGAGTGCTTAATGCTGACGAGAAGAGAGTAGAGAATAATATCAAAACATTTTGAGGCTCAGAAGAAGGAACTCACAGTGAATTGCTTCTGTTTTCTTGATAAAGAGATAATGTCCTCTGCTGAGACATGTAATAGGCTGATTAAGATTTCAGGATGCCCATTACTTCCCAATGTACCATTGATGTTTACAATAATGAACCCCTTGAGAATGCTACAAAGAACTGTATTCAATTGTTAACTCCTTTCTTTAAGGAATTTTCTTCAACCCTAAAACCATGTAGTAAGCACTGCAGCATTCTCCAGCTTACCAACTAAAAGGCACAAAAAAGCTTTGCTCACTAAATGAGTTAGTATGAAATAAGAGATAGAAATATTCACTCTCAGGATGAACTTTCATCCTTCTGTATGAAGCTAGATTCTCTAGACTTCAAAAAGATTGAAGTACCATTCCAAATATTATACAGGAATAATTTTAAATCTTTCTGCAAGAATGTAATTGCAGCATAGCTAAAGCTTTGCTTTCTACAGTAAGGCAACTGAATTGCCAACCTATATATCTAATATGAGCTTATTTCTTTTTGTGGTAATATTCATGGATTTCTGGCTGGATGTCACACACAAAAGCCAACAGATTTTCCAGGACTTCCTCCCTGTTCTTCTGGAAGTGGTTCTGGAGGACAGACATCTTCTCCAAGGTTTCCTTCTCTACTTCAGAGCTGCAACTGCCATGGCTACCAAGAGCCACAGCTTCTTTGGCTTTAAACTCTTTCTCCTTCTGAAGTCAGTACTGCTCAGTCTCAGCCCAAGCGTCTTCTTTTGCTTGCTTCAGTCTCTAGTTCTTTCTTTTGTGGGCCACCTTCTCAGTGGCCCACTTCTCCACCTGCAGCAACTGCTGGATACCCTGCAACTGGCATGGCCATGGAGACTGACATGGCCATGGCCACACTGACACTGCTAGGCCTCAACAGCTCCCAAACCTTCTTCTTCCTCCCCTCCTTCTTCTTCTGGCTGATTATGATTTAGAACAACCATTGTGGAGAAGATAATGGAAAGGAAATCAGTGAAGAATAAAAGGATTGCCTAGTGTCAGCGGGGTGCAATGGAGGTTAGTTAGCATAAATCTGTAGAGTACCAAATCAGCGTGGTTGTATGATTTTTGTCCCCTACCACAATTTACCAGTCCGTGAGTAGAAACAAAGAAGGCAGATGATGATGGTAATTCAGAGTTGGGTTTGGGGAAGCCAGAGGTAATAAGACAAAAGATCAAGTAATTCAAAGGTAGAAGGTAGAATAAAATTAAACAGATTAACTATAAGGTCAAGATTGGAAATGGAGCAAAATGAAATCAGAAAACAAATGAAGGACTGAGAAAGTAGGGAAATGTGGAATTGTTAGAGGTTGAAGTGAGCATAAAGAATACGTTAAGCAATGGGTAAAACAGGAGAGAGATGCAAAGATGTGATTAGAGTTAGCAGTTTTAGAGACAGAAAAATTGTGGGTGATGATGACAGGTTTACCTGTCCATTGAGAATAAACCTAAAACCTAAAAAGGTTTTTAGAAAGAATTTTATTGTCAGTTTGGGAGAAGAGAGAATTCAAAAAAAGGTGAGGCTTGCTCCCTAGAGGTCTCTGCAAGTTTTACATTTTATGGAGTTCAAGCAAGAGTACAAAGACCCAACAGCTGAGTGATCTTCAGGTAGGCAATTTCTGGATAAGACACCTGGGTTGCTTGAGATGTATGTCAGCAGGTAAGTCTAAACATTCAATAAAATTTGGATGCATCCAAGATACAAGATTTTGCAGGAAGTCCCAACACAACCGCTGAATGCGGTCCATGCGATCTCCAGCTCACAACAATCTCTAGTTCCCCCGGAGAGTGTCTGGAGTCAGCAAGACCTATACATCCTGAGTTAAACAATATCAAGCCACAGAAGGCTAGATTCAAATAATTTTAATAAATGATAAAGTATTTTTCCCACAAGCCATCCCTACATGTGGCTATGGCAGAGTGAAAGTGACAGTTAAGAAAGTTGACAGTACCCTGGCATCACTTACTAACACTCACATGTGGCTTTTCTGTATTCAATGTGACAGTTAAGAATGTCGGTGTACAAGAAGGAACAGCAAACTGATAACTGTTTTAAATAATCTGTAATTTCAGTTTTGTTTGCTGCAATACATTATATTGTATGAGATAATTCTAGTACAAAGTATAATAAAATTAAATGCATAATAAACCCTTTAAATCATTGATAAGTGTAAAAGTTAAATTGAAGCATTTACTGGACAAAACCACGTTACTTGCTTGTGAGCTGCGGCACTGTGTTATAACTTTGCTACATTACCTTGCTATTTGATACATAGTGTGCATTTCTCTGTCACTGTAACTATTGTAATGACAAAATTTCATCTTACTGCACAATCAAAATGACATTTAATAGGAATGAACTTTCAGAGACTTGGGCCTGGCATTCAGGTGTTTGACCTGGACCTCTCGGCTTTTACCCTATCTAATTAAATATATGCTATGTCATTAAATGCTTTTAAAACTTAAAAAAAAGAAAGTTGGTAAACTGGGAAACCAGAATAATTGTCAGCATACCAATCCTTAACATATTTCAATACTGAAGTCCTCAAGTATAAGAACAAGGGTTGGGGTGGAGAGAGATGAATTGGGGGAGTTACTGAATTCCTTGCAAAAGAAGAGAGAATGGCAAGACAACCAGCAGATAACTGCCACCAAGGTTGGTATAGTATGATAAAACAAGATGGAATTAAACAAGTTGGTAATTACTATCTTCAGAGGGCAGTTCTGGAAGGGAAAATGGGAAGAGAAATATACATGTTCCTCCTTCTGGATGACTAAGGCTGCAATGTCCTCTGTGGGGTCAAGGGGTTACATCTCTATGAGATCGAGAAGATGAAAATGAAAGGAAAATTTCTAGAATTAAGATAAGAGGGTACAAGAAAAGGGAAGATGAGGGAGGAGATGAATAGGGATTTAGGTGAGATAAGCCATGAGGATGAGGACAAAGAGGGACAACAAAGGAGGTACATAGTTCTCACTCAAGCATCATTAGAAGTGAAAGAGGTAGAAGTCTGAAGATTATAAGATAAGAATATATGAAGCCAAGATAGCAGAGTACAGGCCAATGCCCAGCTGAACTCTCCCAACGTTACCCTCCAAGCAACTTGAAAATAACATCTCAAATCAAATTTTTGATGGCAGAGCCAATAAAAGGTCAGAGGGAGATATTTTTCCATCCTAAGACATCTGTAACACTAGGGTGGGTGCAGACCCAGAGAGTGACAAGAGCACCAGCAGTGAACCTTAGAGTTTGACCTGATAGTAACAGCACCAGCAGCAACTTTGGAAGCTCTCAGCCCAGAGATAGTAAGGGGGTCAGATAACTGTTGAAAAAGACTTACAAGGGACCCTTTGTGTGTACTAGGTGCAGCTAGCACTGAATGACAACTCATAAGCAGTGCTGGGTCACAGTTCCAGGGTGGAAAGGAACACAAGGGGTCAGTCACAAGGGAGCAGGGGCCCTAGTTGAGCTTCCAAGGCAAAGAGAGGGCAAGTACTTGGAGCTGCAGGGAAGCAAGGGCCCTTCCTGGGTAAAGACCAGAGCACAGACCAGGAGAGACCACACCTTCCCCAGGATGACACCACCATGAAAGCATAAAAACTAGCCAACACTCAGAACTGGCTCTGTGAACAGCAGCATGAAAAAGGTAATGCTTTGCACAGTGCCTCCCAACCCCCAGGTGAGCAGAGCCCAACTTTAACATGAAGTTCAAGGTAAAGAAATAGGTTGGGAAAATGAAAATATGGGGGGAAATGAACTTAATCATAAAAATCTAGTGCAGTGTCGGGGAAGACCAAGACATAAACTTAGAATAAGAAAATAATGTGAAAACAGCTACAGGTAAGGCCTCAAAGAGAAATGCTAGTTGAATACAAGCCCAACAAGAATTCCTGGAAGAATTAAAGAAAGAGATGAGTAGTAGAAGAAAAATTGGGGAAGTAAATGAGAGCAATGCAAGAAAATTATGAAAAGAGATTTAAACAGCTTGGTAAAAGAAGCAAGGAAAACTACTGAAGAAAATATCACCTTAAAAAACAGAATTGGCCTTATAGTAAAACAGGAGCAAAAATTCACTGAAGAAAAGAACTCTTTAAAAAAGCATAATTGGCCAAATGGGAAAAGAGGTGCAAAAGCTCATTGAAGAAAATAATTGCTTAAAGATTAAAATTGGGCAAGTGGAAGCTAATGACTCCCTGAGACTTAAGAAACTATCAAAGTCAAAAAGAATGAAAATATCACTCCAGCACTCAAGGGAGTACTGAAGAAGAAAACCATGGAGTCTCTCCACCCAGTCTCAACATGAAAGATAAGCCACAAACTCAGAATTCTCCAAATTCCAGTCCGACTTACTTTTCCAGTAACATCTTTCTTCCAGAACTCTCTACCCAAAACCTAATATCTTTAGTTCCCCAAAATTAGTACAAGTGGATTATGAATCTCTCATTTCTATGGCAATTCTGAGGCAAAATCTTTAAAATGCTAATAACAAGCTATCTTTACAATTTACAGCTATTCAAATATCCCAAGTTGGTAATAAAAATTGAGAGGAAAATGCATGAAAATAGATTAAACAGCGAGAAAAGCCTTCCTACCAACTGCCTAGTAGCTTTTTGAAATATGAATGGCAAATTTAAACAGCTCAGAATTTACACAGATTCAAGTTTGCATATAGGTATAAAAAACACTCAATGTATAAAGCATACAGTCGTGAAATTAAATTGAAGTTTAACTCAAGCAAACCATAAGAATATCACCCTTACTCCACTTCACCCCAAGATTTTATTTCTATATAGATAGGACAACTTTATAGAGTGAAAATATAACTCCTATTTCCCTACTTATGGGAAATCTAAAGATCTCGCTAAACTAAAGGTGCCCTTCTTTTAATGTCAATTTGGCTGAGATCAGAAAAATGGATATGAAATATCAAATTTTATTTCAAAAAGGTTTTTTCATTATTTCCTAAAGAGTAGGATTCTTTTCAGCAACCTCACTTTTCAAAGAGTAGAAATTATGACTCCCTTTTCTAGAAAGAAAACTCTTCTTTTGTCGTTACCTTTCATGTAGTAATACTACCACCTACTGGAATTTTTAGGTCTTCTACAAATAAAGGCTGCTAAAGCCAGGTACCATTTGACAAAGATTTTGTAACATTTGTGAAAAAGACCTGGACACATCCCACTCAGCGTCCACCCAGGAAAATAAATCAGATAATGACAAGTAGGATGGCTCAGGGAAAGACACCTTCATGTTAGTTCTGAGAACATAGTAGAATCACAGAACTACAGAAAGTTAGAGTTTGAAAGGCGATCGAGGGATCCTTCGGTAAAACATGCTGGACGAGTGGTTCTCCACTGTCAGCTGGAAGACCTCCAACAAGGTCTAAAGACAGTCCATTCTACTTCTGGGCAGTTCTAATGATTAGGAAATTCTTTCTGACATCAGATTTAAATTTGCCCCTCCGCAGCTTCTGCCTTCCAGGAGAAACAGGACAAATCTAATTCTTCTTTCACATGACAGCTTTTCAGACGTTTGAACACAAGTATCACATTTACCCTTCTTTTCCTAGCTAAATAACCTAAGTTCCTCCTGTTACTCACAACCCAGAGGGCTCTGGGCTCAACTGGAGCTGGATTCAGTCCCTGGGAAACCTGACCCCAAAAAGAAGATGAGGCACCTTCTCTCTGGCTTGTTCCTTCCACCCAGGAGATCTGAGGAAAATCTACTGAATAAAGCTTATACACGTCTCATCTCAAGGATCTCCCCTAAAAGGAATTAATGGTATTTCTTCTAGGTAAGGTATTCAATCTACAGATTAAATATCTAGAATAGCAGAGACATGCTAGAGTCAGTTCTAAGAGCTCATGAGAGTCCCTTGTCAAATTCTCATTGTGACGATTTACACCTTGGAAAATAACAAATACTAGAAATAGGAGATAAATTTATTGTTTAAATTGTCTGAACATAAGAAAATGATGGGAAAATGTTATGCATATTAAATTTAAAGGTGCATCCAGCATGCGTTTTTCCCCAGAGAATCAGTTGTTAAATATTTTTCAGCACAACATTGCATACTCAGTATACTCAGCATACTATATTTATTTCTTCTACCACAAAACAAAATTTTAAACCATAAGGGACTCATGAGTGTGCATTAACAAATACCTAAAACAGGAAGTCATCACTAGCGATATACTTCAATAAAGTTACAGCACTTTGTGGAACTGCTGATCTGCCCAACTCACAAACCTGGGTGTCCTGGCCAGCCAATCCATGGCCTAGGTTTTGTTGGTGTTTTCAAAATCAACATCTTCCTAGGGTTTTCTCTCATATGGTAGTGGTGTTTCTTCTCCTCCAAGAAGGAAGGTAATTGTAGGGAGCACCTGCCACTAAGCAACTGGCACCAGCTCAGAAACCCCAGACTTCTCTAAATCAGCTGTTAAAGCTGGAAATGTTATCTCCGCCCCCATCCCTTTTCTTTTTCCTTTTGTGTATTTTCATCCCCCATTAGAATGGCAGTTCCTTAAGGGAAAGAATTGTCCTCCTACTTGTTTGTATTTATATTCCCTAAATTTAGCTCAGTGTCTGGTATATAGTAAAATTTTAATAGACAGTTGTTGATTGAGGTTTATTATCTTTTTGATTATCTGCTCTAGAAAATTTTTCCCATCAATGCAAACACCTTAAAGGCCTGTACTGTTTCAATGGTGTCGTATTTTCTAGCACTGGGCCTGGAAAATAGTAGGTGCCTAATAAATGCTCATTGCTTAATTGAAGTTAAGCTCGTTGTTCTATGGTTTACAGGCTCTGTTTTCTTTAAGTTTTGCAAATTGAAAAAAAAATATTTTTTTTCTATCTTAGTGATTCACTGTTTCAAATATTAATAGGAATGACTCACCAATCTTAGCTTTCAGTATCCAAGGATGTAGCTCATCCGGTCCAGAAGACATGAATTCATTAGGGAGAGAGATGCTCTGTTACTATCTCCTTATGTCTGTGTATCAATTGCTTCAACCTTTTTTGTTTTATTTCTGTGTGGGACAGGGATTTTCAAATAATAGGAGAGACATCTTTAGGAGAAACAAAGTAAATTTATTTTACAAACCTTTGCAAGATTTGAGCACACCTCCATAATGGAGGAGGTGAGGTAAAAGGGAATCTGCCTTAATTTATACTCTTAATGAAAAGATTCCCACCCACCTCTATCCCTTCTCACCATTGGCTGGGAGGTGGGCTTACAGTCTAGGCACAAAAACTAGGCAGAAGACTAAGGTTGATCTGGTCCATTCAAGTTTTCCCTATCAGAACTCAACTGCCAGGGTGGCATCTGAAAGTCTAGGAGAAGAAATGGGGTGGGGGGGGAGAGACCTTCCTGGAGCAGAGAACAAATAGCTCACAGGAAGTTAATTATCTTCTAACATCTGAGAGAGGCGGGGGGAGGGGCATGCCCACAGCTCCAGGCCCTGACCTTCCAGAATCACAAGTTCAAATCCCAAACCTCTCCTACTCCCTTAGACATACCCTGTGAAGTCTTCACAATTATCCATCCCATTCATTTCCAATGCCAGGGTAATTTTCCTCTACAGAGGAAACAGAACCATGATAAAAATCAAACAGCAGATTGTGCAGTGGTTAGAGTATGGGGCCTAGAGTCAGGAAGACCTAAGTTCAAATCCAGTCTCAGACACTAGCTTAGCTGTATGGCCCTGAAAAAGCCACTGTCTCTCCAAGAAAAACCACATTACTATTTATGAAGTTGTTTTTAAGGAGGGAGTAATGATAGCTAAGAAAAATGTCCACATGCCAAAGCTTGACAAGGTGGTAGACAAGAATATGTCCAACTTCTATGTCGTGAAGACCATCCAGTCTCCAAAATCCCACGGCCATCTTAAGGAAGGGTCTGTTATTATTCTGTTATTATTTTAACATTGAGGGCATTCAATGAAACCAGGATGAGGTTCCCCTGTCCTACTAGACTGTGCCTGCTTTGCTTCACAGATGTCATCATCCAGGGACAAGAAGGCCAAAGATTAAATGTCTGGAGGCTGAACTGCCTGCTTTGCCTCCTGGAGTGAAGCTAGAAGAGACACATACAGATGAAGTGCTGCTCCCATTGGTGCTGAGGAGAAGGCTAGACTGATGCTAAGCCAACAGCAGAACCTTTAAGACATCTAAATAGTTGGAGAAATATTAACAGCCAATAGCTAGACTGAGTCAATATAATAAAAATGACAATGGCGACTAAATTAATTTGCTTATTCAGTACCACAACAATCATATCACCAAAGGATTATTTGATAGAACTAGGAAAAATTGTAACAAAATTTACCAAGAGAAAGAAAAGATCAAGAATACTAAGGGAATTAATAAGCAGTACCAGATCTCAAACTATACTAGGAAGCCATAAACAATTTGGTCCTCTGTAATAAACAGAGAAGTTGATCAGTGGAACAGATTAGGTACACAATATATACATATATATATATATATATATATATATATATATATATGTATATATGCAAATGAGCATGGTGGTGATGAGGGCACAGTCTCTGGGAGCCCCCTTGAACTCTCCTTGAGTCTTCCAACTGGATCTGGCCTTCCCCTAAGGCCATGGGCCTTGCATTATGGTTGGGCCCAAGTCTCTGCCTAGCCTAGCCCTCTATTGTCCAGCTGTTTCCCACACTTAATCCTGATCAAAATATCCATACCCTAGCTCTGTTACGCTAGCCCTCTATTGTCTGTCATCTCCAGGTAGCCTTCAGCTATTTCCCACCCTGGAGTCTGACCTCATCTCAGTCCCCTCAAGTTCCTCCTCAAGTCCCTCCCTAAACCCCTCCTCTAGTCACCCCAAATCACCCCTCAATCCCTCCCACAATCTTTGTGTATATAATCTCCATCTTGCCTCCATGAAGGCACTCAGATTCAATCTAGCTCAGTAGATTGAATCTGGCCTGCTTAGCATCACAAAGGGTGGGATTTCTTAAGACAAGCCATTATGGCAAACCCTTAATAGACTTTGTCTTTTCCCTTGGCTGAGAAGACTTGAGTCAAATTCTTTTGGCAGGACCCGGCATGTCAGTACTTTGGGGTGTCGAGCACCCCTCAACCCCAAATCTCTTAAGGACTCTCACTTTTTTCATGAAATCAACAAGAATCAGAGTGTATATTTATTTTACTTTTCAAGTTCTTCATAAAATTTTATTTGATCCTGTGCAGACTCAGCATATGCTACATTTATTTTCACGGTGGTCTTTTTACAAATACTTCTCATTAATACTGCAAAAAAAATTATGACCAAATGTCCCATGAATTAATGTTCATGTAATGTACAATAATGTAGCTTCTAGGAAAATCATAAACACCAAATTTGCCTCTACAAAGAGTACCTATGTATCATCCTTCCATTTAGCAGCAACCACCTTCTTTCTTCTGGTTTTATTAATAGCAAAAATGTTAATGTTGATATGATCCAGCTCCTTCTAAAATATGTCCATTCACTGACCATTGGATAAGAATCTCACATTTAGAGAAAAAAACAAAGGAAGGAAGAGAGAGAGAGGAAGGAAGGAAGGAAGGAAGGAAGGAAGGAAGGAAGGAAGGAAGGAAGGAAGGAAGGAAGGAAGGAAGAAAGGAAGAAAGGAAGAAAGGAAAAAAGGAAGGAAAGAATCTGTAAATGGTACACCAGTGAATTTGACTTCAATTTCTGGCAAAAGTTTAGAATGTATTTTTAAGTGGAAAGATGGTTAGTGAACAATTACAAAAGAAAGCAGAGATCATAAAGACCAAGATCATTATGGTATCACAGATTAACCCAATTTCTTTTTTGATGAAGTTATTAGAGTGGTAGATCAGGAAAATGTTATAGACATAGTTTACCTCTATAACTTACTTGCAAAGGATTAGTCAAATTATCTCATGCCGTTCTTGTGAACAACAGAATTTGCTGGGTTGTGGGTTGCGGTTTTTTTTTTTTTTCATAAACTTCAAATTTAATTTCCCTGCTTGTCAGTGTCCCCTTTGAAATTTCCTTCTCCGCTCTTCTGTTTATTTTTTAATTATTCATACATTCTCTTTTCTTTCTCATCTTTCATTTTTAGTATTATTATTTTTCTACTCTCTCCAACTCTTTCTCCCACCAAAAAGGAAATAAAAGCTTCTCTAGTATAGCATAGTCAGACAAAATAAATCCAGACATTGATTATGTCTTAGATATCTCATTCTATACTTCTAGCCCCTCACTTCTCTGCAAAGAGGTGGGAAGCATGATTCACCATTAGTCTTACAGAGTTGTAATTGGATATTTCCTTGAGCATAGCCTAGTAGTAGTATTACTTAGTCAAAGGGTATATACAAGTAAGTGAATTTTAATATAGAGTTCCAAATTGCTTTCCAGAATGGTTGGTTTACTTCAAGATTCCCTCAGCAATGTAGTCTGTTTGTCCTGCCATAGTCCATCCAAAAATTTTCTTCTCTTCTTTTGTCATCTTTGCCAATTAGAGGGATGTGAGATAGAACCTCAGAGTTACTTTATTAGTTGTTATTAGTGATATAGACTTTTTTAACTTGGCTACTGATAGTTTGTCTTTCTTCATTTGAGAACAACCCATTCATATCCTTGAATCAACTATTTATTGGGGAGTGGTTCTTGTTCTTATATATTTCCAACATATATATTCCTTACATATTTTGGATATTAAATTTTTATCAGTGAAATAGCTAAAAAGATTCTTTCCCTAATCAACAGTTTTTCTTTTCATTCTAACTACTTTAATTTGGTTTGTGTAAAAACTTTTCAGTTTTACACATTCAAAATCATTCATTTTATCTCATATGATATTCTTTATCCATTGTTTGGTCGAGAATTCTTCCCCTGTCCAGAGTTGTGAAAGGTATAGTATATACTTCTCAGATCCTCTAATTTGTTAATGATGTGGCATTTTATATCCAGGTCTCATATCTACTTGGATATATCACTTATTGTAATATATGGTGTGAGGTGTGATATAAATCTGATTTTTGTTGGACTGCTTTCCAGATTTCCCAGAAGTGTTTATAGTGAGTCCTTATCTCAATAATTGTAGTCCTTGGGTTTTGAATACTGCACTAATACATAATGTTCAACTGATTCTAGGTCCTGTGCACTTACCCCAATGATTGACTCTTCTATTTTTAACCAGTACCAAATTGTTTTGGTGATTACTACCTTGTAATATAGTTTGAGATCTGACACTGCTAGGTTTCCTTCCTTCCCTTTTTTTTTTTTTTTTTTTTTTACTGTTTCCTTTGAGAATTTTCTTCTTTGGACCTTTGTCATTAGTTCTTCCTACTTGTATAAAGTAACTTTTTGATAAATTTGATTGGAATGGTACTGAATGTGCACATTAATTTACGTAGTATTGTCACTTGTATCCTATTGACACTATACAGCCATAAATAATTAATATCTTTCCAATTATTTAGGTCGGCATTTCTGTAAAGAATGTTTTATAGTTGCAGTCTTTTGACTGCTGTGTGAACTATGGTAGTTGGAGTCCCATATATTTTATATATCCTATAACTATTTTGAGTGAATTTTTTCTCCTTCCATATATATGAACTCTAAAATGTCTTTATCTGATCATAATCTTTTATCATTCTACCTTTCCCCCTGCCTTATGACCCCTTACTTATACTCCTCTTTGTCCTCAACATGACTCCAGCCTAGTGAATGACTCAGAAGTCATGTTGCACAGCTAGATATAACCTTGACAGAACTAATGCTATGTAGGAAATGAGTTAAGAGTTTAAACCTCCCCAGATACCAAAGGGGGAGGGGAAATTATGCCCCCCAAGATGCTGGAGGAAGTGTTAATGTATATTGCTCTATCTTGTGTGTGTATTGCTATACAGTAATATATGTATATATACATATCTATAGATATATAGATATACAGTATCTTGCTCTGTCTTTGAAGTGTCAAGAGGTTAAGTAGAACTGGATTGCTAGTCACTGGCCCCCTAAGAAATAAGAGAAAATGCCAGTGGGGATCAATTTAATGGCAGAAAGAAGAGTCACTCCTATTCCTCCAGGTACTCTAGAACCTGAGTTGATGGAGCATACCTAGCTCTGAAGGAAGAGGTCAGGGCATACACAATATTATCTGTTTTCTTTCATTTTTTATTTTTACTTGTTTTTCTGTTTTGCTCTCTTCCCTATATTTGGTGTATCTTTTGGTTTTATTTTCCTTCCTATGCCGTTACTTTTATTTCTTTCTATACAGAAGTTCTTTTTTAGGAAAAGAGAAAAAGAGAGAGGGCTTCTCTTCTCTTTTTTTATCTTATAGTATTTCTCTTGCCTCCCCTTGCACATTACCACTTAAACTATTTTCTTTATTTCTTTTTTTTGCTTTTTCTTCTTCTTCCTTTTCCCCCTTTTCCTTCATTTTCTTTGACTCCATTCTCTCTCTCTCTCTCTCTCTCTCTCTCTCTCTCTCTCTCTCTCTCTCTCTCTCTCTCTCTCTCTCTCTCCTCTAATTTCTCTATGAGCTCAATTTCCAAAACCACCAACCACCACCATGTGCAGTCTCTCTGATCTTTCTCCTCTGTTTTTGGTTTAGTTAGTTTTTTCCTGTTTGGTCTAATTGTTCTGATCCTTTGTGTACAAGGAGTAATTTTTTTATTCCCCAATAGAGCCTATGATGTCCCAGATTATCTCTAAATTCCCTTCCCACTCTTAAGGCTGTGTGTTTCTGAGTTTATTTACCTAATCATAACTTTTTTCTTAGGTGGTTCCTGGCTCCAAGATTTTGTGTGTGCAGTTTGCAGAAAATAACGCTAGATGGTGATCTTCCTTTTGGCAGCACAATCCACTCTCTCCTCAAGAGACATGAATAAAGAGGAATCTGAACAAAAACTGCTTCTCAGAGGTTACAAGCAACCCCTCAGGGCTTTCTTTTTTAACCATTTGAGGAAAATAGGGCCCAGGAAGGTAAAATAATTTGCCCTGGGCCACATAGATAATCTTCAGCAAAACTAGAACTCGAAACCAAGTTCCTAGACTCTTGGTATAGTGCTTTTTGACTACAACTTGTTTTAAGTTAAAATCTTTACTTCCAAAATAATTACATAGTTTGTATTATCTAACTCAAGTGGTAGAAATGTCACACCATATCTGTGGTCCTCAAGAAAGGAGAATTAGGCATGAGCTGGTAACTGTTTCCTTCTTATATTTTTTAACCTGATTTGCCCCAACTCTCTTCTGGGGCTATATTAACAGTTGTTTGCCCATGACTTTCAAACTCTAACTACATGCTAATGCTTTCAGCATCTACTAGGGAACTTTTAACAGTCAAATAAATTGCATCTAATGGAAATTTTTTAAGATATTTTTCCCCAGTCATAGAAAAAATTGAAATATGAGTCACAAAGAATTTATTAACCAGTATGTGCCAGGCACTATACTAAATGCTGAAGATACAAATTTAAGCAAAAAGATAGTCCCTGTCCTCAAGAAGTTTACATTCTAAGGAGAGAAAATAACAAATGAAATGGGAGCCAAAAAGCAAGGGACAGAGAGAGAACATATCCAGGCAGGAGCAAGGAGGTTAAACCCCAAGGACAAAGGATAGCTTGTCTGGGACCATTTCCCAAAATGGGCATTTTGAGAAGAACTCAACAATGGAAAAAAGATCACATTTAAAATAAATATTTTTTTAATTTAAATTAATTTAAATAATTATTTTAAAGCATTTAAAATAATAGTTTTGTCTACAAGGCTTCCTCACAGTAGTTCCTAAATCTAGGCTTTATCCTGATGATGAATATTATCTTTTCTCAGGCATCTGAGTTACATCTTTCTCCTTTTTCTTCTCTTCATCTCTTTATTTTTGCTTCTTTTTTCTTTTTCTCCATTCTATCATTGTCTAACATTATATTTCTCTCAATTTTTTGTGTTCTTCCCCCATTTTTCTGTCCCTTCTTTCTCTTTTTTATTAGCCTTTTTTCTTTTCACTCCTATTCAGCTTTTAATAATGTCCTCCTTTTTTATTTTTCATGTTCCTTTTTCTCTCATCTATCAAAATTACTTAATCTTTGACCTTCTTCCTGCAAACCTTTTTCCTAATTCTTGTCTTCTATTATATAATATGTATTACATAATGTTATACTATATTACCATTATATGTATTATATATATTTTATATATATATATATATGTATATATATATACACATACATACACACACATATATATCCTTTTCTGTTTTTTTCAATTGTTTCTCAACCTTTGAATGTCCTGCCCTATGTGAGGGGAGATGCAGAATTGATAAGAGGGGGAGAGCTTCAGCCTTCTTCGGTGCCCTTAAGTACTCATTAAGCTTCAAGTTTTCTTTGGAGATTTTCAAGCATGAGTCACTTTGGGTGCTTCTGACTTCCAGCTTTGAGAGAGAAGATGGAAGAGATCAACCCCACTTCAAATTGCTGAAGAAAAGGACTGTGGGAAAACCAAAGAGGACCTGGCAGTCTCCATCATGTCCCTATTTCCAGCTAGCTACACTTCAAGTAATGAGTGATCTTGAGAGAGACCTATAATTCTCTCTCAGTTGAGCTGAATTATCTTGCTCCCAATGGGAAAGTTCCTTCACTCTGTATTGTCTGGTATATGTTCCTTTAAAAATACCTTTTCAGATTTCTGTTTTGCTACTGATCTGGATAAATGGTTTTTCTTTGTTATTCACTATGTATATTCATTATGGAATTGGTGTTTGGTGGGAAAGGGGTCAAGCCTTGAATATAAAACTTGAGGTCCTCTTTGTCCCCAATAATAATGATAAAATAATCAGAAGTTAGATTGAACTGGATCATATCCTCTGTGCTAATAGTATTTAAAAGAGCAGATAAGTATAATTCTCACTTTGAGAAGATCAGAATGGCCTCTAGTTTCAACTTCCTACTTCCCTTTCTTGCAGGAATTAAACTGTCCCTTGGAGAAGTAATGGGGAGAGAAGAGGGATGGGGAGAAGAGGCTAGAGATAGCTATTCTTCCTTCCTTTGAGCCTCACTACACATCAATAGGCCCCTGACACAGGTGGGCCTCACTACACATAATATCCTTATGCATGGGAGTTCCATCTATGGAAATTTAATTTCTGTTTATTTATTTTTGCAAGATATTGTGATTTCTATATATGCATAGGAGAATATATACCAGACAATACAAAGCCAAAGAGCCCTTCCATTGGGAGAGAGAAAACTTATTTCAATCCAGATCTCACCCAAAGGGAAACTCCTTCAAAGTCTATACTATAGCTAGCTGGGAGTAGAAGCATGATGAATACTGCCAGATCCTCTTGTATTTTCCCAGAGTCTTTTCTTTCAGCCACCTGAGGTAGGATTGGCTTCTTCCATCTTCTCTCTCAAAGCTGAAAGCCAGAAGCACCTAAAGCAACTTGCACTTGAAGAATCCTGAAAAAGTCTTGAAACTTGAAGAGTCCTGAAGGGCACTGAAGAAGGCTGGAACTCTCCCACTCTCACCAACTCCACCCCATCCTCCATGTAGGGCAGGATATTCATTTCCACCAATAAGGAAAGAGTTTCATATCAATGGGCTTTGGGACAGAGGTTACAGTCATTACTCTTCCTCTTATCTACCTTTTCTCCTTTGTCACTTTCTTTTTGTCCTAAAAGCCCTTTTCCTCTGTCTTACTTTTCTCTCCCTCACCACAATCATCCTAGTGCCTAATAGTTCTCTGAATAAAGTAAGTGAATAATTAGTGGTATTCATTTAAATGGATAACTTTTAGATGATCACTACTTTTCCCATCCCTGGCTACCTAGCTTTCTACAACTCATAAATATAAAACAACCAGGAGAGTTACTCAAAGATCTTTTTCCTCTGTTTCCAAGCTTTTGCAATTCTTTCTTCCCTTTCTTCCTTTTTTTTTTTTGTCTTATCATTCTTTTTCAATACTATTCTTCCCAAGGTACTGATTTTCTTTTCTGCCTTGACTATATTTGTCTTTTATCATCTTCACTCATTTCCCCCTTTACATTTGTACCCTCTATACTGCATGCCTCTGCCATTTTCTTGCCACCTTTCTTTCACTCTTAATCTTAATCATCTCTATTTCTCTTTCTTTGTTTATCTCTTCTAATCCTGTCACCCCATTGACCTATTCATTTGCTTACTTGCATGTTGAGAAACTATTTCTTTTACACCAAATAAACTCATCCTTTAATTTCTAAATTCCAAATCCTTTTGGTTTTAGATTTTATAACATTTGTCTCTTTAGGCTGCTCTGAGCTATGTCAGCATTTCATCTGAATACTTAAAAACGAATAGCATTTCTGTGTCCTTTTGTTTTTTCCTACTTACTTTTTCTCATCTAATCTTTGTCTTCATTCCTAGGCTATTCCTTCATATTACAAACAGACCAATATAAGGTAGCAAAGGAAGAAAGAGCAGAGACAAAGTATTAAGGGAAGACTTCATGCAGGAAATGGCAACTAAACTGGGCCTTGAAGGAAGACAAGGATTTGAACCAATAAGAGAAGAAGTGCATTCCAGACACGGTGCATAGCTACTCTCTAGAACTGCTTGGAAGCTGGAGAGAGAAACGCAAGATTGGGAAACAGCTAGTAGCTCCATTTGACCAGAATACAGAGCACACAAAAGAGGAGTAAAATGAGATGAGACTGGAAAAGTAAGTTGGAACCAGAAAGCCTTGAATCCCAGGCTAAGCTCTCCAACTATTCTATATGTAAAATTGTTCCAATGATCTTTGGATTGGTTTATACTCAGCTTTGTCAATTGTCTTTGAAATTTCTATCACTTATTAGTGGAAGTTCTTCATTGCTTCCTCTACCCCAAAGCTCTTTCTCTCTTTATCACCTTCCTCAAAGCTGCTTTCATATCCTTGTTCCTCAACGTATAAATAAGAGGGTTGAGCATTGGAGTCATGATAGTATAAAAGAGAGCAGCAAACTTCCCATGACTCGTGGAGTACTTATGAGTGGGTTGGAGATAAGTATAAATGGCAGATCCATAGAAGAGAGAGACCACCATGAGATGGGACCCGCATGTCTCAAATGCCTTTCTTTGTCCTGCTGCTGACTTAATATTTAGTACTGCCTGTACTATGTACACATAGGAGCCCAAGATAAGTGAAGCAGGTAACACCAAGATAATGGCCCGGGCAACAAACATCTTGGCTTCTGTCTGTTTTGTATCCTTACATGCCAGCTTTAAGAGTACAGGCATCTCACAGAAAAAATGGTCCAGATAGTGTAAGCCACAGAGAGGAATAGTCATCATAAGTCCTGTCTGTGCCACTGAGTTGACCAAACCTCCAAACCAAGAGACAGTAGCAAGCAGGAAGCAGAGCCAGGGTTGCATGATGGTAGTGTACTGGAGGGGCTGGCAAACAGCAGCATAGCGGTCAAAAGCCATAACCACCAGAAGAACACACTCTGCAGAACCTAGGGCAAGGGTAATAAAGAGCTGAGCCACACAGCCTCCATAAGTGATGGTCCTGTCAGATCCATGCAGATTTACCAGCAGTTGAGGGACAGTGCTAGTTGTATAGCAAAGATCTAGGAAAGAGAGGTGACAGAGAAAGAAATACATGGGGGTGTGGAGTTGAGGGAACAAATGAGACAAGACAATGATGGCTGTGTTGCCAACCAAGGTTAAGAGGTAAAAGAGCAAGATGACCACAAAGAGGAGAAGTTCCAAATGGGGCCAATCTGAGAATCCCAACAAAATGAAGTCTCGGGAACTGGTGTTGAATTGTCTCATAGCCCACTACCTGTCAAAACATTAAAACATAATTGAATACTTCACAGGAAGAATTTGGCTAATTTCCATTTATTTCCTAATACTCTCATCCTTTCCCCCTTCTACTTTACTACTCTTCTATGTCTATGTTAATGTTCTGTTCTCTTCAGCTCATAATCATCAATGTTTGCTCTACTCAGTTGTATCCTATTCAATAATTTTCTATGGCATTTTGTTCGTTCTTTAAGCTCTCTATTTTCAGTTTTGTTATATTCTTCTTTGCCTATGGTTCCTTCAGCTGATTTAAGTCAAGGGCTACTGATCACAGTTATGGTTTCCTTTATGGCCCCATGTAGCTTCTCTCAGCTATTTGGCAGCAGACAACATTCCAATCCTGACTAGCCTTTTTACCTATGTTCACTTCTAGTAACATTATTGAGATATATATAAAATGCTTTGCCAATCTTCGAGCATGATATATTAGCTATTAATGTTGTTGTTCTGTGGATAATGCAATCTATCCCTACTTTTAGAAAATCTAAAACCATATATCCTTTTTATGAGCTAAATGGTACCAACCAATTGCGTTGGTAAGCAAAATGGCCTCTTAGCACTCAGTTCAACCAAGTGCCCTGGAAGAGTTTGGCTTTTGTTTCCTTTGAGTAATTCAGTGTATTTCATTGAGTCTTACTAGGTGCTAAGCCCCAGACCCAAACCCCTATTAGGTGCTAAGCCTATGTGGGTGTGAAGCTCCCAGGGTACTAAGGGGAGGTGCTAACCCAAGAGCCAATCATAGAAGCCTAAGTTCTGGTCATTCAGATGACATTTGAAGACATTTGAATTGCTATAAGAAGAGAAGATAGAGCCATTTGCGCAGGGCTCTCACTCTTGATGGCGCACTGATGCGTGATGTGAAGACTCCATGTGAAGACTCCGAGCAGCTGTAGCTAAGAGCCCTCCAGCTTGTAACCCAGATGCTGAGACTTTGTTAAACTCTGGTAACTATGTATTGGGATTTGAATCAGACAAGGTCTGTCTGTCAATGTTTGTACTTTGTTTGTATTTATTCTGAAATTCAGGGTGCTGGTTTTTTCCCCTGAACTAAGTGAATGATATTTGTATGCTGAATTAAAGTAAGCTTGTCAATCCCTCAATGTTGCTTTCCTTACTAAAGCAGATCACGCTTTTGCAGGGTGCTGGTAGCGTGCTTGTTGTTGGGCTTGTGTTGGTCTTTCACCCCCACAACAGCTGCTAGCCAGATTATTGAAAATCCAATGCAAAAAGTATGCCTGGACATTTGCTAAGCTTACTTCATTTTCTTTTTTTATGGAATAACTAAACTAGAAAACCAAGATAATTCTGTCCTTACAACATATCTTGGTGTCAACAAAGTATATCATGATACTAAGACCTGCCAATTATATTTCTGGGGGATAGTCTGATCCTAGGTTCAAAGGATTTCCCATTTCCTGATGCTGTAAGGAAAACTCATGGTTGGTTCATAAACATAGGATTTATTGAAGGGTAGCTGGAGATAGCAAAGAGCAATCAGTCTCCAGATGGCACTAAGTAATGTGGAAGCATATTAAAAATTTCTTTTTTAATAAAACTGAAAATATTTAGAAATAATATTCATCTGATCTAAAAATTACCTTCCAGACTTCCAGGTTTGAAAGTGGGTTAGATAGAGGACTAAGCGCCTTCCTTTGGGAAATGGATTAAGGTTGGTAACTAAATCTTAGAACAAAGTCCCATCTAAGGGCAATGTCATCTTTCTCTAACCCTTGAAATGACTGGCACTATGACCTACCCTCTCCACTGAGAAAGGATTAAGATCTTGATCTCAAAGAAGAGGTCACTTTAATTGCTCCAGAAAATCACATTTTGGGAATGATAATTATTACCTTGTAATGTTAACCACAAAAAGTGTTTGAATGTATTAGGATCCTTTCCTTGTTAAAGATTCCCATAAATATTACCTCAAACCGTCTTGGGATAGAGTCCTGTCTGAGTACAATGGGGGCAGGGGGAAGAGTGGGAGGGGAACTATGCTAGTTTGGACAGCTT
The DNA here is from genome assembly GCF_011100635.1 of Trichosurus vulpecula. Classification (NCBI taxonomy): domain Eukaryota; kingdom Metazoa; phylum Chordata; class Mammalia; order Diprotodontia; family Phalangeridae; genus Trichosurus; species Trichosurus vulpecula. The sequence goes on along the minus strand of NC_050579.1, from coordinate 264,225,110 downwards.
TTTTTCCAAGCTACAAATGGCATAGATATGGAACCAGGTCCTACCTAATATGAATCATGAATCCCCAATGGGTTGTATATATTCAAATTTGCATTATTTGAACTCACTATAGTATTAGATATAATCACTGGTTTTAGGCAAATGGAAATATGCAGTGGAAATTTGAATAATACCACTGCATGAGATTCATTGTTCATGCTAATTGGAACCTAGCTGTAGACTAATGCTAAATGAAGTAAAATTGTTTCTGACAGAATTGCGCCTAAAATGTAGTGTACAATATTCGTGTTTTCTTTGACACAGTCCACTTGAGTTCCAATCTATCCTGAAACCTCAGAATGTGACAGTTGGTACCAAGTTTGCTCTATATGAGTTGACTGCTGTTAGAGCTGAGAAGGGTACTTTGTGACTTACACGGAGTTTCTAAGGAAAGGATCATATGCCAAAGAACTTGACTCAAGCTCAACTTGCCCCAAGTGGGGATGACCTCATAGAATGTTTTCTTGGTGTCAAAGACTGAGTTTACTCCTAGGGTCATGGTGGTATGTGTAGAACTAGGGAAACTATAATAGTTCTAAATGTTTGCCTAATACCAAGACAGATAACATGAAGAAACATAAGTTGGATTAAAGTATAGATAGATAAATTAATAGCAAGTTGAACTACTATACCCAAAGAATTCTGATTAATGGAATGATCTTAACCTATGGACTGATGTCAACAAGGTATGTCATGATATTAAGACCTGCCAGTTATATTTCTGGAGGATAGTCTGATCCTAGGTTCAAAGGATTTCCTATTTCCTGATGCTGTAAGGAAAACTCATGGTTGGTTCATAAATGCAAGATTTATTGAAGGGTAGCCAGAGATAGCAAGGAGTAATCAGTCTCCAGATGGTGCTAAGTAATGTGGAAGCATATCAGGCATATTGCAGCCTCAGGCAAGACCCTGGCACCTACTTCCCTGATTCAGTTGTCTCTACCCCTAGGGACATTAACAACACTAGACCTGGGTATAAGAACCCACCCCAGCTCTCTTAGATCCTACCTCTGACCTTCCTCCAGTTCTATGCTCTGGCAATTCCACCTACCTCCCTGCTTCTGTGGCCTTCAAGGCCTTATTCAGTGTCTCCAGAATGAAATTCCCCTCCAACTCCCATCCCTTCCATCCCATTCTCCAGCATATGCTTAGCTCCTCCACTTTCTGAGTAAGCATCCCTACCTCCTTTTGTTCCTGCCTGCTGTGAGGTAGGCCTGCTAGGAATACAACATCACCACTTGCCAACAAGTCAAGAGAGAACCTCCCTCAACAAACCGCTCTCCAACCACTGGCATTCAACTAGACTCACTCTTCAGTGGTTAACACACTTCTACTTTTTTTTACACCTTCCCTATCCCAGTGATTGTAAACTCCAGCTGCAATTGTACAAATCCTGTTCCCCATTCCCAACTGCCCAGTCTCTTGTTCCCATCTACTTCAACCCTAGTTCTACAATGTTCCATTCTTGATTTGCTCACCCTTTCGCCTATACCTACTAGAATAGCTGCTCTATATTTAGCAATCATCCTTTATCTTAAATCTTTTCCTTTCTAACTCCTTCCATCTTCTAACACCTGATTCCTTTCTTGTGGTAATACTTCTCTGCCCACCTTTTCAAATACTTTCACTCATACTGCTCCTAGGCACACATACACATACACATTCAATGTGCTGGTGCAGTCATAATTTTCCTTACTTCCAGAATTCTCCTACTATCATCACCTCTTTTCCTTTGAGCTTCATGCTAGTCAAATTTATCACCCAATCCAGGTCTTGTTAACTATTGATTTGCAGAACATTCTTCTTCAAAGAGAATGCCTGATTCACAGACTTTCTCTCCTCCCCAATTTCTACTCTCATACCAGGAGACTTCAACTCAAATGCCTTAACTACTACATTCCTTAATCTAGAGATGGTTGTAATCTTGATCTCTCCATCACCCACAAGTATTCCATTTCAATGTTCACAAACTCTGAAATTCCTTTATTTTATCATATTTTCATCATTCTAGCTTTATCTTTACCATTCAACCCCTAACCCCTTAACCTCATCATAACCTTCATTCCCTCCACCTTTAAGCTATGCCTAGGCCAGAGGAGGGGAACCTGTGGCCTCAAGGCCGCATGTGGCCTTCTAGGTCCTTGGGTGCAGCCTTTTGACTAAATCCAAGTCTTACTGGACAAATCCTTTTATTAAGGGGATTTATTCCGTGAAGTTTGGATTCAGTCAAAGGGCTGCACTTGAGGACCTGGTATTACCTGGTGGCACTACCAGGTACCTTGGTTTTGCGGATAGAATGCAGAAAGTTATCACAGACCTAGCACCTTCTAGAACAATTAAAACTAAGACATTGCTGCCCCTGAACAAAAATACTCTGTCTGGAATGAATGTGCTTTTCTCTCTGCATTTAAGCAGATGTAGAGCAGCAAGCAGAAATATAACTGTGGCTCATCTATTTTCCATCATAAATGCTTCTAAATGGAATGCTAGTGGATACATAGCATTTGCTGAATGAGTTTTCAGAAAGCATGAATTTGCCCTGTTAAATACCCATTGCAAATTAGACTTAAGAAACTTGAATAAGCCTTCTTTGAAAATAAATTTTTCAAGGGGAGGAGCCAAGATGGTGGAGAAAAGGCAGCAACTCTCCTGAGCTCTCCCCAAAACCCTTCTGAAGACCTTTCGATGATACCATAAAATAACTCTGGAGCCGCAGAACCCACAAAAAGATAGGGTGAAATAATTTTCCAGTCAAAGACAGCTTAGAAAATCAGCAGGAAAGGTCTGTCTCACCTGGGTGAGAGTGTAGCACAGTGCAGCACATGCTGTGCCAGCACAGACCCAGACACAACAAACCAGGAGCAGGCCTTGGGAGCCACTGAATCAGCAGTGACAGCAGCTACTTCTGGAGCTCTCAGCCCAGACAGTAAGAGCTGACCAGAAAGAAATTATAGGGGTCTCTTTCCTAGCACTGAGGCAGGACTCTGCCCATATATAGATCCAGGTCTCCATCCTGAATGGCAGTCCCAGGGTGAGGAAGAGCACTAGCACATCAGAGCTTGGGATCACAGTGGAATGGAGACCCTCATCACAGTTACAAGGCAGAAAAGAGTGCCTGTGGTTGCTCACAAACCAGAGCACAGTAAAGAGTAGTAGTAAACACACCTCTTCTTAGATCATACTACCGTGAAAGAACTGAAAACTTGCAGGTCCCAAGAAGTATCCTTGAAAACAGCTGCACAAAACCCCTGAAGCTTGGGACAGTACACCCTCCACCCTAGAAGCAGAGTTTCATTTTAACAAAGATTTAAAAGTCAAGAAATAGGCTGGGGAAATGAGCAGAGGAAAAATAATTCAGACCATAGAAAGTTACTATAGTGACCAGGAAGATCAAAACACACATGCAGAAGAAGACAACAAAGTGAAAGCCCCAACAACCAAAGTTTCCAAGAAAAATATGAATTGCTCTCAAGCCATGGAAGAGCTCAAAAAGGATTTTTAAAATCAAGTAAGAAAAAGAGGAAAATTGGGGGTAAAATGAGAGTAATTCAAGAAAATCACGAAAAAAGAGTCAACAGTTTGGTAAAGGAGGCAAAAAAAATACTAAATAAAATAACACCTTAAAAATAGACTAGGCCAAATGGTACAAAAAAATCATATCAAGAGGTACAAAAATCCAATGAGGAGAAGAATGCCTTGAAAAGCAGAATTGGCCAAATGAAAAAAGAGGCACAAAAGATCATTGAAGAAAAAATTACTTAAAAAGTAGAACTGACCAAAAGGAAAAGGAGGTACAAAAGCTCAATGAAGAAAATAATTCCTTAAAAACTAGAATTAAGCAAGTAAAAGGTAATGACTATAAGAAATCAAGAAACAATAAAAAAACAAAAGAATGAAAAAATAGAAGACAATGTGAAATATCTCACTGGAAAAACAACTGACCTAGAAAATAGATCCAAGACAGATAATTTTAAAATTATGGACTACCTGAAAGCCATGTTAAAAAAAGAAAGCCTAGACATTGTCTTTCAAAAATTATTAAGGAAAACAGTCCTCATATTCTAGAACCAGAGGGTAAAATAGAAATTGAAAGAATTCACTGATCACCTCCAGAAAGAGATCCCCAAATCAAAACTCCCAGGAATATTACAGCCAAATTCCAGAGCTCTCCAAGTCAAGGAGAAAATACTGCAAATAGCCAGAAAGAAACAATTCAAGTATCATGGAGCCATAGGATAACAAAAATTTAGCAGCTTCTACATGAAAGGATCAGAAGGCTTAGAATATGATATTCTGGAGGGCAAAGGAACTAGAATTACAACCAAGAATCATCTACACAGCAAAATTGAGTATAGTCCTTCAGTTTGGAAAATGGATGTACAATGAAATAGAGGACTTTTCAAGCATTCTTGATGAAAAGACCAGAGTTGAATAGAAAATGTGACTTTCAAATACAAGACTCAAGTGAAGCACACAAAGGTGAACAGGAAAGGAAAATCATAAGGGACTGAATAAGGTTAAACTGTTTACATTCTTACATGGGAAAATTATATTCGTAACTCATAAGAACTTTCTCATTATTAGGGCAGTTAAAAGGAGTATATATTAAAAAAGGATATAGATGTGGGTTGAATATTGAAGGAATGATATTTTAAAAATAAAATTAAGGAGTGAGAGAGGAATGTAATAGGAGAAAGAGAAAGGGAGAAGTAGAATGGAATAAATTATCTCACATAAAAAGGCAAGAAAAAGTTTTTACAGTAGAAAGGAAGAGAGGTGAGTGCAAGTGAATGAACCTTACTCTCATCAGAATTGGCTCAAAGAGGGAATAGCATACACACTCAGTTGTGTATAGAAATCTATCTTACTCTATAGGAAAGTAGTCAGAGAAAGGGATAACAGAAGGAGTGGGGTGATAGAATGGAGGGCAGATTTGAGGAAGGGCTAGTTAGAAGCAAAACACTTTTGAGGAGGGACAGGGTAAAAGGAGGGAAAGAATAGAATAAGTGGGGGGAATAGGATGGAGGGAAATACAATCAGCAATAGTAACTGTGAAAAAAATTTTGAAGCAAGTTTCTCTGATAAAGGCTTCATTTTTCAAATATATTAAATTTATAAAACTAAGAGCCACTCCCCAAGTGATAAATGATCAAAAGATATGAACAGTTTTCAGATGAAGTAATCAAAGCTATCTATAGCCATATGCAAAAATCTTCTAACTCACTATTGATGGGAAAAATACAAATTAAAACCCTTCTGAGGCACGACTTCAAATCTATTAGATTAGCTAATGGGACAGAAAAGGAAAATGACAAATGTTAGAGAGAATGTGGGCAAAATGAGACATTAATGCATTGCTGATAGAATTGTGAACTGATTCAACCATTCTGTAGAGCAATTTGGAACTATGATCAAAGGGCTATAAAATCATGTATACCCTGTCAACTAGTAATACCCAGTTGTACATCCTACTACTACTACTACTAGTTCTATATTCCAAAAGAAATGAAAAACAGAAAGGAAAAAGACCTAGATGTACAAAAATATTTGTAGCAGCTCTTTTCTGGGGAAAAAAATTGGAAATTGAGGGGATGCCCATCAATTAGGAAATGGCTGAACAAATTGTGTTATGTGATTGTGATGGAATACTATCGTGCTATAAGAAATGACGAGCAGGATGCTCTCATAAAAACCTGTAAAGGGGCAGCTAGGTGGCTCAGTGCATAGAACACTGGCCCTGGAGTCAGGAGGACCTGAGTTCAAATCCAGCCTCAAACACTTGACACACTTACTAGCTAGCTGTGTGACCTTGGGCAAGTCACTTAACCCCAACTGCCCTGCCTTACCACCTCCAAAAAAAAAAAAGAAAAAAAAGAAAAACCTGTAAAGACTTACATAAGCTGATTCAAAGTGAAATGTACTATGTACAAAGTAAGGCAATATTGTAAGATTAGCTGTGAATGACTTCGCTGTTCTCAGCAAGCCAATGATCCAAGACAACTCTAAAGGACGTACAATGAAAATGCTACCCATTCCCAGAGAAAGAACTTATGGTGTCTAAAATACAGATTGAAGCATACTTTTACTTTATTTTTCTTGAGAATTTTTTTTGGGGGGGTCTATGTTTTCTTTCACAACATGACAAATATGGAAATGTTTTGCATGACCACTTATGTAATCTATATCAAATTGTTTGCCTTCTCAATGGGGGTGGGAGGGAAGGAGGGAGAGAATTTGGAACTCACAGTTTTTAAAACGAATGTTAAAAATTGTTTTTACATGTAACTGGGGAAAAATAAAATACTAAATAAATGTTTTTTAAAAAAAGAAAGTGAATTTGTCTGTGGGAAATTTTGCATCTTATATTAGATGAATATCAGACCATTTTAGATTGTTAAACCATTACTGACTTGACCTCATTCAAGTTAATTGTTCCTTTTGTGTGATTTTTAGCATATTTTTTAGAGGATGGCCAAAAAGTAAGGGACCTGAATACTTTTAGCCTTAAATATTTGAAGAACTGTTATGTGTAAAACATTCTCTGTGACTCCAGAAGACAGAGCTATACCCAATGGGTGAAAGTTACAGGGAGCCACAGTTCATATGAGTTTGAGAAAAATCTGTAATGATCAGAGTTGGCCAACAATTGAAGAAACAATTCATTGTTCATGATCAGGACATGCCAATATAGTTTTTAAAAATACTATTTAAATAAGCTTATAGATTTAACACTTTGACAATCAAACTACTAGATGATATAACAAATTTTACTTGTAGTAACAAAAAGTATAGAATCTCAAGGAAAATATTTTTTTTAATTTTTTTATTTAATATATTTAGTTTTCAGCATTGATTTTAATTCTGTAGCTACCCCACCTCCGCTGCCCCTGGGGCAGTAGATGAACCGCAAACTCTATCCCCCTGTCCCCAGCAGCTTTTCCCACTAACCTTCTCTGTTGTCTTTGGTGTTTGTGGGTTGAGAAGTCTGGCAACTGCTGCAGCTCACTGATTCAGGGCACTAGGGCCCGTTCTGCCCAGTTCCTGGTCTGGTTGGTCTGCCTGGCCCACACTGGGCTGTGCTCTGCTCTCAGCTCCATGAGCAAAAGACCTCACCCAGCAACCATCCAGGCTGTCCTGGGCTGAAGCCCTGCTTCCCTCTGCTATTTTGTGGGTTCTGCAGTTCTAGAATTGGTTCAGAGCCATTTTTTATAGGTTTTTGGAGGGACTTGGCGGGGAGCTCACGCTAGTCCCTGCTTTCCAGCCACCATCTTGCAACACGTGCTGGAAATATTTTTTTTTAAAAAAAGAAGGAATAAAGAAAGCATAGCACTTTTAGATCTCAAATTATATTCTAAAGCAGTAATCAGTTTTAGAACATTTGATACTAGTTTTAACTTAAAAAGTAAATCAATTATATAGATTACATAAGCAAGAATCTTGGTTTAGATAAAAATTGGATAAAATATTTAAAATATAATAATTATAAAACATATATAAAACAAAATATTTAAAAGGTCTAGATGAAATATAGGTACAAATATAGGATGATAGGAGCAATACTTGGCACTTTATAAATGCTTTTTAAATTTAATTGTTAGTGTCATCCAAAGTTCTGACCTTGGTCTTTTTCTTTCCTCTTCCTATGTGTTCTCCCTTGTTCATCTAATCCACTCCAATGTTTTCATCACCTCCGTGCAGTAGATTTTCAAATCTATTTGGGTAATCACAATTTTTCCCTTGAGCTCTACTCCCACATCTCAAACTGCCTACTATGTTCCCCTACCCCAATGGTCCACTGACCCAAAAGTGAGTTCATTTTCTCCCTAAAACCTCTCCTTCCTTCAAATTTCCCTACCATCCTACCTGTCATCTATATTCACAATCTTGGAGTCACTTTTGAATTTTGCCTTTCTATCCCCAAACTAATATGTTGCCAAATAAAGATTTGATGCTATCTTCACAAAACATCTTGAGTCAGGCCCCTTCTCTGTCATCCTTGTCACCTTTTGCTTGGACTATATATTACAATAACCTGATGATTTTTTCTTGCTTCCATTCTCTTCCCTTCAATCTATCCTTCACTCAGCTGCCAAATACTCTTCCTAAACTTACAATTCTAACCATTATCTCTGCTCTGCACAGTGACCCCCTGTTACGTCTAGGATAAATACAAAATCTTCTCTTGGTATTTAAAGTATTCTATCATCTAGCTGCAGTCTACTTTTCAGTATTACTTATTACCATGTACCAGTCTTTTATTTCTACCATACCTCCCTCCATAAGTGTCTCCTCCCTATCAAACCTCATCCTATATTCTCCCACCTTCATCCTTTTGGTCATTCCCATTGTCTGGAATGGACTTCATTATCATCTCCATTTATTGAAGTCCTTCTCTTCCCTTAAGGACCACCTCAAGCACAGACTCATCCATGAAACTTTCCTAGATCTCCCAACTAAGAGATCTCTTTCTCTTCTCAAATTTTCTTAGAGGACACTCCTTTTATCACATCCTATCTTCTTATTTGTATATATGCTTATTTTTATATATGACGTATCACGCATTACATTGTAAGTTCACAAGAGAAGAGAGTATGTCATTTTTCATATTCATATCTCAGTCCCTAACACGTTTTAAAATATTTAATAAATTGAAATGAAATGGAATTTCTGTTCCTACTCACAGATCACTGAAAGTTGTTGGAGAATATGATGAAAGCACACTGAATGGGTCCAAAACTAGTCAATGGGTCCATAACAAGTTAATAGGTCCATAACAAGGTAATCTCAGTGAGGGACTCACTGCAAATATCTTACTCATTTCTCATGGATCTACTCCCATTCCCCACAGAGACTATTTAAAACTTTTACCCTCTAATATCCTTAGATTTGTTCCTTGCCCACATCACTCCCAGGAGAAAATCTTGCCTCCCTTCTTCCATATCACAAAGCTTCTCTCGGTTTTATTCATCTTCTCTTTCTTCCCCTGCCTCAGAGGAAGAAGTACTCCTTCTTCTTGTCATTCCTGCCTTTGATCCAATCTTCTCCCTACTCCTTAAAGCCTTCCCTCCATCAATCACTCCCTGTCTGCCCTTCATCTTCACTCTCTCCCTTCCCACTGGCTATTCCTCTGTTGATATATCCTATCTTAAAATATCTTGCCTTCAAATCTACCCTCCCAGGCTCTTCCTCAGTGCTAAATATGTAGAGCAAATGGTCTTCAATTGTGGCCTCAATTTCCTCACTCACTTCTTGTAAAATCCATATTCTTATAAAATCCATATTCCACATAAGAAGTAGCACTTGCCAGGTGACTTAAAACCATCACTTCCTCTTAGACCTAAAGTAAGTCAAAATAACCCAGAACCCTGAGCTCAAGAGCCCCGGGAATAGCAGTGCCCACCAGACCATTGTCCCTGCCTCCAAACTGGTCCCCACAGCTACCACTGAAGTAAGCAATCTTCCAGAAAGTGGACACTTCCCTCATCCTCCCCAACTGCTGACCAACTGTCATTGGCAAGTAGGTGATCCCAAGAGCCCCAGGAACAGCAGATCACTGCCCACCCACCCCCAAGCCACTGACTCTGATTCCTGCCCAGTATCCACAGCCATCATCTAAGACAGCAATACCCATGGAAAAGGGGCCAGCCATACCCACCAATTATCACTCACAAGGCAAGCAATTCAACCTAGCTAAAGTGGCAAAAAACAAAAGAGCATGGGCCAAGCATGTCAAATCACCAACACCACCTTAATCTTACACTCAAATACAAACAGTCCAGGATCCTGAGCCCCAAGTATTTTTGCAATGGCATAGCCCCACAGACTAACAGCCCTTCTTCTATCCTGGTCCCTGAAGCCATTACCTAGACAATAAAACTGTGAAGAGATCTGAGTAGGCAACTGCTTCTATAAGTCCTTTAGCCCCTGTGTCCTCAGCAGCCGCAGCTACAGAAGACCCAGAACAGAAAGCTCTTCCCACTGTTAAAAGTCCTTGGCACTGTTAAATGATTCAACATCATAAATGGATGTGATTTTATCAGTAGAAAAACACTAAAGATGCATTACTATCTGCTTCCATCCCCAATGGATTACAGGGCCTCTTAATCTGAAGTGCAACTGAAGTCTCCTACATGTGTTAGCTTCCCCTAATCAGTTGCCAAGTCCCGTTAAGTCTACTTAATAATATCTCTTTGTCTTCTTCCCTCCTTTCCACTGCTGAGGTCCTCGTTACAACTGACTTAGCCTGTCTTAATAAATTCCCACCCTCTTCTAGTTTCTCTCCCTTCCAATACATCCTATGCATTTGTACCAGATAAATCTTCCTAAAGCACAGCTCTGATTATATAGCATCAGTGTTTAAAAATCTTCCATGGAGCCCTATGGTCTACTGAATAAACTCCAAATTTCTTAGCCTGGTATGCAAAGCCTTGAATATTCAGACTCCAGCCAGATTTTTCAGCCTTGTTTTGCATGAATTCCCATCACATATTCTGCACTCTGGATAAACTGGACTATTCTCAAAGGCACACCTCTCTGAAAATACTTATACTTTCTTCTGTGCCTGGGATGATGTCTCCCACGTTCGGTTCCTCCATTCTGCTCTGTATCTATGTTTTAAAAATCATATCCATTCCTCAAGGTTTATCTTAAATGAAATTTCTGGGAATCTTTCCCAGGCACCCTCTTCTCCCCTGCCCACCACCTCCTTTGTCAGGAAGGTAGCTAAGTGACATAGCAGACAGAGTGCTAGACCTAGAGTCAGAAAGACTGGAGACTAAATTTGGTCTCAGATACTTACTGGCTGTGTGATCCAGGGCTAGGAAGAAACCGAAGTCTCCTCATCTGTAAAATGGGGATAAAAATGGCACTTACTTTCCAGAGCTATTTTGAGGAAAAAATGAGATAATATTTATGAAGCTCTTTGCAAACCTTACAGCACAACATAATCCCTATTATTCATTATTCCTCTCCTGTGCTCTTGTATACTACTTTGTATTATTGCTCTAGTAGTAGTAGTAGAAGGAGTAGTAACATTTTAGAGCACTTTAGGGTTTGCAAAGCAGTTTACCTGTGTTATTGCATTTGATCTCAATAATCCTGTGAGGTAGATGCTATCACATATATATATATATATATGCATATATATATATATACACAAGTATGTATGCACACACACACACATGCACACACACACACGCACACATGCACACTAAGATTATCAATTCTTTGAGGGGCTCATTTTATTCCTCTTTGTGTTCCTTAGAGCCTCTAGAATAGTAATTTTCACATCATAGGTGCTCCATAAATTTTTTTAATGAATTGATTCTCCCTACACAAATGATAGAGTTAGGCACTTAGTAAATGGTCTGCTAATGGCACTGATTGGCTAGACATTGCTGCAGAAAGAACATAAAAATTATAGGATTAGAGGATCTTTGTGGATGAATTTTGGTTGTTATGCTTAAGAAAGCAACAGTGAGCCTGCTGAAAACAAAACAAAATAAACCGAAGAAAGGAGACTCACATTAATTCAGCTTCATTGAGTCAGAAGGCACAAGAAGGTCAAAATTCAGGCTGGTAAAATCTGAATATTATTCAAAAGAATCTCCTTTTTCTGTATGTGCGAAGTTTGAGTCGCTAGATTGTTTCTCCATAGCAGAGATACTACTGATGATTTGGGATGTAACTCTCTGTAATCTTGAGTTTGTCTCTTTTTCAGTGGAAATAACTGGTGGATAGGGATAGCCTAACTGAAAAAAATAAGAAAGGAGACACAATCTCATAAAACCACCGCCCATCTCAATCCCGGTGGAAATCACCAAGGGAAGCAGGGAGTTGTTCCCTGGCACAGTGAGGTGAGAGAGCCAGAGAGGGGATGTAGGTTGTTTACCTGACTGACATCTCAGGTAATACCTGAGTCTCAATGTAGCAATTAGAATTAACTGAAAGACATCTTACAATCTGACTCCAATCAGAACTCTCTACCATATATCTCTCAAGTCTTCTCCATGAACCTCCAGCCAAACTTGTTTGAATATACCTTATATTTTTTTTATCTTTGCTCAAGCCAAATCTCTAAGACCAAGTTCCAATGTCCTTTCTTGGTGTAGACATCCTTCATTATCATATCACAAAATAATTTCTCCCTTCTGTCCATCACTATAAAACTCATCTCCTGTGGCACACATTATCGCTTTGTATCGGCATCTTTTATGTGTCTATTTAATTATTTCCCTAAAATAAATCACATGCTTATTTAGAGCAAAGACATTATATTATTCCTTGTGCCATAAAGGCATAAGAAAGTACAAGGAAAATGATTTCCAAGGGTATTCAGAGGAAAAATAAATCACTTCCTTTTGGGAGGGAGAAAATATATGGAGGAAGCAGAATTTGACATGGTTCTTGAAAAATTTGATATTCTGAATGGAAAAGGGAAAACATGGAGGAACGTTGAAAGTTTTAAAGATGGTGAGGAAGGCTATAGAAGAGTAGATTGACAGGAATGATGGCAGAATTTATTGATCATGATCGGTGGTTCTAGAGAGAAGTTGGGAAGGGTGCCAAAGTAGTTGTGTCAAAGAAAGAGAAGGCCTGAAAGTATTTGCCGTTAAATGAAGTCAAGACTTTTCCTGAAGTAGCGGTCTGGACCCGGAAGTAATCAATAAGAGAATATAGTGGAAATAAGTATGATAACCTAGGATGAGTAACTCCATTTTATTTTAGGCCTCCATTTTGTATCTACATAGGAGTCATGTAAGTTATTTTTCTGTAATAAGATAAAGACTTAGGTGGTATACTTGACAATGATTTGTATGACTATCAAATTTGGTAAACCACTATTAATGATACGTGTATTTGGTACACAGTTAATGATGCATGTGTGACCCAAATTAGGTGAATAGCTGATAAATGCGTGCTAATGATGTTAGCTTCCTTTCATCATAAGCTTAGGTAATAGATAACCAATCAGATATAATTTGTACACACTCTTGTTCTTACTCAATCACGTCCAACTCTTTGTGACCCCACTTGGGGTTTTCTTGGCAAAGATACTGAAGTAGTTTGCCATTTTCTCCTCCAGCTCATTTTACAGATGAGGAACTGGGGCAAACAGGGTTAAGTGACTTGCCCAAGGTCACACAGCTAGTAAGGCCAGATTTGAACTCAGGAAACTGAATCTTCCTGATTTCAGGCCCAGCACTCTATCCACTGTGCCACCTAGTTGCCCAAACACCCTTAGCTAAAATATAAAATCTTATCTAAGGCCCCGCCCATCAACCTCCTCTTGGGTTGTGACTAGGACAGACCCTGAACTTGGAAATTCAAGCATCCTGTGTCCATTTGAGAGTCATACTGGGTGATGCAAACTTGCCAGAAAACTGCCTCAGTGGGAGACGTGGCCTCTGGCTGGGCAGAGAGGAAACTTTATCACAAGCACTAGTATAAGGTGTGCTTCTTTATCAGGACCTCCATGAATCAGGCTAATGCTTTGTTCCTGTAAGTTTAATGTGTATATCATTGAATAATCAATAAAATTTGAAGGCATACCTTGATGTTATGAGTCTTATTAGTATACCATTAACCCTAATAAACATTTAACATGTACTTGTGCATTATAGAGAGTAAGACTCCACGGCAAAAGTTTCTCCAAGATGTAAAGGAGGCTGGCAAGACTGTAAATGAAACGAGTTTAGTGTCCATGAGCAAAGTAAAACATGGGTACAAAGTGAAGAAGGGGCAGTAGCGGAAGAAAAAATGGAAATGAGGGGATAAATTTGAAAGAAATAAAACCTCATAGACAATAAATATTTGCTGTTTGATTAAAAAGATATTGGAGACAATAAAGAGTAGTTTGGAGATTTCTTTTCTAATTTTTTTCTGTGGCTTAGCTAGGGAAGCACTGGAGATTCATACTTACTAGCTGGATTTCTGGCTGTGGTTTCATCTCCACTATTGTAGATTCTCAGGCCCTAAGTCTGAAGGCTCAACTCATCAACATTAAAAAGAATTTTGCCCAAAGGTATTTTATTCATGAATAAAGTAAAAAAAAATCCTAGAGTGAGTTTGGAAACCCCAGTTCTAGTTCTGGCTGTGCTGATGATAAACAGAGTGTAGTCGCCATCAAACTATATAACATAACCTGGACAACAGAAATTCTTCATTTACTTGGCTTTTCTGTCATTGATAGTTAGACTGCTCCCTTTTGAGAGATTGTGGATGTCTTCAAGGCTACCCTGTAGTAGTCTAGGGATTGAGGCAAAGAGCATGTGTCACCCATAAATAGAACCATATCAGAATACTATCCAGAGGCTATCCTTCACTTGGACAATGTAAAGAATACCCTTCAGGTCGATGGTAAATATCTTTGCTTGTCAACTGATTTTACACCTCCTGTTTTATACCTTGGTTGATATTGATAATATGAGCATTACTGGACAAAGCTATCTTTATGGTTACATGACTTACTATACGCAAGTATGGGATACACACTGTTAAAGAGAACCCTTAACCCATATTGCATTAGTGAATCAAATGTGGATACTGGGGACAAAAGGGACCTCAGAGTTGGTAAATAACAAACACAGAGGAATTACATATTCTCTGTACTTTTCAGTTCATTACTAGGTAAAAGATGTTCTGCTACAGATAATTATCACCAACAGTCTGCCTTTGAGAGGCGGTGTGGTGTTTAGATAGAGTGTCAGACCTAAAAAGTCAGGAAGACCTGGGTTGAAGACCTCTGACCCATAGTATCTGTGTATCCTCCCAGAGCCTTACTTTTCCCATCTACAAACTCAGGACAATATAATTTAACTTAAATTTATTGTGAGGCTCAAATGAAATAAAGTAGGTAGCATTACCCACATTATATGTAGGTATCATCATGACAATAAACATTCTGTTTCTTGTGTCATGAGAATTTTTCTGACTTGGCTTAATTACTACGATCTGCCTGAGAAAAGTCAAATCACTAGCTAAGATCTTCAGAATTTATCGAGATATCAGACTTTAGCTCAGGTGATTAACTAGTTAGTGATAAGGGAATTTCTGGCTCCACTTCACTACATCTATTTACTTAAGATGAGCATGTCAAGTAAGTAGTTAAAACTCCAGGGTTAATGGATAGTCTGCAAATTCCAGCTATGACCCCAAAGTTCACTGACCACTTTATTATTTAGCCTGATATCTATCTGTCTATCTATATGTGCATGCACATATATACACACATATAGATAGATATATAGATGCATATGGAGAGAGAAATATAGATATAGATAGATCTGTCTTTTCCTTCTGCTGACTGTTGTTTGATGCATAAATCTTTACTTTCCCCTGTAAAACTTCATTGTGCTCATCCTGCCTATGTACCTAAGAACTAATGTGTAGCCTAGGTTTCCCTGAGCATGATGAGTTTTAACATGGAGTCAGCATTAAGGAGCCTGGATGCTATGAATTAAAGCAATGAGAAGGGAAGGATTATCCTTTCCCTTCCTCCTTTTAACCCAGTTCTGAGAAATGGGCCTGGGGTTATCTGATTCTGTTCAGTGTTGTTTGTCCTCAGTTTCCGGTATCAGAGGTAATCCTGATGAGACCCAGTTGTTCAAGCCATGGCAGCCTGGGAGCCAGGATTGCAGGAGTGGGACATTGAACTCCACCAATACCTATAAATGAATTCTTGGGCAATTTTTTATACCACTTGGTTACCAAAAACCTTCCAACATTGGACTCAAATGAACAAAATGCAAATTTAAAGGCTCTCTTCTCCAACAATTTATCTCCATGCATGGGTTTCCATATACAAAGTAGAATGGGAAGGAAAAAAAAGATTGTATATGAAACTATAGAGCTCTATTATGTACAGCTTATTTTACTTTTTAAACATAATGTAAGTGAGGTTCAGGTAGATGGCTCAGTGGATAAAGCAACAGGCTTGGAGTCAAGAAGACTCACCTTCCTGAATTCAAATTTGGCCTCAGACACTTACTATCTGTATGACACTAGGCAAGTAACTTAACCCTGTTTGCCTCAGTTTTCTCATCTGTAAAATGAACTGGAGAAGGAAATGGCAAACCACTCTAGTATCTTTGCCAAGAAAACCTCAAATAGGGTCACAAAGTTAGATACAACTGAAACAACTGAACAGAACAGTAAATAACACAACTACACAGACAGCCAGCCAATCAATAAGCATTTATTAAGTATCTACTACATGACAGGCACTATGCTAGGTGGAGATACAAAGAAAGGTAATACACTTGTCAAACACACCCACATACACACATAGAGTGTGTGATTTTTATTGGTATAGGGAACTCCCAGTTTCCCTATGATTTAGTAAATAAGTTCTAGGAATTTGCCTAGAGCAAATTTAGAGGACATTAAAGTAAATCTTTACTTGACTTATTTAATAGACACTAAACAGCTACTTAGGGAGTAAGGGAGTAAGACCTTAATACAGGTCTTCCTAATCCCAAACCCAGCACTCTAGACACTATGCCACACTACACTCAAAACATTACAAAAAAATTTCTAAAAGGAAAGTACACTAACAAATATTGGCATCAAGAAATGCCTCATGTAATAGATGGCATCATTCTTCCATTAATATATTATCCAAGTGGTCACTGGACAAACATCACAAAGAGAAAAAGACAGTTAAAGTAGCTTTTTTTAGAAAACCTTCAATTTGTATAATTCTTAGCACCTTCTGTCTCCTTTTCTGGCACTTGGTCTTTATCACCATAAAAGTTGGAGACTGATGATTATTTTTGTTTTTCTTTATTTTATAGATTGACATGGACAAAGAACTCATCACCTTGTGGTCAACCCTCTAGTCATGAGCATCCCCACTAGCTCAGCCTGTTCTCAGAGGGCAGGCAACATCTACCCCTAGTTCTGTACTCAGAAATCTTCCAGTTAGTAGAAACTTCCGGAGCTTGCATTCCACCAGAATGATCATCTAAAACTCATGATTACTCCCATACCATGACAAGCAATATAAAGATGGCTTTGGGAAGGACATATTATTAGATCTCTGTCCCAAAAGTGGTCGTGATGCCCAAAATCATATATTATCTTAATTGATTCCAATAACAACCCTGTAAAGTAGCCACTACTTATTATTCCTATTTTGCAGTTGAAGTCTCATGTTCACTAAAATAGCCTTCATCATGGTTGGATTTTTTTTAAGGCTGTACCACCATAGCATTTGCAGGTTAGTTCTCCAGAGGGGTGGCTCCCAAAGACTCTTAGAACTCCCAGGTCCTAGAAGTTATCTTGGAGTTTATCTAATATTAGTTCACAAGTCCCCATCAGTGAGCTTCCCCTTAATAATCAACCAACAGATGCAATTATTTACAAAGACATTTACTCAAGTGGCAAAGCAAGGACCAGAATTATAAAGCATTTCCCACCAAACATCAAGGTCACCCCTTCTCATAAGTACTAATAACACCATGGGGAGAAGGGGTAGAGAAAGTAAGCATGAACTTAAAGTGCAATATATACATAAATATTATTATATTATATATTATATTATAGATTGTCTATATTATACATATATTATATGTGTGTATATAATGTACATACACATAATATATGTATAATGTATATATGTGTGTATACATGTGTATATATAATATACACATATATAAAGAATACATGTGGCCAAATCAACTCACAATTCTGGAGCTTCAGAGCCTTGTTGTCTTTTCTGCCCCTCAAGGGTCCTAATGAAAGGTCCTTGCTGAAAGGCAGGGCGGCAATGATGGATGAATTACCTCAGAGGGAATGGCATCTCCACCGGGCTTGCTCTTTATACAGAATGCCTAGAGAATGTAGAGAATCCCCTGATCATCTCAATCCACTGTTGGGCTTGATCAGCAAGGCAGCTAGATCACTAATCATGGCTGCTGGACTATGGCTGCATTGTTGTTAGATTGGGCTAGGAAAGTTAATCTGCTGCTGGCTGAGGCAGGTAGGCTGCTCTTTGCTTCTGCTGCTGCCACTACCGCTGCATCCATCTGCTGAGCCAGACAGAGAGCTTTGCTCCTGGACTTCTTCTGACAAGTTGGGCTGGTCATTCAGTTACTGGACTATGACTTCCAAGCTTGGACCAAGAAGTTTTAGATCCTTTCTAGGTGTGAAATGTCTTTCCCTTTTCACTTTAATTCCAGTTTTCCCGCTTTAGACTCACCTTCTGTTTAGCTAAGTCTCAGCATGTCAGACTATTATATCAGCAAAGAATAAGCACTAGCCAAGCTGAAAAAACTTTGAATATGATCCCAGTGACATACTATATACCTGTCACTAAAGGGCTTGCTTAGCTCATGACCAGTTTGACAGTGGGTCATTAATTTTTTGACCACATCAGTTCTTGTAGATCAACTACCAAGTTTTGAGGAGTTGTATTCTCTATCAGTACAAATAGTAACCACACCCACAAAATCATGGAACTCCGCAACATTGGCATATTGAGACACGCATGAAGAAATTGAAACCCAGAAGAGGAAGATAACTTTCTCAGAGTCAATAAGTGGCAGAGCCAAGACTAAAACCTAGATCTAAGGATTTAGAATTTGAATGGAGCTTAGAGATTATCCAGTATACCTCCTTTTAATTTACAAATGTGAAAACTGGGATCTCTATTGCTTAAATGACCTGCCTAATATCCTATAGGTATTATAAATAATAGAAGCAGGGATTTGAATCCTGGTCCTCTGGCTCTAAATCCATTGCCTTTTCTACCGGACTACTCTACCTATTCTGGTTCCTAATTGAGTGTTCATTTCACTACCTCACTCAGCCTCTCTGATACTGTGGGATCCTCAATAGCCATCTGGAAGTCAGATTATTTAAGATGGGCATGATTATCTCCATATTGCAGACAAAGGAAAAGTGAGGCTCAGAGAGATTCAATGCCTTGACAGAAGTCTTAAAATTGTGTAGTGGTAGGGCCATGTCTAGTGCTATGGACTACTCTCCACAAACATATTCTCTCTCTCTCTCTCTCTCTCTCTCTCTCTCTCTCTCTCTCTCTCTCTCTCTCTCTCTCTCCCAATGCATCCTGGGCCATCTCCAGTCATCCTGGTGAATATCAGGCCACTGGACCCAGACGGCACTGGAGGAGAAAGTGAGGCTGGTGACCTTGCACAGCCCTCCCTCCCTCAAATCAAAGTCAACTCCAAGTTATGTCATCATTTCCCTGATGTCATGGTCCTCTTCCAGAACGAAGGACAAACGCAACAATCTCTATCTCTCTGTCTGTCTGTCTGTCTCTTTCTCTTTCTCTCTCTGTGTCTCTCCTCTCTGTCTCTCTGTCTCTGTCTCTCTGTCTCTCTCTATCTCTCTGTCTCTCTGTCTCTGTCTCGCTCTTTCTGTCTCTCTCTGTGTGTCTCTCTTCTCTGTCTCTCTGTCTCTTTGTCTCTCCCTCTGTGTCTCCTTCTCTTTGTCTCTGTCTCTCACTTCAATGGCAGTAGTGGCCTTTCCATCTGCTTTGTTTTTGAGCAGTGTCAGCTGGTGTGAGGAGGGACTTCCAGAAAGGTGAAAGATGCCAACTACAAGCCGTCTCATTGACATTAGCCCTATTTGCATGAATCCCCTTTGACAGTTCACACACACACACACACACACACACACACACACACACACACACACGGGAAGAGGAATAAGAGTCGCAATCAAACTATCGTCCAAACTTGGAGGTTATCTGTATGTTCTATTAAATTCACACCTCCCGTATCCATGTGGTAAGCTCGTCAGACCTGTGAGGAAACCAGACTTTTGCTCATCGTATTTGGTTTGACCAAGAGTGGAAGCTCTCCTTTCTTTATGCTGACTATCGCTGACTGATTGGCTAAATGATGGGGTTTGGGGTGAATACAAAGACAATAACAATAAAAGCTACCATTTATACGGTGCCTTAGGGCTTACAAAGGTACTTGATCCTCAGCACATTCCTGTGAAGTGGGCAGTATGGCTATTTCTCTCCCCATTTAACAGATGAGGAAACTGAGGCTCAAAGAGGTGAAGTACCTTGCCTGTGGTCACACAGCCAGTATCAGAGACAGAATTTGGACCCGTGTCTCTGTTGATCAGAAGTATAGTGCACTACTCTTGCGTGTTACCTTACATGACAGTTAAGAATAAGGAAATAAAGAAGCATACATAAGGGGGACATAGAATTGAAAGAAGAAACAGATAGCCACAGCCTCCTATCGTCTACTCCATACTCTGCACTAAGTTCCAGGAACCCCAAGCTTTCCTCCCACCAGCATTACTTTTATACCCGTTGGATGACAGGGCAAAGGCTGAAACTACTCCTTAATGCCTAGGGGGTTGGCAGAGACCAAGATCAAATTATATGTTCAACCGAGTCCTTGAGAACCCTAGGCCCCCATCCTGTAATTAGTGTCTTACTCATAGGTGTTCATAGTGGAAGCTCAAGGGACAAAGTTAGCATCATAAAGAATAAGAAAATCAGAAAAAGACCTGTTTTGGGGAAATCTGGACCAGAGTTTAGTTTTATACATATTGAGCTTAAGGAGTTATCAAAACTTCCAAGCAAAGATACCTTGTGGACAATTGTAAATAAAAGACTGGAAATCAAGAGGGAAGATGAGGATGGAGATGTAAATTTAGAAGTGGCTGCTTAAATATCTCCCTTGGTGGTAGATACCGAGAGGCAGAGAGTCAAGTGAAACTGCAGCGAGAAAAGAGCCAAAGATAGAACCACAGGGAAAGTCAGCATTCCATAGGGATAAGGCAGAAATAGAACCAGTGAAATACAGATAAGGGAAAGTAAAACAGATGACAATGATAAAGTTTGATATGAATATAATACTTTATGTGTACTATCTCATTTGATCCTTACAATTCTACAAGTATAATTTTTTATGAGGAATTATATTTGGAAATGTTGAGTGAATTGACTATTCTGACACAATTAGTAAGTGCTGGAAGTGAAATATAAACCCTCCTGACACAAGTAACATTTTATCCATTAAACTATGAAGGTAGGAGAAGAGAAAGGGAATGAGCATATATAGAACCTACTACGTGCTAGGTACTACGTTAAACACTTTTACAAACATCTCATTTGATCCACACAACCTCCAGGGTGGGTACTATTATTATCCCGAATTTCCAGTTGAGGAAACTAAGGCAAACAAAGGTTAAATGACTTTCCCAGAGTCACACAACCGTCTGAGGCCAGATTTGAACTCAAATCTTCCTGACTTCCCAACAGATCCAGCACTCTAAATACTGTGCCACCAGCTGTTTCTCTGGGAGAAGCAGGATTTGTAGCATCAGAGAAGTCAAGAGAGGAAAAAGTTTCCAGAAAGGAAAACATACCCTAAGCACCCAGAAAGAAGCAAAGAACTACAATTTGAGAACCAAAGTACTAGAATCAAGATCACAGAAGATCTGGAAGCTTCTACTATAAATGAAGGGAAATCCCGTAATTCAAAACAAAAGGCAAAACAGCAAAAAGGCAAAAATACTCTTCCAAACTGAGTACAATCCTATAAGTGGGAAAATGGATTTGTAAAGTAATAGAGACTTTTAAGCATTTCTAATGAAAAGACTAAAACTGAATAGAAACTATGAAATACAAACATAAGAGTACAAAGAAACCTAGAAAAATAAATATATTTGAGATATTGGAAGGAGATCTATAATGATGTAGAATATTGATTCTAATAGTGTACGAGGAAACAAGTGTTACTCCAGAATTTTAATCTCTTCAAAAGGTATCGAGGGAGTTAAATGAGAAAAACAGAAGTCCTGGAAGTGGATTTTGTTCTGTGGATTTCATAAAGGGAAAGAGTATGAAAGGAACACACCTTTAGGAAGAAGGGAGTAGGAATTGCTATTTCTCATAATTATTCTGTCTGCTATTTCTCATAAAAATGTTGTTGTTGTTTAGTCATTTCTGACTTTTCATGACCCCATTTGGGGCTTTCTTGGCAAAGATACTGGCGTGGTGTGCCATTTCCTTTTGCAGCTCATTTTAAAGATGAGGAACTTGACCAAACAGGGTTAAGTGACTTACACAAGATCACGTAGCTAAGTAAGTGTCTAACCCCAAATTTGAACTCAGGAGGATGAGGTTTTTCTAACTTCAGGTTGGGCAGTCTATCTACTGCACCACCTATCTGCCCCCTCATAAGAATAAGAATATGCAAATATGAAAGAAATGGTGTAGAAAGTGAGCATCAGATAAACCTCACTCATCTGAATAAATAAAGAGGGTTGGAAACATATACAGTTTGGTGCAGAGATACATTAAACTGAATAAAGAAACAAACAGAGGTGGAGGCAGGGTAAGTGGGGGTAAGTGGAAGCATAATACCAAGGAGGGAAGTCAAAAAACAAAACAAACTTCCTGATCTTGTGGGGGGGGGGGGGGGAGGAGGTGCAATAAGAAGGGAGGAAAAAGAAAAACAATGAACTAAAGTCTAAAGAGATGCCTCAGTTTGTCTCATAGACAATTGGAGAATAGCTGAACAAATTGTGATATAAGAATGTAATGGAATATTATTGCACCATAAAACATAACAAAAAAAAATCAGAGAATACTGGGTGGCATGAACTAACCCAGAGGAAAGTGATCAGAACCAAGAGAACAATTCATACAGCGACAGCAACATTGTGAAGATTAAAATTTTTTTTTAAATGAAAGCTACAAGAACTCTGATGATTTTAGTAACCAATTATGTCTACAGAGGACCAATGTCACCTATCTCTTGACATGGAAGAGATTGACACAAGGTTTAGTGACACACATTTTTAGAGGTGGCCATTGTATGGCTTCACTTTGCCTGACTATGCTTATTTGTTTCAAAGGTTTCTCTCATCTTTTTAATGGGGAAGGAGGATCAAAGGAGAGTACCTGGCAGTAGCAATGTACGAAAGAGAAGACCAACATAACATTATTTTAATACATGGAAGAAATGAGAAGGAAACACCCAAGCAGAGGAATTTTGAAAGTAACGTATAGAACTTCTTATATACTTTTTAAAAAGTAAGTGGTATAAAATGGAGATCAACACTTTCATATAGAATCTCCTTTTACGTTCTGCTGTGCTCCTTTTTAAATTTTATCTTCAGAATTTTTTAAAAAGAGGAAGTAGTCAACACTTTCAAATGCCACAGGTGTCAAAGACAATATTATCTCCAAATTTAAAAAAAAAAAAGGAACATTGGACTTGACAATCAAGAAGTCACTGGTGAAATTCAGAAAATAATTTTTTAAGTTGATAAGGATTTCTTGGTTCTGCCATATTTACAAGGTGTTAAGAAGCAAATGAATAATAAAGTGGAAGTACCAAGTTTAGAATATGCATTCAAAAAGTTTGAAGTTAAAGGTGGGTGGAAAATTATTACAATAGCTATTTTGGGGCATTAGTGAAGGTTAATTTTAAAAGAGGGTAAGAGGTTGGAAAGAAAGTGACTCTTAAACTGAAAATTCTTATTTGGCATACACAAGAAAAGGTAAATAATTGAACATTTTAAAAAGAAAAATTACATTAACAAAAGTAGAATCCAAGAATATCTCTTTGGCATGGGGTTAATTAAGATTTTTTTTTCATTACATAGTAAAATGAGTTTTATCTTTTTTTGGTGTATACACAATGTTGGTGGTAGGGAGTCTCTGTGTTAGTGAAGGGAGTAAAATTGGTCTATTGAAATAAAATAGTACTTTGTTCTGGTAATTTTTTTATATAACATGTTCTAACATAGTGGGGGAAATTTTACAATTGTGACTTTGAATATTAATGGACTAAATTCACCAAAGAAGAGAGAGAGAGAGAGAGAGAGAGAGAGAATGAAAGCAGAATGCATTAGACAACAAAATGTAACAATTTGTTGTTTATAAGAAACCCATGCAAAGCATAAGGATTCACACATTTTAAGTGGATGGCTGGAACAGAATCAAATCAATAAAAAACAGAAACTGAAACCATTATATTATGATTACCATTGTTAATAAAATAGTTTCAATATTAAGTAGATATACACCTAATGACATAGTAAACAAGATCTTAAAGGAAAAATAAACAGAATTTAAAAAGACCTTGCTAGCATGACACTAAGTTTAGTTTACATTCCTTTGTTAGATCTTCACAAATCCAACAGAATAATAAGCAAAAGAGAAAATAACATATACGAATAAAGTATCAGAGATTGGATTCTTTTTTTGAGATTTTTTATTTTTAGTTTACAACACTTGGTTCTACATAATTTTGAGTTCCAGATTTTCTTCCTATCCTCCCCACCTCCCTCCCCAAGATGGCATGGAATCTGATATATCTTCGACATATAACTTCGCATTGAACTTATTTACACAATAGTCAAGTTGTAAATGGAGATTGGATTCCATGGACTTTAAATAGAGACTTCTGGGTGAGTATCTCATGAAATACATGTATTTATCTGGAATGCATGCAACTTCACAAAAAATGACAAAATGTATTCAAATGTAGGGAGAAAGGGAGAAATTTTAACTATATCCTCCGACCATAATTCAATAAAAATTGGAATCAATAAAGGGAATGAACAAAATATACAGACTTCGATAAATAATAAAGACCATAAAAATATAATCAATTATATTAAAAGAAATTATATGGTTGAAACAAGACAAAATATACATTATAGTTAAAGTCATCCATAGATGAAAAAATTTATACATATATGTATATGTGCATGTATATATACATATATGTATATATCTATGTATATATATATATGCATGTTATATATGTGTGTGTATGTATAAATATATCCCTGAACACCTGCAGCAACAAAAGAGGAAAAAAGTGGACCAATAAATTGAGCATGCAATTAAAAAATTAGAAAAATCACAAATAATCCCCAAATGAGAGCAAACAATTGTGAAAATCTAATATTAGATGAACAGAATTAAATCCACATACACAATGGAACTAATAAAATAAACAGATGGTTTGTTGAAAAACATAACATTGATAAATCACTAGATAATGTGCTTTTTAAATGAAAACAAAATTGAAAAATGAAAGAGAAATACATAACAAATTATAAGAAATCAAGGAAAGCAAGAATAATATAACAAATTATATTGCCAAGTTATTATAATATAAAATAATATTGCAATATAATATAGCATGATATAATATAACATAACATAATATATCAAATTATGTTGCAAAATTAACTTAATTATCCAATCCAGGTCACTATTCCACTTCCATGCAATGACTCACTTAGAGCCTGAGGATTCAAACAAGCAGCTTTTTACTAAAAATCATATTCTAATACCTCCAGGTAAAAGCAGTTTCCAAGGTGGTTAAAAGAAGTATGAAAACTGAAAAAGAAAAAAAGAATCTGCCAGCAAGGATGTAAAAAGCAGTTGGCAAGTAGATTCTCTGGATCACAGTAAGGGGGCTATTAACTCCACCAGCATTCTGATCTACAAGAGACACCAACTTTCTCCTTGAAACAAAAGCCCTTTTTTAACACACATATTTTCCCATTGATGTTGTATCGCCATGAACGTGGACTGGTAAAATGCCAAAGAATCAAACTGAGAATCACACAAAGAGCAAAGGAAAAATCATTGGTCCAAATAAAGCAGCTCTAATACATTACAAACATTGAACCGTAGTAAAGAAGCAGTGTCAAGATATCATCAAAGAAATGCATGACTGAAAAAAGATGAGTTAGTCAAATAACAAGAGCAAGATATTACCAGTGAATGGCATGCTTGTTCTATTGATATCTCACAATGTTAAGAAGACATTAGGGCGCTTCTTCCTTTCTATTCCATCACACACACATGGGTAAACCACCCATGGTAAATATATGAGAGATGGTGGGCAACAGTCACATGCAATAGGAAGGCCTTTATGGGTTGTAATTTGCATCTGCAGAGGAAATATTCATATCAGATCATAGAGAACATTGAAACATTGGAGTATGGCAACAAAACTGATAAAAACATATAAATATCTACAAAACATAAAATATCTAAAATAACAAAATAGGAAAGGGATAAATTAAATAATGCAATCTTGGAAATATTAATTGAGCAAGTCCTAAATGAACCCCTACAGAAGGGAAAAAAAACTACCTCTAGGTTCACATAGATTTAAAAGTGAATTATATAAATACTTGAACAATAAATATTCCCTTTGCTACATAAACAGGTTGTTTGCTTGTTTTTTTTAGTTTTGTTTTGGGTTTTTTTGAGAGTCTATTGCACTGCACCAGAGAATGCAGCAGGCATTACACTCAGCTTTCTACAAGGTAAAAAGGGCAATCAGTCCCTTCCACCTATGAATTTTATGGAAATTTGTAAACACTGTGTTCCTCCTAGCATGGAAGTAACACCTACACCTACCTATATTTAGGTCTTTTTTAATACAAAATACTGATATTTTCTATATCTTAAATCACTATAGTATCCTATGCTGCCTTCCCCTCCTGGAGAGCCATACCATATGACAAATAGTATTTAAACCAGCATGATTTTAAAAGTCCAAAAACATATGCAATGTGTGACACTTGTATATTTCCCATCTCCACAAAGAAGTACATTGGGAATGTCTTCTCATATTTCTTTATTTGAGTCCCACTTGATCTTTTACTCTTGACTTTTTGGGGTGTCATTGTTCTTTCCATTTAAATTGTTGTGGTTACTGTGTATATTATTTTCTTGGCTCTGCTTAATTTATACTAGTTCATATAGATCTTTCATTTGGTGAGGATGTTCTATTTTTTTCCTTAATCTTTTTTTATTTATTTCATATTTTAGTTTTCCCCAATCACATGTAAAAACAAGTTCCAACATTCATTTTTAAAATTGAGTTCCATATTCTCTCCCTCCCTCCCCATTCCCCTCCTTAAGAAGACAAGCAATTTGATACAGGTTGTATGTGTGCAATCATGCAAAACATATTTCCATATTAGTCATGTTGCAAAAGAAAACAAGACCAAAATAAAAAGCCAAGAAAAGTAAAGTTTAAAAAAGTATGCTTCAATCTGTATTCAGACTCCATCAGTTCTTTCTCTGGGGATAGATAGCATTTTTCATGATAAGTCCTTCAGAGTTGTCTTGAATCATTGTATTGCTGAGCTAAGTCACTCACAGTTGATCATCTTACCATATTGCTGTTACTGTGTACAATGTTCTCCTAGTTCTACTCATTTCACTTCGGATCAGTTCATGTAAGTTTATCCATGTTTTTTCTGAGAGCATCCCATTCATCATTTCTTATAATACAACAGTATTCAATCATAATCATATACCATAACTTTCACAGCCATTTCCCAATTGACAAGAATCCCCTCAATTGTCAATTTTTGGCACCAGAAAAGAGCTGCTATAAATATTTTTGTACATACATTTTTGTTTTTTATCTCTTTTGAGATACAGATCTAGCAGTGGTATTGCTAGAAGAAAGGGTATGACATGGTTTTATAGCCCTTTGATCCACATAATGATTGAATCCCTTCGCAATTCCAAAAACAATGCTTTTGTGTTTCAATTTTTCCACATCCCCTCCAACATTTGTCATTTTCCTTTTCGGTCCTATTAGCCAATCTAATAGGTGTACCTATTATTTTTATATTATAAGATGTCCTTCAGAACTGCTTTAATTTGCATTTCTCTAATCAATAGAGATTGAGCATTTTGACATATGGCTATGGATAGCTTTGATTACTTCATCTGAAAACTGTTCTTTTTTATCACTTATCAATTGAGGAATGGCTCTTATTTTTATAAATTCAATTCAGTTCTCTATATATTTGAGATATGAGGCCTTTCTGAGAGAAATTTGCTTCAAAAATTTTTTCAGTTATGTTTGCTAACTCCTTCCATCGTATTTACCCCATTTATTCTATTCTTTCTCCCCTTTCACCCTGTCCCTCCTCAAAAATGCTTTGCTTCTGACTTCCACCTCCCTCAATCTGCCCTCTCTTCTTTGAGCACCACCCCATTTCTCTTATACCCTTCCCCTCCTACTTTCCTATAGGGTAAGATAGATTTCTATACCCAACTATGTGTGTATGTTATTCTCTCTTTGAGCCAATTCTGATGAAAAGTTCAAGCATTCTCCACCACCTCCTCTATATTCCCCTCCACTGTAAAAATTCTTTCTTGCCTCTTTCATATGAGATAATTTACCACATTCTACCTCTCCCTTTCCCTTTCTTCCAGTGCAATCCTCTGCCTCACCCAACAATTCTGATTTTTATATATCATCCCTTCATATTCAACTCACACCTGTATCCCCTATCTATATATACTCCTTCTAACTGTCCTAATAATGAGAAAGATTTTAGGAGTTACAAGTATCATTTTCCCATGTAGGAATGTAGACAGTTTAACCTCATTAAGTTCCTTATGATTTCTCTTTCTTGTTTACCTTCTCATGCTTCTCTTGATTCTCGTATTTCAAAGTCAAATTTTCTATTCAGCTCTGGTCTTTTCATCAAGAATGCTTGAAAGTCCTCTATTTCATTAAATATCCATTTTTCCCCTGAAGGATTATACTCAGTTTTGCTGGGTAGGTGATTCTTGGTTTTAATCCTAGCTCCTTTGACCTCTGGAATATCATAATATGTAGAAGCTTCTAGATCTTGTGTTATCCTGATTGTGTTTCTACAATATTGTGTTTCCACAATATTGTGTTTCTACAATATTGTGTTTCCACAATATTGTGTTTCTACAATATTGTGTTTCCACAATATTGTGTTTCCACAATATTGGAATTTCTGGCTGCTTGCAGTATTTTCTCCTTGACCTGGGAATTCCGGAATTTGGCTAAAAAATTCCTAGGAATTTTCCTTTTAGGATCTTTTTCAAGAGGTGATGGGTGGATTCTTTCAATTTCTATTTTACCCTCTGGTTCTAGAATATCAGGGCAGTTTTCCTTGATAATTTCTTGAAAGATGATGTCTAGGCTCTTTTTTGATCATGGCTTTCAGGTAGTCCAATAATTTTTAAACTATCTCTCCTGGATCTATTTTCCAGGTCTGTGGTTTTTCCAATGAGATATTTCATATTGTCTTCTATTTTTTCACTCTTTGGGATCTGCTTTATAATTTCATGATTTCTCATAAAGTCATTAGCTTCCATTTGCTCCATTCTAATTTTTAAGGAATTGTTTTCTTCAGAGAGCTTTTGAACCTCCTTTTCTATTTGGCCAATTCTCTTTTTAAGGCATTCTTCTCTTCATTGGCTCTTTGGACCCCTTTTGCAATTTGCAAATAGAAATTTTGCAAATAGAAATTGAAAGAATCCACCCATCACCTCTTGAAAAAGATTCTAAAAGGAAAATTCCTAGGAATATTATAGCCAAATTCCAGAGTTCCCAAGTCAAGGAGAAAATATTGCAAGCAGGTAGAAAGAAACAATTTGAGTATTGTAGAAACACAATCAGGGTAACACAAGATCTAGCAGCTTCTACATTAAGGGATTGAAGGTCCTGGAATATGATATTCCAGAGGTCAAAGGAGCTAGGATTAAAACCAAGAATCACCTGCCCAGTAAAACTGAGTATAATCCTTCAGAGGGAAAAAAAATGGACGTTCAATGAAATGGAGGAATTTCCAGCATTCTTGATGAAAAGACCAGAGCTGAATAGAAAATTTGACTTTCAAATACAAGAATCAAGAGAAGCATGAATAGGTACCAGGAAAGAGAAATCATAAGGGACTTATTAAAGTTGAACTGCTTATATTCCTACATAGAAAGATGATATTTGTAACTCATGAGACCTTTCTCAGTATTAGGGTAGTTGAAGGGAATATACATATATAGACAGAGGGTACAGGGTGAGTTGAATATGAAGTGATGATATCTAAAAAATAAAATTAAGGGGTGAGAGAGGAATATATTGGAAGAAGGAGAAAGGGAGAGATAGAATGGAGTAAATTATCTCATATAAAAAAGGCAAGAAAAAGCTGTTATAATGGAAGGGAAGAGGAGGGAGGTGAAAGGGAATGAATGAACCTTACTCTCATTGCATTTGACTTAAGGAGAGAATAACATACACGTTCAATTGGGTCTCTTACCCTAAAGGAAAGTAGGAGGGAAGAGGATTGGGTGGGGGGGGGGGGTGATAGAAGGGGGGACAGATGGGGGAGGGGGTAGTCAGAAGCAAACACTTTTGAAAACAGACAGGGTCAAAGGAGAAAATTGAACAAATGGGGGATGGGATAGGATGGATAGAAATATAGTTAGTCTTTCATAACATGACTGTCATGGAAGTGTTTTGCATAACAATATATGTATAACCTATATTGAATTGCTTGCCTACTCAAGGAGCAGGGGATGGAGAGGGAAGAAGAGAGAGAATGAAACTCAAAGTTCTAAAAACAAATGTTAAAAACTGTTTTTACACGCAACTAAAAAATAAGATATGCAGGCAATGGGATATAGAAATCTATCTTGCCCTACAAGAAAGTAAGGGGAAGGGGGATAAGGCGGGGTGTGTGTAACAGAATGGAGGGTAGACTGGGGAAGGGGGCAATCAGAACACAGGCCTCTTTGGGTGGGGGGGGAGGGGAGAGATGGGGAAAAAATTTGTAACTCAAAATCTTGCGGAAATGAATGTTGAAGACTAAAAATAAACTAACCAATCTTTTAAAAAAATAGGATTCCAAGAAGTTTGGAACAGGGTGTCTTCTCTTATATAATAACACTATATAATATGATAATAATCTTTAATAAAAGGATTTGTTCTGTGAAGTTTGTGTTCAGGCAAAGGGATACATGTGAGGACCTAGAGGGCCACATGTGGCCCCAAGGCCACAGACTGCTTACCTCTGTCTTAGATCCTTTACAATCCCAAATTACATGATTCTGAGATTCTAGGAGGATTAGTTTTAGCAATGAAATCAATGCTAGGTATTAAGGAAATTCAGGGAGATAGACATGGAGAATAGTAAAAAAAAAAAAAAAAAAAAAAAACAAGCAGCCAGAGGTCATAACAAGGATAAAGACTTAGTTTAGAGGGTGAGATGGTACATGCCCTAAGTCAAGAATTAAGTTGTTTAGCTGCAGGGCTGGAGTTCCAAAGCTGAGTAGATTAATTTCCTGAGAAACTTAAGGAACAGTTGAGGGAGAAATGGACAAGCTGAAGAGAATCAGGGCAGTGGAAGCAGAATGGATTATAAGATGGCCTGGGTGAACATCTGGATGGCATGTAAAATGTGGTCTTTGTTGGGACTGACAAGCTACAGTCATCTAAGGAAGTTTGCATTCACTCAATCAAAGAGCTATTTCTTCCTCTGTTCCTCATCTTCCTATGTTCTAGCCACGTGCTTTTAACAACAATATTCATGACCTTTCTACCATCATGGATTTATTTTAAAACAATTCAGTAGGTAACTTGGTTCAAATCCTTCTGCATATGATGTTTGTACTTATGCTGTATATTTACAGGGTTCAAGCTTTCCCTAACTGATCTTTGCAAGAGACCACAAAAAGTTTTGACCCAGGGGGAAAATGTGACCTTGGGGCATTTTGTGTACTGTTGATTGGGCTTGACTCCAGATTGTTGGCTTTGAAGTCAGCAACACCTGGGTTTCAGTCTTGCTTTTGATGTATACTGGCTATGTGGCCCTATACCAGTTACTTACCCTCTGAGTACTCTAGTCAAACCTCTAAGCCTATACATTGCAAATGAGTTGCCAACCTAGTGTAGCCAGAACGGACTTTGTTTTCTTTGAATGACTCAGCTTGCCTCGTTGAGCTTCCCTGGACGCTGGGGCTTGCTCTTCCGGGGCAGGACCAGAGCTTCCTGTGTGATGAGTCGTGGCGCTGGCTGAGGGGAGGTGTGTTAACGTGGTCTACGCTGGGAGAGGGGCCAAGTCAAGAACCAATCGGCCCTGGTCGTTCAGGCGGCGCTTGATGATGTCAAAAACTCTATAAGAGGGGAGAGGACAGATTGAAGATCCTCCTTTCCTTTTCCGGTTGGAGCCAGAGACAGCTACAGCCGAAGCTGAGCTGCCAGTAGCAGAGCTGACTAGAGGCTAGTGGGTAATCTTCTTACCGTAGAGGGGAAGCATGTATACGATTTTGCCTTATACCATCTTGCTTCTCTGTGGCCTTCTGATTACCCTTGTAAGGCGGACTTATTGGGCCTGGAAGTTTTTGATGAAAATATCAAAATGGGGACGCTGGTTTGTGGGCTTGTTATTGTGGAGTGTAAATACATGCTCTAGTTCTCCTGCCTTCTGCCTAGAGAATTCCTTATATCCTGCGGTTCCGGACCTTTTAGGCACATATGAGATTCTCTTTGAAATCATAAATTCTGCCTTTCTAATATACCTAGATTCATACATGGAGTTTCTGTACCCAGCTCTCTTGACCCTAATTACAGTGTGCTCTAGGAAAGTTTACATTCACTCAATAATAGAGCCATTTATTCCACTATTCCTCACCTTCCCATGCCCTAGTTAAAGGCACAAAATTCATGATGCATATCCCTATCCATATATCCATACTTGTTATTTGATCTATTATTTTGATCCAGACCTCTGATTTTATTGGTATAAGGAGTTCCTGATATGAAATTTCTGTCATTAATGCAAGCTAGTGACTGTTCTGCAACTTATAGCCTTAGAGAGTTACCTAAGGCATTAAGAAGTTAAGTAAATTGTTCGTAATCGCACAGCTAGTTTATATGTTAGGGGTAGGATTGGACGCCAGGTCTTTGTGTCTCCAAAGCTGACCCTCTATACACTACACTACGCTGCCTCTCTAGTTGTTGTGGTATAACAATCTTAGTCATGTCAACTCTTCATGATTGCCTCTGGGGTTTTCTTGGCAAAGATACTGTGAGATGGCTTGCCATTTCCTTCTCCAGCTCATTGTACAGATGAAACTGAGGTAAACAAGGTTAGGTGACTTGCTCTGGTTCACACAGCTAGAAAATGTCTGAGGCCAGATTTTGAACTCAGGAAGATGATTATTCTTGACTCCAAGCCTGCGCCACCTAGCTTCCCTTGCCTCTCTAGAGAGATAGTTATATTTTACTCACTCACTCATTCATTTATTCATTCAATCATTTCCATGTAGACTAGTATAATAGACATCTGGTACATGAACAGAGCACCTCTGACCGTACTTACCTTACTAGCAGTGAGGACTAGACAGCACTAGCCTCTTCATCTCGAGGCTAGGGAGCCTGCTTCTAGAGTAGTGATGGCATGTAAGGGAAGTGCCTCATGGAGAACTTGTATCATGCATATATATTATGGAACTAATTCTTATCTGCTTATCATTCACATGATAGATAGCAACCTCTCTGATGGATGTTGCAGAACAAGAACAGCCTCAGTCATTTTCTTTCTGGCTACTCTGCTCTTGGTCCGACTCTTTTTGCTAGTAGTCTGATGAGAGAAAATGCTGTAAGGGGAGAAGCAGTGGGCCTTCTCCTCTAAGGTCAAAAGGTCTTTACCTGCCTTGGTTTTTATGTGGGTGGGTCCCATGTGTGACTCACCTTTGACCCTGAACAACATATATAAACCCAGGTCGGCTTTCTTCCTTGGGGGGGGTCTCTCACTCTTGGAGGAGTGTTGATGTGGAGACACTGGGCAGCTGTAGTTAAGAGCCCTCCAGCTCATGAACTCAGATGTTGACGCTTTTTGTAAAGCAGCTCAAAAGAATCTGTGCTGGCAGAGTTCTTGTGGTTGGGCTTGTGTTGGTCTTTCACCCCACAACAGCTGCTAGCCGAATTGTTGCAAAAGCAGCAAGGTGGGAAAGTAGAAAGAGTGCTAGGCCTGGAATGAGGAAGATTCATCTTCCTGAGTTCAAATCGAACCTTAGACTGTGTGACCCTGGGCAAGTGCCTGTAACAACAATACTACTAGCCACTGCTGTGGAGGTATAAGACCGGCAACACCAGCACACAGGAGAGCTGCTAGCACAGGTTCTTTGATCAGCATTTCTAAAGAAAACAACTTTAAGGGGTTTACAATCTCACTTTAATTAAACATACATATAGCATTCACTTAGTTCAGGGGAAAAAGTCAACAACCTGAACTTCAGAGAAAACACAAACAGAAATTACAAGCAGAAATTATATAAACAGATCAAATAACACAGATTGGCAGACAGGGCTTCTAGCTATCTGTCTATAGCAATACATACAGAGTTTGTAGAGAAGCACCAACATCTGGGTTTTCGAAGCCAAGGGGCTCCTTAATGGCTACCCAGAGTCTTGTCTGGCAAAATCACAGAAACACTCTTCCAATTAGTGAGGCCCCTAAAGCAAAATGCTAACCTCCGAGTATATGTATGCTTCTTCAGGGTCAGAGGGTGTCTGTGACTCAAACTCATGTGATTTAGGCTTCCTTGTGACTTAACCATGTCACCAAAGACTTTTGATTCAGTTAAAGACTCAAAGTCACTTGTTTACCTTGGTGCTAAGAAGTGCTCCAAAAGAAAAAAACAGCGAAAAGTGCCCCTTTGCTTGCCATTACAATACCTAACTCTGTTTGCTGCAGTTTACTCATCTGTAAAACGAGCTGGAGAAGGAAATGGCAAACTACTCCAGTATCTTTGCCAAGAAAATCCCAGAAAGGGTCATGAAGAATCACACATGAATGAAAAACGACTAAACTAAACAATAAAAGTGAATGCTATATGGTTTCAGAATATTGCTGACCTAGTGTTTGAAGGGTCTGGGAGGAAACCTAGGCCATTTCCTAGGTGTTGGCAAGATTATCCTTGACTATGGACTTTTTCTGACCAGAGAATGTTTCTCCTTCTATTCCCCATCTATTTCATTCACCAATTGGTCAGTCTTTAGTATGTCTCTTCTCTGCTCACTCTGTTATTTTGAGTATCAGTGGTTTAACAAAGGAATTAAAATACATGGGTAATTATACAACATTGAAAGGAATTGACCATGCTGCTCTGGTTTTGGTCTCCTCTTGGCCTTCTTCAAAGCAATACAGTCTTCTTATATCATCGATGGCTGTGCTGAGGTTTAGGAGTGCTGGGACCCAGAAATAGCAACACTTGGGTTCTGCCTGAATGAATTCAACCCAAGCCTTCTTTCAGCCAAAGAAAAACAAAGTTTATTAAAAATCCACCATATTGGCTGGACTCTTAAGGAATCTGAGCATTTGTATCACTGATGCAGGCCAGGTTGAATCTGAGCATCTTAATAGAGGCAAAGATGGATCTTATATACAGAAAGATTGTGGGAGGGATCTAGGGTTGGCCAAGTAGTCTGGGGTAATTGGAAGAGGGATCTAAGGAGGATCTTGATGGGAGTGGCCAGTAGGCTGGGGTGGCTAGAGGTCAGATGCCAGGAATCAAGAGAGTGGGGTTTTGATAGGATCAAGGGTGGGAAGTAGCCAGAGGCAATCCAGAGGTTACAGACAATAAAGGCCTGGGCTAGGTTAAGGATAACAGAAAATTGGGCATAGTGATAGTGAAAGGCTTACAGCCTCTGGAGAATGCCAGTTCAAGTGGGGAAATTCACGGAGAGTTCAAGGTGGGTTTTCCAGGGTTACATCCAAACAGAAGCCCATTATTAATCCCCTTAGAAGCCCACTATTAATCCCCTTAGAGCCCACCATTAATCCCCTTTATATTCTTGTCTTTGTTTCTGTCCTACACCCTGTAATGGCTTGAAACAGCTTAAAGCATAGTTCTGGGTAGATTGCCCAAGGCTAGTTCCCTCTCCTGAATCAGCATTCTGTATATTCTCTCTATATCAGTATTATGTGCAAGGATCAGTTCCAGGGTAGGGTACAAGTTCATCTTAAGGAGAGACCCCCTTGTTACCAAATAGGGTCCCCACACCCTGGGTTATGGTGCAACTGTTCTGCTGTCCAAGCTAGGTCCCTCTACCCAGAACATAGCTGACCAAGCAGGGGGTACAGAGGTCCCCCACCCTTCACCCAGAACAGGACCCCGGCCTGTTCTGGGAAATCCCACTGCCCCTTGCCTTGTGTCCCTCCACCCTGTACCCTCCACCCTGTTCTAGGAAACTGATCACAACCTAGGAGGGACCCCCATGTCACAAGAGGGTTGCATCCCTGTACCCTTGTGCCATATTCCCAAATTAGCCCTGAGCTATGGATCCAACTAATGGCTGATCTTTGCTTCTGTACATCATTTTTTCTGCTAGGCACCCTCGCTAATTGTGAAATTGTGGTTTTTGCCTTTATAAGCCATGTAGTCCCTCGGTTTGGGACTGCCTGATTTGAGTGTATACTCCAGGTAGTCGCATGCTTGATCAATAACTCCACACTTAAGTTTACCTTGAACCCAGGTCTCATCTCACTGTTATTTTCTACACAACAATGGGACCCAAATTCTTTTGGGGTAAGGGGTAAAAGGTCTCAGCTGGGGCCCATACCTGTCGAATGCTTCTTCTCTATCCTCTTTGTTCATCATCAGCACCAATGAAGCAAAGACCCCTGAGAAAATGTGCTTTTTTCAGTTACACCTGTTATCCTCGATGGCCTTCCTGAACAAGAGACTTCTAAGACAATCTGCCTATAGTCTGCCCTAAGCAGCTCAACCTCTGCAGAAAAGCTCTCCCCCTGCTAAATTTAAAGCTGCAGAGCTGCTTCTGAAGGGGATGGGTTTGATGGGAGACAATGGTGGCTCTTTCTGGTTTCCCCTCACCCAGGGAAAGCAGGACCCAATTTAGCAAGGGCCTTCTGCCCATTCCCATCGTTCCCTGTGAGGATCTGGAATTGTAATGTTTTGAGTATATTAGAATCTCTTTGACACCAGTATGTGGATTTTTTAACACTATTGTGTGTCTAAAATGACTGCAGATTTTTCTATGATTGTTTCCTTTCTATGGTGGGAGAGAGAGAGAGAGAGAGAGAGAGAGAGAGAGAGAGAGAGAGAGAGAGAGAGAGAGAGAGAAGACCAAGTCTGCTGTTTTGGGTCCGGGGCATGTCAAAAAAAAAAAGTACAATTTAAAAGAAATGTAACAAGAGGGAACTTCAGGTTTCTCATGGTTTGTGAATATCATGAAGTTTAAGAAGCACAAGATCTTTTTTGGGTCCAGAAAAGGGGAATTTAGAGTAAACGGGCAGCTTATTGTAAGGGATGATTGAATTTTGTTTCCACAGAAATTATATGAAACATAGTTTGAAGTCATGCTGATGGCTAATGTAAGAGATAAAACTAATTGTAATAGAAATCCACAGGGGATATTGGCTACCTGTTAATCAGCAAATCTAAAAGCAGGCTCTTCCTCTTTTGTTCTGAGAAGGCTTTTTTCCAGTGTATCAAAAACTGTCTGACCAGGTGTGGCTCACCAGGGATGGGGCCCATTAACACAGATGCTGTCTTAGATGATGGGACTTTTTCTCATGGATATCCTGGGCCAAATCTTCAACTCACAGATTTTGTCAGTTGTCTTAGCAATTGAGAATATTCCTTTCCCATGCTATGGAGATTATAACATCTGATGTAGACAAACTGAGAGGAGACTAAAAGCATTTATTAAATAAAGTATAAAGAAAATGAGAGATGTAAGCAGGGGTGTAGACCCACATGGGGGTGGGGTTTAAATGTTTTCAGATAGGCTGTGAACCCTGAAATGGGATGCAGGGTGGGAAATTTGAATCAGGATGGGTTATAAAAGGGCTTTGTAATTGTCTCAAAGTGTGCCTGCACCTACTAGGGGACCCTTTTTCACAAGGGGTGTAATGGTAAGAAGAGTGGGACTTTTTTTTTTTTACTGTTTTCTCTTTTGGGATGCTAAGGC
Organism: Trichosurus vulpecula; assembly: GCF_011100635.1. Lineage (NCBI taxonomy): Eukaryota > Metazoa > Chordata > Mammalia > Diprotodontia > Phalangeridae > Trichosurus > Trichosurus vulpecula. Next base: position 264,187,323 of record NC_050579.1, on the reverse strand, counting down.
AATCAAGTGCCTTTAAAGAGTCTTGCCTTTGTTTGAATTGGGCAGGTAAAGTGGGACCTCTTGTCTTTTGCTTTGGAGTGCTTCTCAGCACTGGGGTAACCAAGTACCTTTGATGAGTCTTGCCTTTCAAATGTAATGGCAAGCAAAGTGGGACTTTTTGTTGTTGTTTTCTGTTTGAGTGCTTCTTAGCACTAAGCCAATCCAGTGCCTTTGATTGAGTCTTGCCTTTGTTTTGTTAAACCTGAAAATTTGGTTGAAGGAAACAACAGAGCTAGGTGATAGAAAAATCCATGTTGTTTATTATTTTCCCTTAAAGCATAGCGGAGCTAGCTTACTTGTACGTACAAGGAGTCAGAGTATAAACTCTGGCTGCCTGAACAAAGCAATGAGAAAACTTATACACGTTATTTTAGCAGAGCTAGCAAGCCTGTATGACCTCATTTTTATGACCCCCATGTATGTTTAACCATGATACAAGGAGAGGATTTTCCTTAATGGAAAGAATGTTGACAAAGGTCAGTTAATATTAAGCGAGGTAATCTCTCTTGGGTTTAGGGTCTCATCCTTTAATGATCCGGCCTTGTTGACAGAGGTAAGGGTATTTCCTGAGCAAACTTTTAGAGAGAACAAAGAAGCCCAGGTCCTGGATCTTCATCCAGTTACTCATTAATTCAGGCTCTGGGTCTAGTTGAAATTAGAAATGATATAAAATAGTATAATATTTTCCACAGTTTCAATCAAGAGTCTTTGATGACCTGCTTAAGTCTCAGGAAGGCCTAGGTCACATGGGTTTGAGTCGTATGGTTGTGATGCCCTCTGACCCTGAAAAAGGGTATATATACTCTGATGTTAGCATTTTGTTTGGGGCTTTCACTCACTGGAAGAGTGTCCTGTGATTTGACCAGGTGAGACTCTAGGTAGCTGCTGTTAAGGAGACCCCCTCCCCTCCCCCTTTGAAAACCCAGATGTTGGTGTGTCTCTCTCTGGTAACTGTTTATGTATTGCTTGGACAGACAGCTAGAAGCCTGTGCTGATTTGTGTTATTTGCTCTGTTTATATAATTTCTGCTTGTGTTTTCTCTGAAGTTCAGGTTGCTGACTTTTTCCTCTGAACTAAGTAAATGATATACGTATGTTTAATTAAAGTGAGATTGTTGACCCGTTAAAGTTGCTCTCCTTAGAAAACTGGATCAAAGAACCTGTGCTAGTAGACCTCCTGTGTGCTCTCATTGTTGGCCTTTCACCTCTACAGCAGCTGCTGGCAACATTGTTGTTACAAGGGGTTAAAGGCCAGGTCACCCAAAATGACCTGACATAAAAATCTTTTTTTTTTTTCTAAATTCACCAACGGCCAGGTGGAATTCTTGGTAAGATGATTGTTTCTCACATTGTCACACAAAGTGTAATTGGTGAGGGTTCTGCAGTGTTGACCTGAAACTAGGGTCTCATCTCTTTCACATAGTTTATAGAAAGGGATTGGCTTTACAAACTCAGTTGACTAAGAACTAACTGAAATTGTCCTGGTCTCCTTTCCCAGGACAATGAATTGCCTGGGGCTGACCAGACATTGTCACTTCCAGTCTCTGATTATTTTATAGGTCTCCCAAACTCTGCCCTCCAGAGATTCCCAAGCTTTCTTTATGGACTTTTGCCTGTTATGTAAAACAACATACCTACTGTAACTATGAGATGCCCAATCCCCACCTGCAACCCCATCATTCCCTCTGCCTTAGTACCTTATATAAACCCTGTTCCCAGCTCCTTCCTGGGGTTCCCCAGCATTTGCTGTGTGGCTACCCGAGTTGCAATTCACTTGCCCCAATTAAAGACCTCCATTTTGTTGTTTTCATTAAAATTCACTTTGACAGCTTATGTCATTTACTAGTTTGGTTCTCAAAAAACTCTTTTAGGAACTTATTAATTCACTTTTTCATGGTTAAAGTATATGTATATTCATCTCTTCTGTTTCATAAAGGGAGAAAGATCAATCTAGGTTCCAGAGCAATCTTCATACATTAAAAATTCTGATAAGGCAAGGGGGAAAAAAGATAAATAGCTAGGCAGTACAATAGATAAGAATCCTAGACCTCAGGAAGACCTAAGTTTAAATTCAGCCTCACAAGTTACTTAACCCTTTCGCCTTGTAAAATGTGGATAACAGCTCCTATTCACAGTGTTGCTGTGAGGATCAAACGAAATTTGGAAAAGCACTATGCTTGGCACATAGTAGGCACAATATAAATGGTTATTTTTGCCACCACCACCCTTTCCCTTTCTTGAAACATTAAGGACACCTCTGGGGAGGAAGGTTAGTTGGCAGATGAACCTCTGTTATTTTTCCCAAGAAAAATGTTGAAGAAAATGTTAAAGAGTTGGTTGTGGGTAGGTCTAATTGGGGAAAGTCAGTAAACATTTATTAAGCACTTATCATGGGCCAGGCTAACGCCTGGTGCTAAGCACCAAAGACAAAATGATACACAAGGAGAATTTGTGTCCAAGAATTATTTGTGAAGCATATGGTTAAAAGATTTCTATTTAAACACCTCTAAAATGCTCCACTAAGATCCTTTGTAAAGGAGTTTAAGGAAGCATTACAAAGAACCACCTCTACTGCTTAGACTAGCAACTTCTACGAGGCCATTTGGGGGAGGCAAGTTTGAATTGTTGAGTGTTTTGGTAATTTGAAAAGTCAATATAAACTTTTGATTTTTTTCCCCACAATAAAATGAAGGCCTTTAGAATAAAAAAAATGCTTTTTAATTCATTAATTTCCTTCTCCAAATACACACAACCTCTTTTGTCACCAGCATTCTGATGCTCCCTTTCCAAACTGATTCTGGAAATTTCTTCAGGCTTTTCTTGGGTGTCTTTCTGTTCAAGTCTTCTCAGTAACCCTGCGGACACCTCCACCTGATTTATGACAGGCTTTTCAGTGTTTTGAGAGTTTTTCTCTCCACCACCTTTACTAACAAATTCCTTTGGAAGTCTTCTAGTCAGGTAAATTATTTTTTATGGTGAAGCCACAACTCTCATTTTGATACCTTCAGTCTGCTAAGATTGGAGCCTAAGGCTCCAATATCCTTTCCCAAACCATCAAAATGTACGGGCAATCTGGATTCCTGGGAGCTTCAACCCTCACAACCTTTCCCTCAGGGAGAATTAACCATCTTTTTCCAGAACAATGAAAGCCCTTGCCATTTCCACGACCTCTTCCCCTAGGTTCTTCTCATTTCTCCTCTTCCCCCAGCACTCCCTCTTTTCCCTTTGTGCCATTTCGTCTCTTCCCTTCCCTTGTGTTCTATATTCCTCCATTCATTTTTCTCCCTTCTCTCTTGTCGCTTTTCCCCCATTCTCTTCCTCCCCATCACCCCTCAGGTGTTCTCACCCTGTAACCGGAATGGCCTTTGTTTTCTTTGAGTGACTCAGCTTACCTCATTGAGCCTCTGGACGCTGTGGCTTGCTCTTCCCGGGCAGGAAGTCCAGCCACCATACCAGGAATCAACATTTCCTGTGTGATGAGTCATGGGGCTGGCTGAGGGGAGGTGTTAGCTCCAGAACCTGGTCTACGCTAGGGGGAGGGGCTGAGTCAAGAACCAATCGGCCCTGGTCATTCAGGCGGCGCTTGATGATGTCAAAAGCTCTATAAGAGGGGAGAGGACAGCTTGAAGCTCTCTCTTTCCTCTTCCAGTTGGTGTGGGAAGCAGCGGCAAGCAAGCGTGACTCTGGGCCAGCCCTTGCTCTCGGGCCGAGCCCAGATGTTGGTAACCATGAATTGTATTGGGCCTGTCTGTTGATATTTGTAATTTGTTTGTATTTTGGTTTTGAGGCAGCCCCCTGGGGGCCGGCTGTGGGGGAGGGATCTTACGCCCCACTGCAGCTGCTAGCTGGGTTGTTAAAACACACCCCCATCCTTCTCCAGAACAGAGAGACAAGAGCTTTTCAAATGACAATCTTTATTTTATTCTGGAAAATAATTAGGCAACTTCAATTTTCTTCCATGAAGTTGAGGTCAGGCAGGAAAGGAAAAGATAAATGACCACATTCCTCATCCAACCACCATCACTATCCTCATCTCCCAAGAAACAAAGGGGTTGCAGGTAAGGGTGGGCACACCCTTCCTTCTCTGTGTTGGGAATACAATTACACAAGCAGAGGAGAGGGGCTAGCTGCTGATGGCATTAACCATGCTTGCTCCTCAGGATTCCACCACTGGGGAAGAGGGAAACAGAAAAGTCACACACTCAAGAGAGAAAGCAATCCACATAATCAATGAGGGAGGTGAACCCAGGTGAAAATGGAAGGGGCACAGAGGACAAGACTTCACTCTCCCATCATCCAACTGAAGCCATACCCTCCCAAAGAATCTAGGAAAAACTGCGTTCAGGGAGGCTGGAGGCTGCCACCTCGAAGAAGAGTTTCCTCAACATCAACTGAGGACTCTCCCAACCCTAAGTTCACCCTACAATCTCCCCCTAGTCCTGAGAATGGAGAAATGGAGAGATTTGACCTCAGTCACCTTTTCTTTCTAGAAATGGGGATTACTAAACTCCAGAGGAAGCAGGAAAATGAGACAACAGAAATGTAAAAAAAGAATGAAAAAAAACAAAAATATATATGTATATATATATAACAGGTTATATGGATAAGAACATATGACACACATTGCACACATTGGAAAAACAAAGAGAATGAGACAGGATAAAGGTCAAAGGGGGTTAAAAAGTACAAACACCTAAACTTTAGTAATGTGTTCCCTGGCTCCCCTTTGGTGTGTTCTTGTTTTGGCCACAAGCACATATACGTCCCCAATCCAAGCCCTTAGAAAAAGAGACCCATCAGGTGGGAGGAACAGGGGTAGGGATGATAACATCATAAATTTAGAGCCAGAAGGACTGTTAAAGGTCAACTAGTCCAACCTCTTCAGTTAACAGATGAGGAAACAGGCCTAGAGAGGGGATGTGCACCCTAGCTCAAAGGGACAGTAGTAGAGGGGAAAAATAAAGGCAGCACATAATAAAGACGTCCCAATGAGAGAAATAACTCTGAAAATTATAACTTTTTTAAGATTTTCATGAGAAAACCAAAACTATCTAATGGAAAGACTAAGTCTCCAAGCTCCTGTAGGGTAGGAAGCTGAATTTTTTTCTCCATCTTACAAAACTCCTGCCCAGAGCCCCAACATTCCCCAATAAAGCTTTCCCATTGTTGACAGGATATAAACCAAGTATCTCACACTCTTGGCCCAGGTGGAGAAAATGCACTCGAATGCCACTTGGAAAAAGAAAAAAAAACTGATTAAAAAAAAACACACACACGCACACACACACACACACACACACACGCACACACAAAAGAACAATGCAGCCTATGGACAAGACTCTTCAACTCTTCCTGCAGAGGACAGGAGAGTGGGTGCCACTGCTAACTCCAGCTAGGGTCATAACCAGTCCAGTCTTGTGGAGGTGCCAAGTATACCCGACGGCCTCGGAACAGAAAACTGACAATGCCCCGATAGCCAGCTCGGGGAACACCTGACTTGAGATCATCCATGACACCCAGAGCCTTAGCAAAAGCTCTGAAGCTGTCTCTTCCTCTGTACTGTACCCGAACCTCCCCTAATTCCTGTTTCTGGTTGCCTTTTAGCTCCTCCACTTGCACTTGGGGGGCAGCATAGACTCGGGCAGAAAAGTCCCGATCATAGGCTTCCCGCTTCAGATAGGACAGGTCCAACTGAGTGAAGGGCACAAAACCTTGGTTCAATTTGATGAACTTGAGGTGCTGGTCAAAGAACTGCCCCTGGCTCACCCCCTTGCGACCAAAGGTCATCGTCCGAGAGATCTCTGGTCTTAAGCAAGCTCTATCCCGACGCTGCTCGGGTTGCCGCATCCAGTCATCCCAAAAGGCCTTCGGCCACTTAGGCTCTAGCTCATCCCAGAGCTCAGCCAGCAGTAGCCACCCCAGGCCTGGGAAAAAGTCTGTTCGATAGAGAAGATCAGGCCTTGTGGCATCTACCATCTGTTCCTTGCCATTATCATTCCAAGCTGAAACACACCACAGTGATGGATCAGTCCTCAGGAGTGGATATGTTGCTTGAAAGTATTCAAAGAAGTCTGGAGCCACTTCCAGGTCGTCCTCCACCACCACAGCTGCCTGGTATTTAAATGTGCGGAAGATTTGGCTCAAGGCCCAACGGTAATGACGGGCAATCTTATAATAGCCCTGGAATTTCCGGTGCTCAGTTGGGACAGGTATACTGCTAAGGTCAGGTTGTTTAATGTGCATGATGGCACTGCCATACGATGCAATGACCTGGGCCGTTGCCTTGTGTCCACAGTCCTGGCTCACAATGATGGGAAAACGCTCAGCTGATGGCCTGTAGTGGAGAAGCTTATCTAGGCAACGACGAACTGTGCTGCGATCACAAGCAATGACTAAAATGGGGAGAACAGATGTTGTAGAGGCTAAGGTTGGGTGGGAGATAGCGGGAGGACCTGCAGTAGCAGCCTGTTGTCTGCGGTTCCACAATACACTGTGCTTCTGAATCTGCTGGAGCAGCCCCTGCTGTCGCTCCAGCTCTACCTCAGCCTCTTGGGCCAGACGGATCACTCGTCGGGTAAGGCCAGCAGGGTCATCAGCAAAGGGGTCCTCAGATGATGGGCCACCGGGCAAGGGTCGGGCCCAGAAGAAGAAGAGGAGCAGGGCGTTCCAGGCCACAAAAAGAATCGCACCCCAAAGCACCAGCCCTGCAGACTGCTTCTTCAGCATCCTGACCCCTCACAAGAGGGGTTAGAAGAAGTTGCTGCAGAAGGGACTGGAGGAGGGGGGTTTGATGTGGGAGAAGAGGGGTGAAGCAGGGGAGGAAGCACCTTTTATCCCCTTTGCTCAGTCCCCTGTCCTGGTGTCCAAGAAGATGCTTTTGGTAGTCTGGAGGATCAGACAGCAGCCATGGACCTGGAGAGAGAAAAAAGTATTCATTCAAAAATGAATGTTAATTCAAGATGATACATAGTTTAAGAGTGGCACTTAGAGAGGCACAGGAACAGAAGCAAGGGAGTGAAAGATATTAAAATGTCTCCTTCTCTGAAGAATTCTCAGAATAAGAGTCTCCCTCCCACCTCCCCCAAGTCTGAGCATCGTACATATAGGATCAAAGATTATAATGGGATACCCCTAGAAAGCAAGACTTTTCAAAGAGCAGTCAACTGATAAGAAGTAGTACAAGGGGAGAGAGGGACAGAATCGATCAATTAATGGGCAAGCAAAAGAAGCAGCAAAAACAGTCTGCACCCTCAGGGAGCCTTTATTTTAATAGAGGAGACGGCATGTCCACATGTACACGTTAGGAAGATAATCATTTGGCAGCTGCCTGAAAGATGGATTGGTTTGGGGACAGACTTGAAGCATGACGTCCCCAGTACCGTCATCATTTGATCTGTATTGACAAACGCACACACAAGCTCCAGTCTCTTTCAGAGCCTCCAAACAACTCCATTCCTCTCTCCTCACACACTCAAGTAAGAGTGCTCAAAGATTAGTGTAAAAAATTATTTCCAAATTAAAAAGATACAGTCACAACTTTGGGCAGTCCAGTACATCGATGTGGTCAAGCGTTTCTTACAAATTCAATAATCTGCAACAAACTACCTTTTATAACCAAGCCAGCCATCTTTTTTCATTATGAGCTAATTTCTTATGTGAAGTCCCTCCTCATCCCCAGCTAACTTCATTCCCTTCTTTCCACTCCATCTCTCCCCCTACATTCCACAAGATCTCCACTAGCATGTCCCTTTACTTCAGCTCCCCTTCGAATAACTGAAATGTCAGGAAGTAGTGAGAAGACCTGAATTCAAATCTTACCTCTACCTAATATCATCCTGGTTGAATTATTCAACTTGTCCAAGTTTGGGTCCTCTCATCTATAAAGTAGATTTATAATACCTCTTCTGTCTACTTCAAAAGATCATCATAGAATATTATACAGAATAGTCTAGTTTATAGGTTAATATGGAGATCAAATGGGATCTAGTAGGCATAAGTACTTTACAGGAAACTATAAAGCAGTTAATGGATGATGTAAAGTGTTAAATACTACCCTCTGACTTGCTATTTAACCCATCCAGCCATTCTTTAACTCCTCTGCCAAGTATCCGGATTCTCACTCACCTCGATGTCTTCTGAACTTTAATACCTTCCTAAAAGGTCTTTAAAGTGACCACATCAAACACTTTTCTGACATTCCCCCTGTAATTTGCCTACAGTTCCCAACCCCAACTGTGCATTTTAATTTTCCCAGAAGCTTTAACATCAATTTCCTCTTATTACAACTAACAAAATAAAGTTTCCAGGACTCCTGCTTTCTACTTCGAACTTTCTACATACAAACTAAGTAAATATCCCCTTCTCCTCCTCCTCCTCCCCACCCTCCCACCCTCCACTTCCCCACAGTTGTTATTCTGACTTATATGTCCATTGCTGTCATAATACTCTCCTGCAGCTTCCCTCCAGCCTCAGCTCCAAGGATAAGGTATTATGCCTTCTTTGTCTGGGAGGTTATCCTCCCAGCTGCTGACAGAGCAGTGAGCAGATTCCAGGCCTTCAAGGTGCCTTCTTTCCCAATAATGAGGAACTAAACTGGCGATATAGGCTACTTGGTAAATGCCAGGAAGAAACTGACTTGCAGCTACTTCCCCATCCCAGAATTCTTTTACTGAACTAACTTAACCTCCCAGAGAGATGAGAGTGGAAAGGGGAGGAAGGAGTGGCCAAAACACATTGGTTGACTCTGAACTGTCAGTGCTAACAGGCAAATTTCTTCAGTCCTCTGGGGCTAGCAACAGAGGACCTAAATCAAAACCCCATGTGCTCTGCCTAACTCTTCCTTTCCCCCTCCTTCTTTTACAAACCAGCACTTCAGATCCGTATCTGTAGTGGTAGAGGATGAACTGACTTGTCATGCCACTTAAGAGTCCCAGCTGGTATCACACTTTCCCAGTCACTTAAGTGTCCTGGATCCTCAAATAAGATCCCTGAACTCAATCTAAACCCTCTCTCCTCACCCCCAATAGTGAAAGAACCAGAAGCAAGATGAACTCACTTTCTGGACCTCTGTTCAGTAGTTTCAGTCAAGTCTGGTTTTCTTAGCAAAGATACTGGAGTGGTTTACCATTTCCTTCTCCAGCTCATTTTACAAATGAGGAAACTGAGGCAAACAGGGCTTAAGTGACTTTTCCAGGGCCAGTAAGTACCTGAGGCTGGGTTTGAATTCAGGAAGATGAGCCTTCCTGACTTCGGGTCTGGCACTCTATCCACTGTGCCACCTACCTGTCCTTCGATCTAACGGCACAGTGTTAGTGAATGCTTACCCTTACTGTGTCAAATTCCTTTGGTGTGAAGTGAATGTAATAAACATACTAGAAATTAGGGGACCTTGGTTATAATCCCTTTTCTCACGATGATTAGATATGTGACTGGAGGCAAACCACCTAACCTTTTCAGGACTTAATTTCTTTGTGGGATAAGGGGCTTGGAATAAATCCTTTTCACTTGTAATGTTCTATGCTATTACGGTAATATTTCTCTCTCTCTACCTACTATGAAGAAAAGGGTTCAAAGAATAGCCAGTAAATAGATATAAGATGCAAACAAAAGCCTTGTGATAAAATAACCCCAAATAGCAGATAATCCAGAAATCTCATTTGAGATTACTTTGAACACATCAGAAACAGGTTTAGCCCTTAACATAAAGTACTTACATAAACAGAAAGCACTTCCCAACAATAAGGACTTCAAGACATTAATAAAAGTGAATTAAGAAAAGTTGTAAGAAAGGTCTTTAAAGAAAAAAGAAAATCTGATCTAGGGTATAAAATAGAAAGGGAGTGAGGTGGGAATGGGAGGTAAACAGACAAGATCTTTCCAAAGTCTTTCTTAGCCACAAGTTTATAGAACTGAAGTCCCACTCATATCTGGGCTGCCTTCCCACTCTCTCCCTTCTCCCAACACAAACAAAAGAAGAAGAGACACTCAGGACAAAACTATAAGATCCATCAGTCAATGAGCATTTATTAAGCCTTCAAGGCAAGAACTATATACTACAGTGGGGATACAAAGACAGACATGAAGCAGTCACTGACCTAAAGGAACATTCCATATCAGAGAAAATAAATATGAGGTAAGTTTTTAGAGGCATTAGCAACTTGGGATAAGATCCCAAGAAAGTATCTTGCCCAAACCCCTCATTTTACTGGTGGAGAAACTGAAACCCAGGGAGGTTATTTTTTACTACATAAACTAGTATAAGTTTTATTGATGCAGAAATTGAGGGTCTGAAAAGCTGACTTGCTTAAAGGAATCTAGCCTTCCTGACTTCAGGTCCAGTACTCCACAACCCAAGTCATCAGTAATCAGTTAACCTAAATTTTGCATTTGTGTCTTCTAACTCCAATTCCAGTGGAAGTTTCTCCCCCTCCCCTCCACTATACCATAAACAAGTAAAAAGGGGAAAGAGGAAGTATTTACGAATCAGGGCCAAATATGCAAAACCACCTCTTTGGACTCCAGAATTGGTCTTGCCCCTTAGATACCCTATACTCAAGTCTATTTTCTCCCAGAACCCAACTATACTGTCTCAGAGCCTCTCTTTCACCTGCACTAAATTCTAGAACTGACACACAACTAATGTGGAAATATAATATAATTGTACATGTATAGACTATATCAGATTGCTTGCCCTCTTGGGGAGGGAGAAAAAAATCTGAAACACAAAATCTTATAAAAGTGAATGTTGAAAGCTATCTTTACATGTCATTGGAAAAAACAAAATATTATTAAGTAGGGGGAAAAAAGAAAGGATGGGTGATACACCAACTGGAAGTTTATACTAAATAGGGCTAAAAGCTAAAACAGCTTTTGGTGTTCCTTTACAATCAAGAAAATTTGATTTTGCTCCATGTTTATGATTTAAAGAGGTAATATGGCTTTCCAAAGACCTGGGCTCGAGATAGACTTAGACCCTCAACAGCTGTGTGCTTCAGAGCAAGTAAGTCACTTTACCTTCTGAAAGCCTAGTTTTTCTCCTTATATGTAAATGAGGGACAGTAATGCTTATATGGTGCTATAGCATGCAAAACTGTTCAGAGGAAAAAAAGCATTTGTGAGTTGTAACATCCTAAATAAATATGAATAATTACTGGAAATAAATTCCAGAAATGATTCCAAGCATACTGCCTCTGTAGTCACAATTTGTGTCCTCTAGTTCCTCTTCTCTCCCCAACCCCAAGTCCCTTCCAGGAACCTGGTGTCCCACAAAGTAGTCATCTCCTTCCCTTTCCTTCTCTCCAAATCACTTGCTCCTCCTTCCTCAGGATATAGACATCCAAACAAAATATTATATGGGATCACAGCTTTAGAGCTGAATTATCCTCTAAGGATAAGGCCTCTAGTTTTTCTCCCCCTAACCTCCACGTTCGTGTATGTCAAGGCCCCAGATCTTCCCCCTCATCCTTCAGAAGTGTTAGGTCTTTCAAAACTAGAATAAGGACACGGGTAAATCCGGGGTTCTCGAGAAAGGTCAAACAAATGTCCACTCCCCATATTAACTCCTGGCCTTAAAAGCCAACTTTAAGCCAAACTTGAAAGCACACACTTCTTCCAGATCCAACCCTCCATCTCTCCAGAAACACAGATCCGCCCTTCTCCCCCCGCACCCCTCCCCAAAGGCTTACTCTCCCCTGCACACACAGCCTCTCTTCTCCAAAACAGAATTTCCCTTCAAGTTTCACAATAACTCCCTCCTTGCTCCAAAAACGATCCCGTCCACATCTGGCCGCCGGAATTCCAAATAGAGTGCTCAGTGTTCCTACTTTCCTGAACTCTCCCTCGGGGTACAAATTAAGTAAGTAAAATCCGCCCCTCAAAAACGCTTAACCACCGTGTCCACAGCCCCGGACAACACTTTAGACACACCCACCCGGGGATCGGGGGAGCGGCCGGTCAGACCCCCACACCGGGCACCGTTTTGTTTTGCTTTGTTTTTCCCCGGAGGGGGCGGGGGGGGGGGGCCTGGGATCAATCAGTCCCTGCCCCTTCCTCCCCTCCGTAACGCCCCCTCCAGAGCCTCCTCGGGCCCCGGGTGCCTGCTTCCACTATCTCGGGTACTTTCAAAGCCTCTTTGGTCCCAGAGAATGACTAAATCCCTCGGTCCCTCCCTCGATCAGCCCAGGAGCCTAAACCGCCTTCGCGGGTCCCCTGAACTTCCTGCCACCGCAAACTTTCCCCAGTTACCGAAGGGTCGCGCCCGTCGCCGCCTGCCGTGGGCCGGGGGCCGCTCGCCCGCACGACCCCGACCCCAGTAGCGACAGAGCCCCGATGGACGGCCGGCAGCCAGCGCCTTCCGCCCAGGATACCCCTTCCTGAGGCTCGAGCTGGGCCCGCCCCGGCAAAGCAACGTGGCCCGTCCCCCGTGAAAGGGAGGGGAGGGAGGGAGTTCCGCCCAGGAGGCGGGGTCGCGGGGGGCCGGAGCCGCCTCCCGTGGACAGGAGCCCCGGAGCCGAGCCAGCCGCCGGCTGACTGTGCAAACGGTGGTCGCGGGCCCAGAGGCCGAATCCTAGAGCAGGAAACCGCCCCTTCTCCCCTTCGAAAAGTCATCAGTGAGCTCCACTTTTTAGCTAGGCCACGCGATCCTAACGCCCTCTCACCTAGAGCCGGACGTGCAGGTGCCCAACCCCCCTTCTTCGTCCTCTCCTCACTTCGCTCCAGCAGGAAACTCAGGCTTCAAGTATCTTCCCTTCCATCTCTCATTCCATTCTAAGCATTAATTTTATTACAGATTGAGAGCTGGGTCACGGGATCACGGGACACTAGAAGCGATAAAGTCAATCAATAAGCATTCATTAAGTGCCCAGTGTGTGCCAGACACTGGAGCTACAAAATAAGAAACAGTTAAGTCCCTGCACCCAAGCTTACATTATACGTGGGAAACAATACCTAGGCCAAACAGGGTTTGTGTTTTTGTGGGGAAAGAGAAAACAGAGACGGCAGCACTAGCTTTGAAGGAAGTCAGGCATTCTGAGAGGTAGAGGAGAGGCCACAGTGACTTCCAAGCAAAGGAAGCAGCCTATCCCGGCACCACAGGGCCGGGGGATGTAATGCTGCATGCAGAGAACAGCAGACAGGAAGGTTTGGGTGGAATGTGGAGTGCATGAAGGGAAATAAATCTTTTCCCAGCCAGGACAGATAGGTTGGGGCTAGACTGAGGAGCTTGAGCTCACATAAAGGAGAATTTGCATTTTATTCTTAAAGGAAAACACAGAAGCAGTAGAGAGCCACTGAAGCTTTTTTTTAACAGGGAAGTAACATGGTCAGACCTCTAAGATTTTCAGTGTGGTAGTTGTATGGAGGTTCTATTGAAAGGAAAAGAGACTTGAGGCAATAAGCCCAACTAGGAGGTTCAAGAGCCACACAGTTCAAAAAAAAATAATTCAGGACAGAACTAGGGAGGAGACAGATATAATGGAGGTAGAATTGACTTTGGCAACTGACTGGCTAGTTGGGGAGAATGAAAGTGAAGAGTCCAGGAGGACCTCAAAGTTTCAAAACTGAGTGGCTGGAGCAATGGTGGTACCCTCAACAAAACTAGGAATGTTAAGAAGACAAATGGGTTGGGGGTGGGGGGGAACTTAACGCATATTTTTGAGACATGCGTAATTTATTATGCCTATGGACATAAAAATCTCATAGGCAGCTGATGATATAGGACTGGGGCTCAAGATACAGATTAGGGCTGGAAGCTATCTGCATAAAGATGATAATTAAACCCACAAAGTGCAAAGAGGCCCCAGAAAAGCCTTGGGCTACACCCAGTTAGGGCACAGGACATGGATGATGACCCAATAGAGATGATCCTAAAAAGGAGTAATCAGATGGCTAGTATAGGAACCAAGAGAGCAGCGTCATCTAAACCAAGAAAGGAAAAGAGTACTTGGGAGGCAAGTGTGGTCAATGGTGTCAAATGATACAGAAACAATCAAGAAGGAAAAGGCCTGGACTCAAAGAAGTTACTGGTAACCTTGGAGAGAACAATTTCAGTTGAGTGATAATACAAAAAGCCAGACTTCTGGGGGTGAAAAGCAAGCAAGAACCGAAGTAGAGGCAAAGAGTACAAACAAGGTTTTCTAGGAATTTAGTTGTAAAAGAGAGAAGAGTAACATAGAAAGATAGTTTGAGGGGATGACAGGCTTATATCAACTTTTGTTCTTTAAGTACAGGCATGTTTATAGGCAGCAGGGAGGAAGTCAGTATATGGAAAGAACGAAGATTGGATAGACAAGAAATAACAACGAGGCACGCTGCTGAAGGAATAGGATCAAGGATACAAGTACCGGGGACTGTCCTTAGGAAGGAGAGAAGCCACAGAATGGGGTAAAGGAGGAATGAATGAGAAATGATTAGGAGTTCTGAGATGTAGAGTTTCAGGAAAGAGGAAGCTCACAAAGACTACCCCATTATTTTCTCAGTAAAGTATGAGCCAAGGTCTTTTGCTGTGAGGGAGGAGGGAGCTGTGGTGTGTGAAGCTTGAGGAGAGAAGAGCTCTGGAACAGCCACTATGATGAACACAGGAATCAATTAGAGAAAATCGAAAGGATTGTCTTGGCAATGAAGGTTCAGCTTTCATTAAATAGCAATAAATAAATAGATATATAGTAAATAGTCAACAGGTTGCATGATTTGCTCTAGCATTATTTAAGTAGGATCTGAGGTGGCAGATGATGGGCTTAATTAAAGGTTGGGGTTTGGCAAGGTCCAATCCCTTATTTTACAGATGAGGAAAATGAGGCCCAAAGAGGTTAAACGATTTGCCCAAGGTCACTGAGTATGTGTCAGTTAAATTTTGTACCCAGGTCTTCTGACTTAAAATCCAATTTTCTTTCCATTGCACCATGCTTACTATGTACAAAGGAGCATGACTCAGAACTAATCTCAGCTCTGCCACTTACTACTTGGGTAAGGACTCACCACTTACCTTGGGTAATTCAATTAACTTCTCAGGGCCTCAATTTCCTGTAAAACGAAGGCGTTGAATGAGATCTCTAGATCTAGCTCTAATTCCAATCCGGGAGAAAGGCTGAAAAAAAGGAGAGGGAGTGAGGGGGGAAGAAAAGATAAGATTAGGGAAGGGAAGTGAAAACAGGAACTTGAGAGTACGGAGAGAGAAGCAGAGAGGAAACATCTGCAGCCAAAACTGGGAGAGCTCTTAGCTTCTGATCTGTGTATCTGAGAGTAGGTGTAGGTTCAAGCTGGGTTCTTGTTTAGGAGCTAAGTCCTGAGAAGAGAGTAAACAGGATGCTTAGATCCTGGAAGGGAATAACCTCTGGCATAGTAGAAAGGTCACTGAACTAGGGGTCGGAAAACCTGAATTTATAAAATCTTTCCAATGTGGTAACCACTAGTCCCATTTTCCCAGACCTTCTTCCTTAATCCATGCTTTTCTCCCTCTAATTCTGAATAGGAGCCTTGACTAGAGAATGGCAGTGTGTAGTTCTTAACCTAAGGGCCTCTATTCCAACTCCTTGTCCTGCAGATGAAACCCAAGGCATGTCTAAGCAGGCTTCGTGATGATCAAAGTTGGTAGGTTTGTGGGTCTCCCCACTCCACTGAAGTTGCCAGTGTGTCAAAACAGAGAAACCAACAAGTTTCCATAGACTGAGAAAGGGTACAAATGCTCTCTTTCTGGCCGCTTTCAAGTGAGGAGGAGGATGAACACCTGGTGGCCTCCAAGTGGGGGTGGGGCCTCTGATCTTGTGAGATTTCAAAAGGTTAGAGGAACAGATGACAGCAGTCCTTGCCAGAGTCTGTCACTGAACTCCATGAGAATCAATTCTATGTAACTGTAGATCCTCAGCAACTGAAAAACCACGCTCTTCAGCAAGGAGCAACTCTTCCTGTGACTATGCTCCTTTACTGCATTCAGAAGTGAACCTGGTGGGGTAAATGCTTTATAACAACTGCTTTAAGTTTGAGCCTATTCTCCCCAAGGACTGTGGGGCGGGGGGAAGAGGAAGGTTGTGCCCCAGGTTCAAAAGGATGTGTTTATACCCTGTTCTTGTTATATACTCTCAGTAAGTATCTCTATTGTTAAAGCTAAAAAAATTTTGAAGGTAGAAAGCACTTGTGTCAGACCCAAAGCAGAAGAACCTGTAATCAACTTGAAGAAAAGATGAAGTACAGAAAAAAGCTCAAGGTGGAGGAGATCAAATTCCCACTGACGATGTGGCAAATTAATGTCTCCAAAAAAGATCCTTTTCCAGAAACCAGTTTTACTTAGAGGAAGAAAGAGGTAGAGATTGAAGAGGAGAGACAGGGCAGAGGGAGATGAGTATTTGTCCTGATTTAGTCAATGTTATTTACTCCCAATAAACTTTTTACATGTTGATATCCCTCGCTTCCCAGTTCACCAACTGCTACGATCTATACATTCACATCATTTCAATTGTGTACTCAAATTATATATCCTTGATCTCAGCATCACCTACAAGTGTTCAACCCCATAAAATTCCTCTGACCATGATCTTGTACTCCTTCCATCTCTTCCTATGCCTCAGTTTTTGTCTTCAACACAGCATTCAGTCACCCCATCTCTCCCTGCTTTCTACACCGTTATCTCTGTTTTGTCCTCATTGTTCTCCCTTCAAAACTTTGACTCGAAGATGAATCAATTCAACTTTAACATCCTCTACCTCTGAGTCCCCTGACCTTTAAACTTCACTGCTAAATTCTAATAAAAATAGCATCTATAGCACTTTCTTTTACTTCATCTCATCCATATAACAATCATGTGAACAAAGTCTTTTATTCCATTTTATATTCCCATTTTACGGATGAGGAAACTGATACTGAAAGTGACTTAAGCTATCAATATCTGAAACAGGGTTTGAACTCAGGTATTCCTAACTCCAAGTCTTGCACTCCATGCACTAACCCCCAACATTTGAATTCTCCTCCACTCCTATTCCCACGCTGCTGACTGCTGGAGGAAACATGCAAGAATGCCAATAGGATCCACTACAAATTTAAATTATCCAATCTGACTGGCCCCTCATTACTGTGCTATCAATCCCTTTCCTTCCTAGACTCTCTCATTCTTCAAAGAGTCTGCTTCAAACCTTTTCTCTCTCCCTTCTTTAGCAGAAAGCCTCAAATTATATTTGACTGAAAAAAAAAAAACCTCATGTTCAGCTCTCTCTCTCAATCCAACTTCAAATCATACCCTATTCTCACTTCCGTTGCTCTTGTCAGATGCAAATGTGGCTTTTCTCTTTGCTAATAACAATCCTGCTACTCATGCCCTGAATCCTGTCTCTCCCCATCTCCTTCAAAAGTTTGTTCCTCTGGTTCCTCTACCTTCTCTATTTTTCTTACTAAATTTCTCTCCCTATTTCCCTTCCATTAGATCTTTCCCTACTGCTTACAATTATGCCCAGATTTTATTTCTCATTTTCAAATCCAAAATTCTAGAAAAAGCTATCTACTCATTTCTCAGTCCCTTGTGATCTGAATTTTGTCCCCACCTCTTGAATGAAACTTCCCTCTTCGATGCCACTAATGATCTCTCTACAGCTGAATCCACTAATCTCTCCTTAGCTTTCATTCTTCTAGCATTCTCTGCAGCATGTGACACTCTTGTTCATGCTCTCTCGTGCATACTCTTCTATTTGAGTTTCTGTCACATTGTTTATTCTCTTTAGGTTTTCCTTCAACCTCTTTGACAGGTCCCTTTCAGAATCATTATCTACAGTCCTTCCTCTTGCTAAGCTATAGGTACATGTGCAGGCTTTGCATTGCCTCCTCTCACCCAGTAATGCCATCAGTTTCTATGGGTTCACACTATGCAGATGACAACTGCTCCAGTTCTGTGCCTCCACAGGCATCTCATAAACACAGCCCATCCAAAGACCTCATTAGCTTTCCCCAAAATTCTTCCCAGTGCCTTCCCTGTTTCTGTCAAGGATATCACCATCCATCCTGACATCCAGATACGAAAGAGTAGCTATGTTTGACTTTGCATTCACACTCACATTCCCTACATCCAGTGAGTTGCCAAGTGTTGTCAATTGTTCCTCCATTAACTCTCTCAAATCTAACCCTACTTCTCTGCACTCACACACAAAACCACCTCAGTTCTTGTAAGGGTTCGTTATCACTCCCCTAGATTACCAGAATTGCCTGTCTCCCTAACTGTCCTCTCCCCTCTTCATTCTGTTCTTCATACAACTGCCACGTTGGTATTCATAAGGCACGAGTCTGAGCACGTCATTCCCCTATCTTGCAATGGCTACCTAGAGCCTCTAGAATAAAATACAAATGCATCTTAAAATATCTGTTAGAAATCTGAGAGCTTTCTCAGTCTACTGATACTCAATGTTTCTAGGCTGACTACACATTACCCATATCCATACACTATTCTCCAGCTCAACTGGCATACTTGATGTTCTGTGTATATGATAGTACATCACCTGATTCTGTGCCTTTGTGTAAGCACCATGTCCCTCATGCCTGGAATGCTCTTTCTCACCACTAAATCCTGGAATACAACATTCCCTTCACTGAGGAAGAAAGCATCCAGCTGGACAAGGTAATCAATGCCTTCAAAGGCTGCTGCATTTCTCAGGATCCTTACTTTTCTTGAAGGTTCAATTTGGTTGCCACTCTCTCCAAGAATCCCTCCCTGATTCTTCCCTCTCACCTCCCAGGTGTTGTACTTGCTCTGATCTCAATAGCCCTTAATTGGTATGCATGTTATATAATTCCAACAGAATTTAGTTTCACAAAGCAGGAGTCCTTAACCCAAGCCTACACAACATACCTGCGAAAGGATTTCAGGCACCCTGTGAAAAATGTAGGGTTGCCACTGCGCTCTCTCCTGTTTGTCACTGAACCCAGGCAACCAACCATGGTCAATCTGTTTAACCTATCTGCAGCCAAAAGAAGTTTACAAGTTGTGCAGGTCTGCCTTAACCATTTTGTGTGGTATTCATCCCTTCTTACAATAAAGTTTTTAAATGCATAAAATACACAGAATCACAAAGGAACCCAATTCTATTGAAATAAAATCTACGTTAAAAAGACAAATAAGTTCACAGACCCCAGCTTAAGAACTGTTTTAGAGTGGATTGGGCAGTGAGCAGACAGTAGATAGAGTGCTGGGCCTGGAGTCAGGAACTCATCTTCCTGAGTCCAAATCTAGCCTCTGTCACTTATTAGCTGTGTGACCCTAGGCAAATCACTTATCCTTGTTTGCCCCAGTTTCCTCATCTGTAACTGAGCTGGAGAAAGAAATGACAAATCACTCCAGTATCTTTGCCAAGAAAACCCTAAATGAGGTAACGAAGAGTTAAGACCCAACAAAATAGAGAGTAGATACTGCTTTTTTTCTTTAAATCTCTAGTGCCTGGCAAAATTCCTTGCATGTCTTTGAAGTGAATTAAATTGTAGTGATTTTCTTCACTTCATAATCTCCAAATTCTGCTCCCATCCCATGACCTATGTAAGACTGCTAACATTTCCATTTCTAAACACCTGAACCCCAGGGCTGCTAGTAGGCATGTGGCCTGTCTGTCTTTACAATTCATTTTACAATGCACTTTACAATTCACTTCCCCTCCACCATTCAGTAATCAGACTCATGCTCCCTCTTTTCCCTCATCCCCCTCACATTTCCAAATAAAGGCTTCATGACCCTCATGTTCCTACTTCTCAATCCAGACACTTTCTCTGCTGTAACCCAATAATTCTACCCTCTCATTACTCTCTA
Organism: Trichosurus vulpecula; assembly: GCF_011100635.1. Classification (NCBI taxonomy): domain Eukaryota; kingdom Metazoa; phylum Chordata; class Mammalia; order Diprotodontia; family Phalangeridae; genus Trichosurus; species Trichosurus vulpecula. Next base: position 264,167,517 of record NC_050579.1, on the reverse strand, counting down.
CCGCTAGTTCCTCTCTTCCCAAATCTGTATGCTAGTCTCCCTCTGCAACCCAAGAAGTTCCCTTTCCCATTCTCTAGGTCTGGAATTTACAACCAATAAAGCAAAGGATAGGATTAAATTAAACTGAAATCAACAAATATTTACTTTGTACTTACTATGTGCCAGGCACTGTGCTAGGCACTAGGAGCTACAAATATAAAAAACAAAATTTACATTCTATTGGAGAGATAAAGTATATAGACAAATGTGGAAAGCAAGAAAAACTGAAGTATGGGAGACCATTAGCACCCGGGGTAAATCAGGGAATGCTTTCAAAAGATGGTATCTGGGGGCAGCTAGATGGCACAGTGAGTAGAGTACCGGCCCTGGAGTCAGGAAGACCTGAATTCAAATCTGGCCTCAGACACTTGACACACTTACTAGCTGTGTGACCTTGGGCATGTCACTTAACCCTAATTGCCTTGCCTTCCCCGCTCAAAAAAAAAAAAAAAAGATGGTATCTGATTCTTAAAGGAATATAAAAATTCTTAGAGATGGTGATGTGGAAGAAGTGCATTCGAGGCATAGAGACCAGTATTAGGAGATGGAGTATAGAGTTTTAAGAAACTGCTAGTAATTTAGTTCAGTTAGAATGGAGAGTTAGAGATGAAGAGGATGAAATAGAGCTGGAAAAGCAGGCAGGAGGAAGAGTGTGGAAGATTTTAAATGACCTGACACTGTATCCTTAAAACTCAGCTGCTTCACCCATTGTCTCCTTCCTTCTGGAGCCACAGAAGTATCCCTGTTCTTCATTAAGGCTAATAATCCTTGTACCTGTACCCTTTATTCCATTTGTGCTTGCCTACTCCAGAAAATTCTTCAGTAGTCATTCCCTCTCTCACATACATCTTCTACCTCTCCTATTCACTGGCTCCTTCCCATCTATTTACAAACATGCCTAGGTCTCCCCAATTCTATAAAAACTTTTCCTTTGATCCTACTACCCCCATCTAGCTACCAGCCCATCCCTCTTCTCCCCTTCATGGCTAAACTTCGGGGGAAAAGTTGACCTTACCTTGTTTTTCTACTTAGGACTTTGGAAGCATACTGAGCCCTAGTCACCCCCCTTCTCTCTTTAGGGTATATAATACAAAATAATATTAGAACAATCTTTTAGTCTGAAGTCCTTGCTCCACACAGAATGAAAAATCTTATCAGGGTTTATCAAGTTCCCAAAAATGTTCTGCACTGATGACTTTTTACATCATTCTTACTGAGGACTTAACTAGTTTCTACCAGGAAAGGCCAGATAGTCCTAGCCTTTAGGTCAAAGGTCAATGGTCGACTAAGAGAAAATCAAAGTCTTTGATTAATTTGATTAATAGAAGCAGCTCGAGTTCACCTTCGATCAGGCAGAAAGAAGAATTCTTGGAGGACTGGCTAAAGACAGATTGAATGGTTTTAGAAAATGATTCTCCAGGGTGTACGTATTGTTTTATTTGATAAAGCAAAATGTTAGCTGAACTTTCACCTGAGCTCTGAAAATATGTTTTATCTCACTGAGCAATTGTATCTCTGGGAATTCTATAAACAGTAACTTCAAAATGGCTTAAGAGCTTTTCAAAGACAGGATGGATTTATGGGTCTATCTAGATTTTCTCCCTCTCTAAGCAGACATGCTTAAAATTAAAATATTTTAATTAACAAATTAATCTCTGGCAAACTTGTGGCCAAAAAACAGTATACGGTATTTTTTTCCCCACCACCTCCTCTTTGTCCCCTATGGAGACAGCCCAGGACCCTAAACTGAAGAACTGTGGGTACACCAATGTTCCCCATACCTCCAATGCCACTTCCAGCCTGGACACCACAACCAATCATTACTGAAGAGTACAATCACTGTCAAGAAGGTGACATCAACCACTGACCAGCTGCCACCAAAAGTCCAGGGAGTGGCAGTAGCCCCAGATTGCTTATGCTTCCAGTCCAGCCCTCACAGCCATCATCGCAGGGAACAATCTTCGTGGAGATGTTACCAAAAAACTGCTGTGCAACTCCTACCTCCTTCAGCAACCACATGTACCGAAGACTCAGAAGAGAAAATTTTTGCCACTTAGCATTGTCAAAGGGTTCAACAACAGAAAGGGATATGATTTTCTCCATGTAAGAGACATTAAAGAAGTTACATTAATAACTTCTTTGCTTCTGTACTACCAGGTCTGTGGAACTTTTTCTTATGACTTGCAACCGAAACTACCTACATGTATTGTTTTCCCCATTAGAATGTGAACTCATTGGCACACTTTTATATCTGTAACCCCAGATCTTAGCACAGTGCTTTTCATACAGTAAGTGCTTAATAAGTGCTTTTTCATTCATTTATTCAGTCACTTCAAATGTGCAACCTGGCTTTCACTTCCACCAGACTGATGAAACCACTCTCTAAAAAGTCACCAATGACTTCCTAATCACCAAATCCTAAAATGTTTTGTTGTTTCCAATTCACATCCTCCTTACTCTCTCCGCAGCTTTTGAGAGAACTGACCACCAGACGTAAAAGATAGTTATTCCTCCCTCAAATTCAGAGATCTCTCTTAGTTTTTCTTTTAACTCTCTAATGTCTCCTCCTCTATCCCTTTCCCTGGTTCTTCAATCCCTTCCCCAAAGATCAGTCCTTCCCTTGTCAATCTCATTTACTCCCACTACAACTTCAACCTCCTCGATGCAACTTACTCCTGAATCTACAGATCTATTCCTGACCCTTTTTGAACTCTAGACCTACTTCTCCAACTGCATACAGGACAGCTCCACAAGAATATCCCACTGGTACCTCAAATTGAGCTTTCTTTTCTTTCCTCCCAAACGTGCTTTTTATAACATTTCTTTCTGTTGCACCACCATTCACCCTATAGCCCTTGTTCAAAACCTCATGTTTATCTTTGACTTTTCCCTCTCTTAATTCTAGTTACTAATAAGTTATCAAGTCCTACTAGCTTCACTTCTATACCATCTCTCACATCTGAACCCCTCTCTCTATTCCCACTGCCTAGTACAGACAGGCTCTACTCCAACAGCCTTTTAAGAGGTATTACTGATGCTATCCTCTCTTTTTTGGTACCCATTATTCATAGCATTGCCTGGATAATCTCCTTTAAAATCTTCAGCAGTCCCCTAACAAATAAAAATGAAACTCCTGCCGTGGAGTTCTCGCACACGTGTTCACTGAATGAAACAACTAGCTAAGAGTTAAAGTGTACAAAGCTTTTGTGTTATACGTCATCATTTTTCCAATATCCCGACCCCCACTAAATCATGCTGAATACATTGACTGCCAATCTGATCTGACTTAATGTCCCCCTCCCCCATAAGATATCAGCTACTAAACTAACAGAAGAAAAGAAAGCTATCATATATTAATATGATACAGGCCCTTTTCCTGAAGGCCTATTTGTCTAACAGAGAAGACAACTGTTTCTAAATCCAACGGATTCCAGGGTTTATTCAGAAACAGGAAGAGCCAAATTGAATACAGGCTTTTAATTATAGGATAACCTCCAAAATGTTAAAGTGACAACAAAAAAAACAGTCTGAAAACTCAGGTTTCTTCTCTTAAGGATTCAACACAGTATCATATTTACTAGAGGGATAGAGAGGACATATAATTTCATTCTATCGGGAACTCCCAGGTGAGAGAACGCTCTTTACCAATGCAGGCCGGTACTTTGTCTGTAACTCAGTCTTGGTTGCCTAAAGCACGGTGGGGTTAAGTGATCTGTCTAGTGTCACATCATGTGTCAGAGGCAGGTCTTGAACCCAGATCTAACTACCTTCCTTGCCACCTATTCCACACTGCCTCTCCTCACATTTATTACTAACAATACATTTGCATATCACTTTTTAGTTATTAAGGTGCTTTATGTATATTATTTCATGAGGCCGGCGGGATAGGTACGGTCGGTCTCACTGTATAAATAATATAAACTAGTTTTAGAAGTTAAGCAACTTGCCTACAGTCATAAAACTGGTTACAGTGAGAATGGTAGGAGATGTATATAACCTGACTCCTAGTGAAGGGTCCTGATCTTTCTACCATCCCATCACACTTCACACTTCTCAAGTTTAGAATCCACAGAGGAAAGGACCTGTAGTTGACCCTCTAAACCCAGTGCCACACAATCACACTTTTTCAAAAATATGTTTCCCCTCCTATTAAACCTCTCTATAGACAGTTCCTGATTTTTCAATGGTCTCATTCTAAAGTGGTGGTAGTAGAAGAATTCCTAAGATTTCTTACCTAAATCTTTCCCACTGCCCATTCGCACCTTGCCCTGACTGGTGCAGAAAATGGGACTCAATTGTTCTTCACTTTCTGAAGGCTCTTCTGCCTGAGTGGAAGGGGAAGTTAAAGTGGAATATACTAGAGAACTAGAAACCACTTTCTAGTTGTGCCCATTGTTTACAAAGCTAAAGGTTAACCAGGAACATAGGTATGACCCCTTCAGGAGGACTATACCAGTACAAAGTCCCCACACAGACTTCTAGACCCAATGTAGGTTGACACTTCTTTGGAATCAGAGACATCAAGACCCCATGAGGAAAAGGAGATAGCATCTTACCATTCTTCTCTTCTCTCAGTGGCACACCTTTCCAATGGGCATCACCAATCCCATTTCAAAGCTTTAGATGAGAGCCCCAAATCCAAACCCACAAAAATAAAGTGCAGTTCCCTCTCCTTTGGTCTTGGTTCAAAGTCCACAGAGCAGAGGAATGCAAGGTGTGTTGTGAAGAGAGGGCAAATAGGATTGTCCTGGCGGGGAGGGGAAGAGGGAAGGGAGGAGCTTAGGGGGGAAGGGGTGTATCCAAGCCCCTCCCCCCAGCCTCTGATTTCAGTGTCTTTCCCAGAGGTCAGTATTATGAGTTCAACAGGCATCTTAAATTTTTCATCCAGTGAACTGATGGTATTGAGGCATTATCCCATCTCCAATTCCAGAGCAGGGGTATCTTCTGCTGGATGAAGAATGATGTCTGTCTTCTCCCCAGGGGCATCAGAAGAGGTAGGCTTCAGAGCTAGCACACACTAAAGAGCTGAGATAGGTTGCTGACACCTGTGGGGCATTTAAACAATATCAGACTCCTCTTCTTGTTCCAAAGTTTAATTAGGACAAATCAACAAGGCACCTATTTCCTACATCCCTACCTCCGCCTCCCTCCATTCCCTAGAATATTACTATACATTTACACAAAATTCCTGTTTGTTTGGTTTTTTAGTCCAAGTCTGTATGTATGTTAGCTCAGTTGGTAACTAGATGGTAAAGTGGATAGAGCTCAGCGCCGGAAGTTAGGAAAACCTGAGTTCAAATTCCACCTCTGAAACTTTCTAACTGGGTGACCCTGGGCAAATCATTTAACCCATTTGCCTCGGTTTCCTCATCTTTAAAATAAGAGGGTCAGCTTAGCTGTCCTCAAAAGTCCATTGACACCTTGTGACACTCTAAAATCCAGTTTTAAAATCTACAATCCTATAATACTATCCAACACAGGTTTCTTTTCTCATTTTTCCCCCACCTGCTTTCCTCAGGATCATCGATTTAAAGATAGAGACCTTAGCTGTCATGTATGGAGTCTGATCCCCGAAACTCACAAATGAAACTGAGGTCCAAAGAAGTTCTGACTTGCCCAAAGTCCAACAGGTCGTTAAGTGGCTTCAGTGTTTTGGGACACAAGGAAACTCCCATAAGCCTCCAGAAGGAGAACTAGGATCAAATCCCGGCTCTATCGATAGCTTCTTTTGTGTCCCGAGCCATCAGCTAACCATTCCCAGCTTGTCTCCTCTTATGCTCTTTGGTCAACGTTAAGAGTCTTAGATTTGGAGTCAGAGGGCCCAGGTTTACCCCCTGTGGGACTATGGGCAAGTCAGTTTTACTGGGATTGTTTCCTGATGAATAAAATTAGGTTGGACTGAATAAATTATACTATCCCTTGATTCATTCACTGAACAAATCATCTAAATCTAAAATCCTAAGGCAGTAATGACCTTCAACATCCCTCCCAGCTCTCACATTCTAGGACTGGTGAAGAAAATAATTATCTGTATTGGAAAAATCCAACCCCTTCCCATGGGATAATACCTTCTGATATCTCTTCTTCGAATGTTTTTGTCAACATTTTTTCCTGTGCCACAGGGGTCTAGTTTCCCTTTACATATAACATAACTCCAGGCTGAGCTTATTTTTCCTTCCCTCTCCCTTTAAGATTATGAGGAAACCCTTCCTCTCTCGCCAACCTAGGACCAAAAGTCTTTCTGTGACACTATCCCAGGCACCTTTCCTCTTATTATATACACTAAAAATTCATTTCACCTCCCCTCCCCAGTTGTCATTTTCCTTTTAATATCTAACTTTTTTATGTCACTCTTGTGATAACAGCTCCTTCACCTAGGATATGTTATAAATGATTCTTTCCACGTACATATGCATATAGTTATACATTTACTCCCATTTGCCGCTCCAGTGATCAAAATCCCAGCCCAGGTACACAACGCCCTATTATCTCCCCCCATCGGATCATTACCTGGTCCCTGCCCCTCCCCTAGCTCCAAGCCAGGCTCTCAGGCCCCTCGGGATCTTCTTAAGCTCCGGGTCCTGGCCCCTCCAATCCCGGCCCGTGGCCCCCGGCCACCCCTCCCCGCCCCCCCAAGAGGCCCTGCCCTCGCCTTCCTCTCCCCCTCCCACCATGCTCCACCGCCACTTCCGCCCGGGTCCGCCGGAAGTGAATCCAGGGCAACTGCAGCGGCCCGGAGCCCCGCCTCTTCATGTTCCCTCGCTCCGGACTCCGACAGGCTAGTAGCTGACTGACCTTCCTCCCCCCCCACCTCAGGGCCTGGGGAGTGGGGTGCGGGGAGCGGGAAGTGGGCGAGGGGGGAGTGGGAGGTAGAGAGTGGGAAGTGGGGAATAGAAAGCGGGGGCAGAGAAGTTGGCGGGAGGCGGCGAGAAAGCAAAGGGCCGAGAGCGTAAACAACTGCGCAAGTCCGGCCGCGTTTGAAAAGGAGCGCATGCGCTCCCCCCCCCCCTCCGAAAAACCGAGGGAGGTTGGGGTGGCGAATGGGACTGTTAGGCCGAGTGTGGCGGGTTTGTGGAAGAGCGCATGCGTGGGTCTTTGCAGAAGCGGGGTGAGCGGGGTGTTGTGTCTCTGTGGTGTTCGGCTCTTTTTTTTTTAACTTTTTAAAGTTTTTTCCTTTTATTGTGAACTTAACTAGCGGCCTGAAATTTCCCAGGAGGCCTTTCTGAGTTCATTTCGCTTCCCTCCGCGGGTTGCACAGTAGGCCTCTTTTTTTTTTAAGTAGTGGACAGTTTACACCAGTAAACGAAGAATTTGCCTATTAAGGGAAATCTGAGTGGCTTAGATCTTAGATGAATGGCGCAAACTTTTGGTTGTTTTTTGCTTTTGCCCCTAAGGGTGAGCCTGTTATAAAAATAGGACCTGTTAAGGGAGCGAGAACTTGTGGTTATTAAGTTTTGCATAAGTGCCTGCTTACTTGTCCCTTGAGTATAGGTGAGTGCAGGAATCCGATCATACGATAAAACCTCCACTTCCTCCTACCCCAGGAAGGAGGAAACAGGCCCTAGAGAGGCACGTGATTTTAGGCAGAGCAGGCGGTAGAAGTCAGTTCTACGAGCAGAGGACGGCGTTTTTTCTGAAGTATGTATGCATTACTTTCCTTGTTCTGCTTACTTCAGTTTGCATCGGTTAGTATAAGTTGGGGTGGAAATCCTGCGGCCTCGAGGCCACGTGTGCACTCCCCCCCCCCCCCCCCCCGCGTCCTTGGGTGTGGCCTTTTGACTCAGTCCAAGTTTTACAGAACAAATCGTTTTGTTAAGGGGATCTGTTCTGTGAAGTTTGGATTCAGTCAAGGGGCTGCACTTGAGGACCTAGAGGGCCACATGTGGCTTAGAGGCCGAAGGTTCCCCTTCCCTCCCCGGCCCCCCACTTCCCGCCCCCCCCAATAAGGCTTTGAGTAAGTTTGTGCATACTGGTAGTCACCATTTCTTACAGCACAATAGTATTCCATTACATTCCCGTACCAGTGAGCCAGTCTTCTATCAATAGGTATCTGCTTGCTTTCTAGTTCTTTACTACTACAAAAAGTGCTGCTAGAAATATTTTGGTGTATATGGGGACTTCTTTTTTATTAGTGACCGCTAGGATGGGGTATACAGTTCACAGTGAAATCTCTGAATCAGTCAATCAGAAAGCATTTATTAAACACACTGTGTAACAGGTTTGTATAAGTGCTGGGTATACAAAGAAAGGTAAAAACATTGCCTCTGCCCTCAGGCTGCCAAGTGGAGCCAGAGGACGGTATGTAAATACCAAGGTGCATGGTACTATAGAGTAGATAAGAGGTTAAGGCATCACTACCTGGGGAGGGACAGAGGGACCTGAAACCTCCTGCCAAAAGTGATTTGAGCGGAGTCTTTAAGTAAGCCAGGGAAACTTAAATCAGAAGCGAGGAGAGAGCATTTTAGGCCTTGAGGACAGCCGCACAGAGACAGGAGGAACAGCATGTGTGCCACAGCACGGCTGTATTGTAGAGTGTGTAAGACTAGAAAAGGAGAAAAGAGCCAAGTTAGAGGAGGCTTGTTTTTGTTTTTAACTCCCAAAGTAATAGGGAGCTGCTGGAGTTTATTGCGTATAAAGGAAGGGTGGCATGGTCAGACCTAGTTCTAGGTTACCAGAAATCTATGTTGCTGAGTGGAGAATGATTTGGAGCAGGAAGACCAATAGGAAGGCTATTGCAGACAGGTGAAAGATGCTGAGGGCCTGAATTAAGAGGGGTAGCTGTGTGTGTGAATGAAAAGAAGAGAGTATTTGAGACGTGTAAGGGTAGAAACAGCAAGATTTGGCAGTTAATTCAATGTATGGATATGAGTGAGAGCAAGTCAAAGACTGAATATTTTACAGACTGTTGTAGTAGGAGGCATGTATCTGACTGTCATTCCTCTGTTCAAAAAACACTAGTGCTTCCCTCTTGGCTGGTAAGTAAAATAAAGACTCCTGGCTTTTAAAAGCCCTTCCGAACTGCCAAATAATGTAGCTTTTCAAGCTTATTGCGCATGTACTAGGAGTATTATCTCCTAGGGTACCCGCTACATAGGTTCAGCCACTGTCTTCTAAGCCCTGCCATTTAGGCTAGCTTTTCCTAAGCTGTTACCCAATGTGCAGCAAGGTGGCATGGTGGATAGAGCTCTGGGTTTGGAGCCAGGAAGACCTGACACCAGCTATCTGACCGTGGGCAAACCACCTAACTTCGTGCCTCAGTTTCCTCATGTGTAAAATGAGCTGGAGAAGGAAATGGCAAACCACTCCAGTAGCTTTGCCAAGAAAACTCCAAAATGGAGTCACAAAGAGTCAGATATGACTGAAATGACTGAACCACAAGCATACAATAAATGTTAAGCAAGTTTTTCCTTAAAAGATAATTAAAACTGTCCAAGATTTTTATTTCATTTGCCCAGGAAACCAAGAATTGAACATTGAGAAGTCAGGAGCTCCTTCCCTAGACTTGAAACTGATGGATCACCAAGGCACAGACAGAGCAGGGATTAGTGCTGTGTGTTTGTCGAATATCTTTTTTCCATGACATGGTTAAGTAAATTTTTGTTGTTGTTGTTGGGTGGTCTACTAGAAATCTCATGTCTTTTTAGTCCTAAACCTGAACCACTGGACCTGAGTCAAGCCTGGCCTACAGTAGCCCCTCGGACTAGTCTCCTTCAGGCACTATAGACATTCAGAGGACAGAGAAATCATTAGATTCATCTCATAAGATGTAGATCTTGTGCTAATCTAGTGATTAAAATGTGGAGAGAGATATGAGGGGAGGGTAGAAGAAAGAGGAGTATACCAAACTTGGAGAGTATCACATGCCAAGGGAATGTATTTTTAATTTTATTTTGTGGCAAGGGACACAGTAAATAGATCAGGCTATCGAGAGCGAAGTATTCGTGGAGGGGGAGGGCTGAAAAGATGAGGAGATAGATGTGATAGTTCAGCATTTTCCTGAAATGTTGCCCTTCCTTCTCTTCCCCCTCGTCCCATAACATGGGATAGGCCTAAACCGCTTCTCTTCCCTCCTTTGTCAGGTATTGTTGTTAAAGTCATTTATTAATTCTGACTCTTTGAGACCTCATGGACCATATTGTCCTTGCGGGCTTTTTGGCAGAGATACTGGAGTGATTTGCCATTTCTTTTTCCAATGGATTAAGGCCAACTGAGGTTATATGACTTGCCCAAAACCACCGAACTAGTAAGTATGTGTCAGATTTGAACTTCCTGGCTCCAGCCTAGATGGCTGCCCCTTAGATTAGCTTTCCCTAAAAGGAGTCAAAGTTGTCCCAAGGACCTGATTGGCCCTGACTTTTTGGTGTTCACCTAAAGGCATAAAATGCTCTAGCCACTAGCCCCCTCTGATTTGGTAGATTTCTAAAGACCTTGTGAATCACACGTCCTGCATATCCTGCCTTGATGAATAGACGTGTTTCTGTATGGAGTTGGCGGAGGTGGAGATGACGGTGTTCCCCTAAGCTAGTGCCGCTGTATCCTTGCTGTGTTAGGCAAAGAGCTGTGAAATAATGAAAATCTTGTTTAAGGTTACTGTGTCAACAGTATTCAAGATAAATTGAAGTGAGAAGAAACTGGAGTCAGGGAGATCAATTGTTATTGCTCTGATAATAGTCATATTGTGAGATGGTAAGTTTCAGACCTATCATAGAATTTCAGAGTTGGAAGAGACCTAAACAGTTCAACCCATGCCCCTAAGAAGAATGCCCACTGCAGCGCATCCAGTACGTGATCATCTAGCTTTCACTTGAAGACCTCCAGAAAGGTAGAATCCCCTACCCTTTCAGGGAGTCCGTTCCACTTTTGAACTGATCTAAATTTCCCTTTTTGCAGTTTCTACCCATTGTTCCAAATTCTGCCCCTTGGGACCGCATAGAACAAGTCTGATCCATCTTGCACATGAAAACTTATTAAGTATTTTTAAATAACTGTATTCTCTCTCTTTCCCCTCCTCACCCCCCATCTTCAGACTAAGCATCCCCATTTCCTACAGCAGACTCTTACATGGCATGAATTTGAGGCCCTTCACTATTCTGATTGCACTCTTCTGGACAGCCTCAGTTTACCAGTGCTCTCTCTAAACATGGTGCCCTCAACTACACACAGAAATCTAGATATGGAGCAGAGCAGTTTATCGCATCCTTATTCCTAGGAGCTAAGCTCTCCTAAAAGGAAAATTTATCTAACCACACTTTCCCGTCTTGTACTTGTGACAATGATTTTTTGGAAATAAGTCTAAAATTTTACATTTATCCATATTAACCTTCATCTTATTAGATTTAGCCCCATGTTCTAGCCAGTCAAGAACCATTTAGCAAGTCTGAATCTGACATCCCACCCAATTTTGTGTCATCTACAGATTTCTCCTGTTCCTGTCTGCTGTGCACTAGGTGTCCTAAGGCCTCATAGGACACAACATCATCACCTGCTACCAGGTCCAGGGAGGACTTGAACAATCTAATCATGTATGTCCCAGAATAAACTTATCTCCAACCACTGATATTTCTCACTCCTGAGTGGTTAACACACTTTTACTTCCTTACACTCTTTTCATCCTAGTGATTCTAAACCCCAACTGAAATTCATAAACCTTGTTCTCCATCCCCAGCTGTGTGCTCTCTCAACTCCCATCTACCAGAACCCTGATCCCCCAGTGTTCCACTCCAAATCTTCCCACCCCTTGTATACCTGCCAGAACACCTGCTCTGTAATTAGCAGCCTTCCTTTGGCAGCTAGTTGGTCCAGCGGATAAAGTCAGGACAGCCCGAGTTCAGTCCAGTTTCAGACACCTGCTAGTTGTGTGACCCTGGGCAAATCAACTTCGTGTCTGTTTGCCTAAATTTCCTCGTCTGTAAAGCGGGGACAGTAATAGCAGCTACTCCCCAGAGTTGTGGTGAGGATAAAATGAGGTGATATTTGTAGAGCACTTTGCAAACCTTAAACCTTTGTGGAAACACTGGCTATTGTTGGTATTGGCAGGAACAATACTCTGGCCTGAAGGAGAGGCTGGTTTTCTTCCAAAAGATACTGAAACCATTCTTGGCACTTAATTTACTGAGAGGTCTGAGGAATGAGTGATTGGTGCAGTTTTCTGGTAACATAAGTGAGAAAGCCAGTCCATTGGGGTCAAGAGTGGTATTCTCCCTCAGATTTAATTGTAGCAACACAGGCAGAGGAGCTGAATTTCAGAGAATACTGAAATTCCTCAGTACTGTATCCTTGCTGAGTAAGACAAAATGAATGTCTTGTTTTGTTCCAGTTCTAAACCAGAAACCTCAAACAAGCCAGATGCTATCTACAACTCCATCCCCACTTGTTTCCCTATTAAGTTTGATGTAATTCTTCACCAAACTGTGTGTGTATTCAATCCTCCTTTATCCATTACAGATAACAGTGATGTTCTTCTGATACCCCCTTCTCCCATCCCTTCCTTTGTGTTTGTATGCGCTTCTTTTTAGGCACTTCAATTTTGGAGGGACCGGGTGGGGATAAGTTTTCCCCACTTCTTACTCCTTTCTACACTAGTGTGTATCTTTTATTTTCCTTTCTCTTTTCTCTCTCAAAACGCAGAACAGAACCAAACTACCCTTAGGTCCTCTGGGTTTTTTTTAAGTTCATCACTGCCCTTTGAAAACATTAAGGTTTTAAAAGGATACTTGTTTCTTCTGCACATATTAGAATGTTTGAATTACATCTTCTCATACAGCTCCTTCACTTGCTCAAATAAACTTAGCTTTCTAGATTTCTTTTAACTCTTATGTTTGTATTTCAAAGCTCTTATTTATCTACTAATCAGTAATAGAAAAATTCTCCCCTTCAGAGCCATATCAGGAGTAGAAGATTTCTCTCTTCCTCAAACCTATCACTTAGCTTCCAGGGAAGAAAACATTTCTTCACCCTCAGCTATATCCACATTGGTCTGACTAGTGACAGAAGGCTAACTGTAACATTCCCATCAACAGAAGGCCTTGGACTTCCCCCAACCTCATCTGTACTGGCCAAGGATAAAAGACAGAGGTCTTCCACAGTACTTTTAGCCCCCAGCCAGGTGAGTGGAACTAAGAAAAGGGGATGAAGTAAAGATCTGCCAGTGACCAGCCCGAGAGGGAACTGGGTTCCAGTGATGGAGTTTGCAGTGCGGTTAACATTTTTTTCTGAACAGCATGCTTCCAAGGAAATCTCATTTAGTTCCATAATGTTTTTTTCTTGAAAACAATTAGACTTAAACTCTAAGGTTGTTCCTGGGTTTTATTTTTGCCTCTGCTGTAGAGTTAATGTAGATCTGCATGGAAAGGGAGATGAGATTTTGGTGTTCCCAGGAAGGGTATAGAATTTCTGGTGGTGTGGGATACAAGATCAGGGTGAGATTTGAGTCTCACCAAAGGGATATAGGTCATTGACTTGTAATTTATAATTTTCGTATTTCGTGAAGTGGTGAGGAGGGAATAACTCTAGTAGAGTTGATATCCTTCCACTCTTCATGAAAAAAAGACAAGGCTTGCTGCAGTGATTATATATTCACATTGTAGATGAAGAACTCAAAACTGGTGATTCTTTTTATCTGGTAAATTTAATTTACTTTTAAAGTAGGACCTTTCTGCCTCCCTTCACCTATAAAGATCTGTAGTAGTTGTAAAGCAATCTCATCCCATCCAACTTGTGGAAAATCCACCAAGCAGACAAGTGGACTCAGTTTTTGTATATTTTTAACCTCCATTTCTCTCTTGAGGCTTCCCCTCTCTCTTTTACCTTCTCCTTTATTTTGTTTGTGGGCAGCTAGGGTGGCACAGTAGATAGTGCCAGGGCCTCAAGTCAGGCAGATTTTATCTTCCTGAGTTCAGATCTAGCCTCAGACACTTATTAGTTGTATGACCGTGGACAAGTCACTTAACTTTGCCTCATTTTCCTCATTCTGTAAAATGAGCTGAAAAAGGAAATGGCGAGGTACTCCAGTATCTTTACCAAGAAAACTCCAAATGGGGTCACAAAGCGTCAGACACAAGTGAAAATGACTGACTTATTTTGTCTGTCTCATTTCTTTCCTTGGAATTCCATCATTTGTTCTTGACTCTCTTCAGACGTGAAATCTGCTTCCTTCAGCAGCTTCTTGGAAGTGGGAAAGGAAGTTTGTACTGAAAAATTGAAAGCCCACTTTCCCCCACCCTGACATCCTTTTCCTATTTCCTTCTTTAGTTTTCTGCCTTTTTATAGTAAAGGCTGTATTGTCATAAGGACAAACCACCCAGGGTAAAGGTTAGGGAGGAATTCTGCGTGAGAGTGTAGGCTTTTTTTGTGAACTTGTGAAAGAATCTGAGTGGCTAAAAGAGCAAGTGTCAGTGCTAAGTGATGCTGGCTTAAAAACTGAGGTGTTAATTTGAGGATTTGATTGAAGAGATTTGAGATTACATTCCTGCCATTGATGTAGTCTCAATTTGGAGTATTTCTGTCTCATCTGGCATGTAGAAGGGGCGGTCCTATAATGACTGACTCCCAGCTGACTTCATTTGCTAAGACAGCTGTTTCTTGGAGGAAAATTTTGGCTATTAAAGTCCCATGATGTGGCCCATAATCAGGAACAGACCACAGGAGCACAGCTCATGGGATTGGTTGCCTGTATTCCAGTGTTGCTTCAGGAAGCATGGATTTCCTGAACATACTATATTTGGACTCCAGAAGCCATGGAGGAATGGAATTTAGGGTGCTCACTCCACATGGGGGAGCTATGGCCCTAATGCTAGGATGAGAGCAAATCCAGCCCATGAAAAACAAAGTTTCCATCCTAGCATTTATACTCAACTTTTGACCACTGTTCAATCTGAATTATCTTGGAAAAGATAAGTATTTCCTCTCAAACATAGATCTGGGGAGTATGGTTAAATGTGAGTTTGTGGTTTGCAAGTCCTATGTGAGTCAGTGGTGTGATGTGGTAACTAAAAAGCTAATAGGATCTTGAGCAGCATTAAGAGACAGGGAAGTGCTAGTCTTGCTGGCTGGCTCTGCCTTGGTCAGACCACATCTGGAGTATTGTGTTCAGTTTTCAGTACCACAATTTAAGGATATTGATCATCTGGAGAGTGTTCAGAGAAGAGCAGTCAGAATGGTGAAAGACTATGAAGATACATTGAAAGAATTAAGATTGTTTGGCCTGGACAGTTGAGGACTTGAAAGAAACAGGATTGCTTTCTTCAAGAATGTGAAGGGTTATTGTGCAAGATAGAATAAGGCCAAAGAAGGCAGAACCAGGGAAAAAAATTGCAAAGAGACAGATTTAGGCTTGACGTCAGGAAAGATTGTCCAATATGAAAAGTCCAAAAGTACAGTGGGCTTCCTCAGGAGATAGTGGTGTCTCCCTCCTTTGAGGTCTTTACAGAGATGCTCATGACCACTTGTGGAATTCCTCTCAGTACAGTCTGTGGTTAGACAGCCCCAGCGGTCCTTTCCAACTATGAAATTTTTTAATTCTTTGATTTTTTTGACTGGAAGTAGATGACAAATAGACTGATGAGCATAACTCGGCATGGTTTTCTCCTGTGCTTTTGCTGTATTTGGTCTCCAGGGGCTATAGAGGCAGGTAATGCAGGAGGCTAATTCTTTCTAAAGGTGGAGCCTTAGTGCTACAGCCATAGCACATCCAACTACAGAAAAATACAGCAGGTCTCTATGCCTGCGCTTTGAACCATTAGTCATGTGATTTATCCTGAATAAGTTGGCATCTTTACTTTTGCGTGTCCGAGGTTTAGTGATTTTCTCACCTTTGCTTAGATCTAGGAGGACTTGTTTTCCCTTCACATAGACTGGATCAAACAGGCATTAGAGCATAACCCCTAGGTACCAGAGATTGTACCTGTGGGGAGGGAGGAGGAAGCTGAGGCTAATCCTATAATCTGATTATTTTCCCTTGTCACTTACCTTGCTATTTCCTTTTAAGTGAATACTTGATTTGCTTTTTGGCTCCTTCCTGGTTTGTTTATAGTGATCCTGTGCTGAATGGGGGCTCAAACCATGATTTACATTATTAAAATTACCAAATTCCATCACTGGATCCAAGGTAGCTAGGGGTCTCAAGAGTTTGAAAGAGTGGGGGGTTCACTTTCACAGTTATAAAGCAGATAACATAATGTTCATGGATTTTTAGACGTTTGGAGTTAAACCAAGTATATTTATTTGTACTGGCCTTCAATCCCTTGGAAATTTTTTGGAGTCTGCTGCATTCGTGGTACTTATACCACTAACCTCACTACCCAGAAATGAGTCAGTTATTTACATTGATAACTGTGCTTGCTTGCTTGCTACATGTAGGGTTTGGGTTTTTTTTTGGGGGGGGGGGCGGGTATCATTTTTAAACTTAAGGATTTGGCAGTAATTTGACAATAGATTTTTAGGGAAAACTCCGGCAAATAGATTCAAATCACCGTTGTACTACTGTTTTTAAAGTGTTATCAAATATCTAATGAAAGAGTTGTTAGACTCTTGGAAGTCTTATTGTAAATTAGTATTGTAAGTTAGACTACTTGGAAGTCTTATTGTAAATCTTACTAAAAAAAAGTGACATTGTCAAACTTTCTTTGTACTGTGCAAATTTGAACACTGGTAAATAACTATATTGACTCAGTTGTTTGAAAAGTAGCTGTTAGTGGTGAGGTTAGACCTTCATCAAAGACTGTTGATTTGAGGGATACTCACTGAATATAAAGATGAAGGTATTTTAAAGATATAATACCATTCTGATCTTTGGGAGAATATAAGTTCTGAGCAAATACAAAGTATAGGAAGGAAGACCAGTCTGTTACAGCATTAGTTGAGCTGCTTGAAACTGATACATTCTCAGAAATTAGTGGCCACCTTCTTCTGTTATCCCATGTACATATACTACTCAGCAATGATTGTTGAATGAGTTTAAGGCTCTCCTGGTAAGAACAGAATGAACCGATAAAAATGTAAAGGGCTTACTGGGGGGAGAGATGCTTTATTCAGTAGCCGTACAGTGTCGGGGTTAGTTTGGGGGGCAGATTGTTGTATCATTATGATAGACTCAACGTTGAAAACATTATTTTTCAGGAGGATATCCCAACATCAGGAGTGCAACACACTGAGTCCTGACCAGGATATACCTGGAAGGTAATGCAGGATTTGGAGGGGAGGAATTCAAAGAAACCTAGGAAATTAATGGAAAACCTTAGGGGACCTACCTTTGTCTTGCATGCCTTATTATGCTGTAACAGTATTAGTTAGAATAATTAGCTCATTGTAAGCCTATGGGGCAAAATAATGGTCCCTAAGTCCATTTGCTTCCTTCCTATTCAGATTTAGGGAGTTTAAATGAAAAGTTCTGATTTCGTCTCAGAGTAACCACTTGGGAAAATTTCTCTCACCTAAGCTGATCCTGACCACCACCTCTTAGAATCCTTTTTGAAAGCTTACCTCAAGTGCCATTGTCTTCCAAAAGCCTTTCCTGATTCCGCACGGTTGTGACAAGTGCCGTCTGTTCCAAAATTTATCTTGAACGAATTCCTGTGTATTCCTATATATGAATGCATTGTCTCCCTTCCCTAGATCGTAGGGTCTCAAGATCAGGGGCTCTTTCACCTTTGTCTTTGAATCCTCAGTGCCCTGCACAGTCCCTGGCACAGAGGAGGTACTCAGTAAGTACTTGTTGATTAATAGCCATGCTCCTTGAACATACAGTCTCTTGCGGCTATGGAGCTCAAATATTTGCAGAGGCTGGACAGTGACTTTGATGGTGCTAAGAATAAATATGGCAGCTCAATGAAGTTTCTTAATACTATCCCATAAAATGGGAGGAGAGAGGTCCTGATTCAGAGAGCAGTGATGAAAACGGGCAATACTTGTAGAAAGCTTGGATCTTGGTAGACAGAAGAGAGATCAAGGGAGTGAGCTGAGTAGGTGAAATTAGCAATACGTATATGCAGAAGGTGCCCTTCAGGTATGCAGAGCGGATATGGTCAGAAACTACAGTAATGGAGAGTGTAGGCAAAAGCTAAAAAATTGGTTCATGCACATTACAAGGTTTTTCGTCAGGGAGACTAACTCAGATCTATTAGATCATGCTGAAAAAAAAAGTTGGATCTAGCCTGCTGGATAATGGACCAGTGGGTGGAGACCTCCTCCCAAAACACTGTAAAGAGACTTGGAACCAGAGGCGAGGGCACATTACTTTGGGAACATCACTAACACGGTGTGGCCAAAAAGGCCAGGACAAGATGGTCGTTGCTGGGGAAATTCATAGAGAATCCAGCCCCAGCATAGATTTTCCAGAAGCTGAAATTTACCGTACTAGCTTCCAGAAAGGTGGATGGAGTTGGAGGCTACTCTGGCTACGAAAAACTTAGTTTCTACCTCACTAATTTTTCCTGGGTCCGTTCTAACTTTCTTCCTTATAGCAGTGACAGTGAGGATTGAAAATGCAGTGCTCTGCTCTAATGAATGGTGTTTAATGCACATACTTCCTATTAAAAAAAAATGTGACAGAAATATTTGTCTTTGATAATAAAGTTGACAGTTAAAAAAATTAAAATTTTTAAACTTCATATTATAATTTTCAAAAAGAAATATAAGTGGTCTTTAAGGACTTGTTCATATAAACCATTGTTCTGTTTTATAGATCCAAGAAAACACTTTATAAAACACTTTATGATAACACTAGCTTAGGTGATTTGGGAGCCTCAGTTATGTACCATCAGAGCATTGGGTATCAAAGCCTATTGCTGCTTAATGGTGGAGGACTCCCTGACAATTAAATTCAGCATCCTGTCTCAATTATAATTCTTTTTTTGAAGCTGGCTACCACTGATAAGTTCTGAGAGTATGGTTTGTAAAATGAGAATAAAAATGGCACCTAGCTCATAGGATTGTTGAAAGAATCAAATGAGATAACATGTGGGAGCATGCCCATGTAGGCTATGGGTTTATTCCCATGGGAGACTTGAATTGATATCTCTGGCATCTCACCCACCCTGTAGGGGAGATGCTAGGTGGTACTCGAGTTCAAATCCAGCTTCATACTCTTACTGGCTGTGAGACCCTGGGCAAGTCACCTAACCTATGTCTGCCTCAGTTTCCTCATCTGTAAAATGAGGGTCATTATGGGACCTACTTTTAAAGATACTTGTGAGGATAAGATGATATAATGTTTGTAAAGGGCTTAGCAAACCTTAAAGAGCTATAGGAATGCTGACTATTATCATTCCTACCTTGAGGGGAATATATATATACATATATATATATATATATATATATATATATATATATGTAAATAAAATAGGTGTAAAGTTTAACCTGCATTATTAACATTTTCTTGATCACGTTCTTGAATGTATTTCGATCAACAAAACAGTAAACCAAGCCCTGGTTTTTAGCTTTTGCTGATTTCTGAGGTGTGACTACTCACTTTGACAGTTTAACTGTAGGCTCTCCCAAGCCTGTGTGAGCTTGCTTCAACACGCCCCTGGGCTAACTTACACCCCAAGGCTTGGTTTCCTTCCTGCCAAATGCCAGTTAGTACCAAAGATGATCAGAAATTTAAATAGTGAATAAACTAATTCATCTGAGCAGATAATAAATGGAAATCAAATAAATTACACAGATTAGAATATACCAGACGATGTGCATGATGAGTGAGGCCTCTTCCTGGGAGAGAAATAACTCAGTGGTGAAGTAGGGGAAAAGAAGGAATCTCTGATCTCGCCCAAGAGGAAATTCCCCCAAATCTCTAGAAAAGCAAGCTAGAAATCATGTTAGAAAAACATGTTAAAGAGCTGGCTCTTCTATAAAACCTGCTTTTCCTTAAGTCTTTTCTCTCTTTCACCCCAAAGAGAACAGATGGAAGCATGTGTCCTCTCTCAAAGAAGGAAAAAAGTCCCTCTCCCCCCAAGCTCTCGTTCCATTTCTGCCCCTCCCTTCTGCAACAACAATTCGCCATCCTACACACCAAATAATAATTAACTCTATCGTTCTGGCAAGTACTAACAAGCAGCCTGAGTTTGATTATCAGTGCTTGACAACTATCCTTGCTTGCGTTACTATTCAGAAAAGACCAAAGTAGACCCTGGACATTAAAAATAATAGAAGTGTGATGGTGATCTATGTGACACACAGGAACCTGGACAGTATATTAAACAAGTGCAGTTGAGAGTCTCAGACTTCCCCTGAATAATATGCCATCAACAGGAGTAAATGTTATAAAATTAGACTTAAGTTATTGTTATTATTATTATTCTTAGGCTTCGATTTTCATTGGAAGATTAGTGGTGAAAAATAGCTGTAGAATGAAGGCAGTCTGTAAGAAATTATATAGGCCAGGAAGGGAGTGGGAGGAGGAAGATCCCAGGGGTACTCAAGCTTAGCTCTTTAGAGGGTAGAGGGTACCCTGCTATTGAGACTGGCGGGAGTTGGAATTCCAAAATGAAGTCTTGTGCTGAACCATAAAGTTCATAAATAACAATGAAAGGTACAAGAAGCAAGCCCTCCAAGAAGATTGTGGACATTTAGACTATGAGAGAACTTTGGAGCTGTAATGGAATATATTCCACTGGCTGAGGATAATGATGACAACTCCTCAATATAAGGGGTATGTTTAAAGGTGCCCCTGATTCTTACTCTTTACCTGGAAAGCACGAGTACCAGAAATCTTTGGAGTTAGTGTGTCTAGACTTGGGGATAGAAATAACATCCTAAAAGCAATAAAACATTTCATCTAGTATACACAGGCCGATCCAGTAAGGAACCACAAAGCTTCCAAGGTAGCCAGAGTGATATGAGAAAAAGTATTTTTCAGAGTATGGCTTCCCTAACAGAATTTATTTTAAGTTTTTATTGTTGCTCATATTTTCTCAATGCTATCCTTCTTACTCCCTTGTAATAGAAAAAATAATTCTTTAAGCAGAACCAGTAAACAAATTGACTGGATCTGTATACCACATACCATATCTTTAGTCCTCCACCTCTTTTCTGAGAGGAGGATTTGTTTCATCTTCAGTTCACCAGGACTGATATAAGTAATTACAATTAAGCAGCATTCAATGGCCTTTTAGGGTTTTGTGTAGCACCTGAGGGTACTGTTGCACACATACACGTACACACATCCAATCAGTGTATTCCCAAGATAAATCTACCCTATGTACAGTGTTTTCTTTGAGCACAAGTTTTCTCATGAGCCCCCACTGATGGGCTAAATTTTACTAGTAAGGAGACACAAGCAGTTCCTAGCTAAGTATTCTCTTCCCATATCCTCATTTAGACATTGTTATTTTGCACGACTGTCCAAATTTAAACACAGGTCTTCAGAATGCAAATCCAGTGCTCTTTCCCTTTAAATCCTTTTGTACATGGTGTGCTTAGAAGGACTTTGTTTTATGGTTATTTCGAGCTAGTCATTTCCTGGTCTGTCTTATATAAATGCTAGTTATTTGATTTGTGGCATCAGTGTCTGTTAATAAAGGGTGTCCAGAGGGGTGGGGGTTAAAATATGATTTGCTTAATGAGAATTATAAGAAGACTTCCACTGAACCCAAGGTGTAGCTAGGGTAGGAAAGGTTACACACATTTCATTTTTATATTTTTAAAATTTTCCTTTTTATTTAATATCATGTAATTATGCTTTTCTTTCTAACTAGAGAAAATTTCTTAAAGGCCATACATGTATCCTTTTAAAATTACAAAATCATGAAACTTAAAGAGATAGAATGGAGCCTGAACTATAATTCCATTCAATTCAATAAACATTGATTAAATACTTGCTATGTGTAAATTCTTAGGATATAAAGGTAAAAATGGCAGCTGTGTCTTATGCAGTTTATAGTCTAAAGGACTAGGGGAAGAATGCAAATAACTATGATACAAAAGAGAATGAGATAAATGCAAAGGAGACTTTCTAGGTAGAAAAGTGCTATAAGAAACTGAAAAGAAGGCAAGATTCTTCTCATCTCAGAAGGAAGTGAAAGAGAGAGCACCTAAATTGGGCTGTAAGGAAGAGAGAGATTTCAGTAAATGGAAATGGAAAATGGTATAAACCGAGATAATGGGGTAGAAGACAATTCAAGAACGATCTCATTTGGCTGAAACATAAAATAAATGAGAAAGACCAGGATAAGGAGTGGGGTGTTAATTGTCAGTTTGGTGGGCCCCTCAATCAATTTAATGAAATTATACGGTGTAAACCTTTGTCTGAATAGTTTCTCCCTTGGAGGCAGGTGTCAGCCCTGTCCCCTTATTGAGAAGACTGAAGGAACCCCTCTCCCTCTGGTGGGCTCTTATTCTTGTAGATATGACTCCGCTCACCCTATAAAAACAACCTGTGGAGACAGGGTTGAGTTTTCTTGTTGCAGGCTTTCCCTCCCTTGGGTTTCCAGGCCGGAGTTCTTCAAGGTGAGAGGGAAGAATTTCTACCAGGAGCAAAAATGATGGGAGGAACACATGGAAAGCCCAAATGGGAATCTTTTAGACCTCTAGTTCCTAAATACTTTCTTTTGATTTTCTGTTTTCTTTTCTTAGAATAAGTCAGAGTTTGGAATTCCCCAGAATGGAATTTCTCATCCTTGGAAATTATCTCCTGGATAATCCTGAGTTTGAAAGTTCCCAAGTTTAAGAGTTCTTCAGGCACCAATCTCATAAAAATAATATTTCCTCTACATTGTGCCCCCCCGAAGAAGGAAGAGGACTCCCACTAGTTGCTGGAACCACCCAGTGGAGGCGAGCAGTACTTCAGTCAGACTAGGTTATTAGAAAGTGTAGTGAGCACAAAAGCCAGGCACCATGTCATGCTATGGGAGGTACGGAGGAGAAACCAAAGTATATGTTGGCAACCTGGAAA